>NC_044306.2:1555213-1855213 GCF_007474595.2 Lynx canadensis | reverse complement strand
GTAAGGAAAGAGCAGACAATAATGTCACCATGTCGTCAGATCAAAGAGCGTCGTTCACCATGGCACCACCATTGTCTTCATTTACCAACAGGAAAAACTAGAAGTGACCTTGCCTTCCTGGCACACATTCATCCCAGGAAGTGACCAGTCACCAGGACCTGCTGGCTTTCCAAGCCCTCCCACTCCGGCCGCTCCATCCAAGGCACGTCGGTTATTATCTTGCCTTCAAGACTGAAACACCCCTGGGAGCTGCAGCCCCAGGCAGGTGAGACGAAGGCAGATAAGGACTCTAATCCCTTAAGAGCTTTTCCAGGGAAGATCACTGGTTTCCCCAAAGGAGATATTGCATTTGCTTGAGTTTCACGTGTAAAAATTCCTCGATACAGTGTTTCAAGTTATTCTTCTATTAGTCAAAATGAAATTTAAGTCAAAATTGGTTTTATATGCGTTATTATGACAACTTTGTTACTACAGAAAACTGTTGACCTACAAAGATCAACTACATATAAGCCTTAAAGACATGATGAGAACAGGGGCGCCGGGGTGGCTCAGTCGGTTGAGTGTCCAGCTTCGGCTCAGGTCATGATCTCACAGTTTGTGGGTTCGAGCCCCGCGTCGGGCTCTGTGCTGACAGCTGGGAGCCTGCAGCCTGCTTCGGATTCTGTGTCTCCCTCTCTCTGCCCCACCCCTGCTTGCGCTCTGTGTCTCTCTCAAAAATAAATAAACACTTAAACATTTAAAAAAAGAAAAAAAACATGACAAGAATAAAATTGGGTAAAAAATTGTTGTGAGCTGAGCGGCCGGCGCTGTGGGTACCGTGGGCTGTGCACTCTGTGCTAAGTGCTCTGGAGTCTATGCTGCGCTGGGGACTGTGTCCCGTGTCCTGTGAACCCCTCACTGTGTCCTATGCCCTTGCACCGTGCATCCCGAGATGCGGACTCTGTGAGTATGCGCACTCGGGTGTACTGGGGTCCTGTGTCCTGTGTCCTCTGCACCGTGGACCGCGCCCTGGATACTCTGTACCGTGTCCGTGCATGGTGTAACTCACACGACCTGTAATTGCCAGTATTATACGTCATTTCTTGACTGTGAGCTCTAACCGATAAAATTATTCAGCTCAGCTTTCCCACTTTTTTGCAGAAAGAGGACAGCAGAATGTTAGTACAATGATTTCTGTGCACAGTTGACCCTTGAATCATGCAGGGATGAGGGACACTGGTCCCAGTGTGATCAAAAACCCACCTGTAACTTTGGACACCCCCAAAATTTAACTACTAATCGCCTACTATTGACCCAAAGCCGTACTGATAACCTCAACAGTTGACTAACACCTATTTCATATGTATATATACTGTGCATATATAAGGACACATATACTGTGCTCTTATCAGAAAGTAAGCACGAGAAAAGAATGTAATTTTAAAAATCATGAGGAAGAGAAAACACATTTATAGTATATACTGTCTTTACTGGGGAAAAATCTGTGTGTAAATGGACGAGCACAGTTCAAACCTTGTGGTTCTGGGTTCAACTACAAGTGGTTCTCCATAAATTATTTCAGGCAAATACTTGATAATTGTGCTTCTGTGTATGTAATCCTACACAACTAAAAAATTTTCAGTACATCATATGGCAAGAATTCATCGGTCAAAAGGTTTCGATTGCAGTTATAATCTAAGAAAACGGTATATATTTTGGATTCTATATTTCTATAAAATTCTTCAAAGGCATTTTACGTAAAGGGGATGGCTTTTCTTAAGCAGAAATTTTCTAGCTTTTTCCATTTGTTCTTCCTTATCTTCAGCCTTACTCATCACCTCTAATTTTGAAAATGTTGATTTAACAAAGCAAACTCACATTTTACTGAAACATCACTAGGAAATAAATCACTGTGAAAAAAGATATTTTTTTTTCAACGTTTTTTTTTTTTTTATTTATTTTTGGGACAGAGAGAGACAGAGCATGAACGGGGGAGGGGCAGAGAGAGAGGGAGACACAGAATCGGAAACAGGCTCCAGGCTCCGAGCCATCAGCCCAGAGCCTGACGCGGGGCTCGAACTCACGGTCCGCGAGATCGTGACCTGGCTGAAGCCGGACGTTTAACCGACTGCGCCACCCAGGCGCCCCGAAAAAAGATATTTTTAAGAGAACTTTACTCGCCTAATAAAAAGACAAAACAGAAGAAGGTTAAATCCCCTTCTTAGCACCACGAGGCCATGTCTACGGATGTCCACGGAACCAGTTTGAAGAGTTCTTCTCTAGAGGACTAAAGACATTCTAATAGGTAATCACTTTCTCAACAAACAGATGAAAAGCTGAAACACAGCAGAGCTGGTCCCAGCCCTCCAGTGCATGGAAAGAACAAATCTCCAGGAAAGACCATGTGCTCCTGAGGAAACAGAATTTGTCCTTCAGCCGCCCTTCCGGGAGCACGTACACTCAGCACAGCCAGGTAAGGGCTCTGAGGTCAAGTCTAGGTGCGGAAGCAGCTTTACCTGAGTCATCGCGGGAGAGAATCACGACCCTCAGGATCCGCAAGGCCCGATCAACCCAGGACCCTTCCAGGAGGAACACTGTGGCCTGGACAGGAAAGTGCCAGGTAACATCTGGAATGCACCTGCAAACCCTCCTCCCACCCTTCCAATAACAACTCATGCCATGCATTTGGGTAAATGTGAACCAGGGAAAGGAAGATATTCAGATCCGGGATCGAGTGGCACTGGCACCTCCAAGGAAGCCCGTGGCCACTTTAAATGCCCTGTGGCCCACCGGTCACGTGGGCCTTAGCTCCTCAGGGATGCCGTCCGTCTCACGGGGAACTGGGACCACGCCCTCATCTCGCAGTGTCCTCCAGGCCTAGGCGTATGGACGGACCAGAGACTGATGACAGTTGGCAGAAGTTAGCAGCTGGTGACACTTGGCTGTTATGTTGGGGTGGGCCCAGGTAGAAGTCAGAGGGGGACTCCCTTTCCCTAAGAAACTTGTAAATGGGGAGCTGCGGAAGTGAGAGCCGCCACAGACCTTCTATAGGCAGACACTGTCGTTCCCGGTGATTTACGGCACGTTTGATTGGCCTCTGAAGAAGACCCATGTATCTCTGAGGAAACCAGTGCATTGCACAATTATTGACATTAACTGCTGCCACGTGTCTAGACATTTTACCCTTTCCCAAGGCAATTTAATACTTCGCCCGGCACATACCACGAAGCTGCTGATTTAGCGAGTGCATTTCTCCACTCATCTGGTGAGACAGAAGGACAGGGGCCGGGGGGCAGAGATGAGCTTAAAGCCACCCACACACTTTTCTTTCACTCGCCAGGACGGCGATGTTCTATACCGGACATAACCTAATGATATCATGGTCTCTAAATGCTTGTTGTAATTTGTCATACGACTGTAGTGCAACTGACAAAATAATTAATTGGTGACCCCCAAAACTTTCACTCCATTAAAGTCCCAATGCACCAGAAATTGCAAACATGCACGAGACCCACAGCTTCCGGGTTACATGCTACAAAGAAAAAAATCTAGGCAACACTTTGTTTCCACCAAATTTGAAAAATACATCTGCGGCGGTGCAGAAATGATGGATTCGTGTTGGGTAATGATCTCTGTGGGTTTCAGTCATTTCTGTTGAATATCTATTTCTCCACGAAAGAGGAAGCAGATGATTTGGGACACAAGATCAGTCTTCCAAGACAGGTGCTAATTAATCCAGCGAAACCACAACCGGTATACTGAAAATCGATAAAGGCTCCCGAACAAGCAGAGACTTGGGGTGAGATTTGTTCAGTATTTCTTCATTACACTGAACGGACTCTCCACTATCTGATCCATAACCGATAATGAACCGTAGCACTTATTTATAAAGCCCCAGTGTGAGACTTCAGACCTCCGGTGAGGTTTTTGGAAGACTCTGAAATGTCCTGTTTGTTTGTAGATCATGAAATATCACACCAGTCGGCACATTTACGTGTGAATGTGGAATATTTCTCTGCTAAATGTCAGATTTTAAAAAATCCTAAATAACAGACACCTGGGGGGCTCAGTGGCTTAAGCGTCTGGCTCTTGGTTTTGGCTCAGGTCACCATCGCATGGTTCTTGGGATCAAACCCCACGTGGGGCCCTGCTCTGACAGCTCGGAGCCTGTTTGGGATTCTCTCTCAACCTCTCTCTCTTTGCCTCCCCTCCTCTCAAAAATAAGTAAATAAATAAATTTCTTTTAATGATCTGACGTAATAACAATTTCCTGATAGAGCTAAAGCTAGTTGTTATTTTGGATAATACTGTTGATTCTTTCAGCCAATAGAACACCTACAATTTTTCAGGCATGAAATATTGAGTCCTCAAAAGATGAATAAGCTATGCTTCCCTAATTGTGGACTACTTAGAAGGAAAAGCAAGTGATGTCAAATGTGCTACAAAAATGTTTTTGAGGAAAGACACGTGAAAGGGGGGTTGGGGGCAAGCAGCAGACGCAGGGACGACCAAAGAGACTTGGAGCAGGAGGCCAGCACGTCTATGGTTCAGAGCGTCAAGCAGAGCTTGTGTGAGCCCACCACCCAGGGGAAGAACCAGGAGTCATCAGTACAATTTCGTCTACCTTGGCCCTACCTTGTCGCCCACACACGTCCCCCCGAAAAGTACTCCTGTTCCCAGGAGCTCTCCAAATGGTGACTCAAACACCCGGGCTTGGTCTGCCATGTGGCTTTTTCATTTTTCATCTGTGGTTCCTAACATCATGATAATGGGGTTGTCTTCATTTCAGCCAATCAAATGGAGAAAAGAGACGGGTTATCGAACAGGACCTTTTTGACGAGCCAGGCTTGCGATACGGCACAAATCTCTCACGCTCGCAGCCCCTTAGCCAATTCTGTAGATGGCGTGACCGAGGTGATGGGGGTGAGCGGTCACTCCCCCACATAGCCCCGTGTTCTCAGAGGGGAGCAGGGGTCTTCCATGAGCACTTAACCTCCTCTGCCCCAAATCTCCATCTCTTTCCAGGGGGTGTTTCATTTGTTTCGCTAATATTTTCTTTCAGAGTTTTTTCAAGGTTGGTGGATGGGCCAGGAATTTTGTTCCGATTTCCCAGTGAAAGACGAAAGAACTACAGCAGCTTTTTACCACAGTGGCTCAACCAACTTTTAAAAAGAAGGATAAAACAAAAGAGGGGCCCAACCATCCGATTTCAAATCTCGTTAGATGGCTGCTGTGATCAGGGCTGCGGACTTGGCGAAGGAAGAGACACACGGATCAGGCAGACCGAGTGCAGGGCTCGGAAGTGCACTCACACAAGTGCACGAAGCTGATTTTTCACCACCCAGCAAAGGCAATTCAACAGGCGAAAGACGGCATTTTCAGCCCATGACGCTAGAACACTAGGGTATCCATGGAATACGTATGCATATATTGACCGAAGTCTACACCTTATACAAAAATTAATTCAGAATGTATCAAAGATTCAAATGTAAAATGCCCCACTATGAAACGTTTAGAAA
Source organism: Lynx canadensis (assembly GCF_007474595.2). Taxonomy (NCBI): domain Eukaryota; kingdom Metazoa; phylum Chordata; class Mammalia; order Carnivora; family Felidae; genus Lynx; species Lynx canadensis. The sequence goes on along the minus strand of NC_044306.2, from coordinate 1,849,715 downwards.
AAAAAAAAAAAAAAACCCTTCAGTATCTAAGGTTAGGCCAAAAAAGTTTCTAGACTTCACACCAAAAGCCGGATCCATAAAAGGAAAACGTGACACACCGAACTTCGTCACAAGTAGAAGTGTTTTTCTCTACGAGAGCCCCAGCTAGGAGATGAAAAGACATGACAGAGTGGGAGGAAGTGCTGGTAAACCGCGTGTCTGACAAGAAGCAGGGACAGAATACGGAGAGGACACGCAAACCTCAGCAGCAGGAGGGACGGGTACCGTTGACGCCTGGATGTTTCAGGACCCACTCGCGGGCTTCCCACCGCACTTGGCAAAACACGCACTTGCGTTAGGACACAAGAGCCGTGGCACTTGGAGACAGAAATCATCAGCCTCGTCCCAGGCTGTGGTTTAAGAAATCAACTTTAGGTCACGTCTGGGCCTCTTATGCTCTGCCCATCAAACCTCAATGAAATATTGAAGGAGAAACCGACTTCATTATTCTACTCCGGAAAATCTATTCAAACTCGCTCGGCCCGCCATACACACGCACACTGTTATGGAAATCAATAATTCAGAGGGGGGTCTCTACAGACCCCCTGCGCACGTGTGGTTCAAGTCCCAAGATGGTGGCCGCTCTGCACAGGGGGCAAGAAGGCTCCTGATTAGATCAAAGATGGCATTTCTTTGGCGAGAGGCACACGACACAGCGTGTCTTTAGTCACATAATATTCTTTCAGAGATTTTAGTTTGAGGGACGCGTGAAAGTAAATTTCTCACGGGGAACTTTAATTCAAATCGTAATCCTCCAACTGTATAACATTTCAGGCTGAAATGGGGAAAGTACACCGAGGAATGGGTGACCCTTCCTACGGAGAAGCAGGTGTCCGTGCAGGGTGAACAAGAGGTGCTCGGCCAGCCCTCTGCTCCCACGCAGACGGATACACGGCACCAAAGAGCAGCCACAGCGGGAATCTTGGTCCCCACCAAGTTTTAAAACCCACATTCATCACCGGGAGAAGAAAACAGCACCGTGCTACTATTTGCCTGGAGGATGTGACTTGTCTCCAGTCGACGGTTTGCAATTACACCCCTCCCGGTGTTCATTCATTTTCAGAAACTGCATCATAGCTACACTGACAGCTCGGGCTTCGGGACAGGTGCACGTTTCCATCTAGACACGGAAGTCACCGCCGCCCCCACCCCGGTGCTCGTTCAGTAGGGCACAACCACCCGATCAGCAGACCATGCCAATGCATCCGACCCGACCGCGTCTCGTCCGTTCCAGTCTCCTGGACCCTAACGTGGTATGGTCTCCACACCAATGAGCCCACGAATGTGCTGCTGGAATGTGACCACCACGTTCACACACCCACCTGCGAGACGGTAGAGCCCTCAGGAATGCTCTTTGTCACAGACCGCCTCACACGGCAGAGGAACAGGCTTGTCCCGTTTCCTCCTCCCGGAATCAGAGCCTTCCGAGGACAGCAGGGCTGCGTGAAACAAAAGATAAATGTGGGCGCATGCAATTACAACGTGGGGTGATAAGTGCCTTCCGAACAGAAGCTCCCAGAAACATTTGAGATGCTGAGTAAATCACCGCTGAAATAATTGCATCGAAGATACACAGTCCATTTCCAGTCGTGCAAACTGAAGTCAAGATAATAAGGAATGGTATACGTAAGCAAAGAATTGTATTTCCATCCAAACTTTCTTCATAATCCTGAGGAGGGTTTTTATCATAGACAATGGCCTTCAACCTTCATGTTCTCATTAAATCAGTATTGGAATATTTTTTTTTAATTTTTTTTAATTTTTTTAATTTTTTTAACTTTTATTTATTTTTGAGACGGAAAGAGACAGAGCATGAATGGGGGAGGGGCAGAGTGAGAGGGAGACACAGAATCCGAAGCAGGCTCCAGGCTCTGAGCTGTCAGCCCAGAGCTCGACGCGGGGCTCGAACTCACAGACTGTGAGATCATGACGTGAGCCGAAGTCGGACGCCTAACCGACTGAGCCACCCAGGCGCCCCAGTATTGGAATATTTAAATGTACAATTGAATTTATTTTTTATTGTTTTTAATGTTTATTTTCGAGAGACAGAGACAAAGCATGAATGGAAGAAAGGCAGAGAGAGGGAGACACAGAATCCAAAGCAGGCTCCAGGTTCTGAGCCATCAGCACAGAGCCCGATGCAGGGCTCAAAGCCACGAACCGTGAGATAGTGACCTGAGCCGAAGTCGGTCGCTCAACCGACCGAGCCACCCAGGCACCTGTAAATTTGAATTTAAAATGGAAAGGTACGTTGAGGACTACCAGTCGTGTAACTCCCAAAAAGAAAATATACATCCTACACATACGTACACACACACACACACATGCACACATGCAAAGCCATAAAACACTTCCGGTAAGTATCCCTGCCAGGCATGTACAGATGAACATGATGTGTACAGGTATCGCACCCACTCACAAAGGTCCCACAGAATCGAACAGCCAAGCTCATTGGGGGAGCACGAGGTGTAGATTTGCATTGCAGCCCCATTACTTACTGGAGACACAACCTTTGTGAGCATGAATGACCGTCCGAAAAAAAATGGGCAGTCTTTACTGCCTATCACATAATATTGTCTTTATTGCCAATCAATATAATAACATGGTAATTATTATCATAAAAATAATTATTTTTAAAGGTAATGTACACAAACATATGTATTTTTGCAAATAATGCTACCAGTGTCTTAGCACCTTGTCACTAGATTTGTTGGTAAATGAACCTCCTTGTCCAACTTCATCCAATTCCTCTCGCACTTATGCTTAATTCTAACTTACTTTTGTCCTTTTTTGCTGTAATCATGTAAGCGATTCAATCTTCCTTTGACTTTGACTCCAATGATGAGTGGTTTGCACACACACTTATAAGACTGATCGCTGAGGCAGCTCGTGAATAACTTGGGGCTGATTCTCCGTGTCTGTACTCACCACTCAGAGACAATGTGAAACGTTACAGGCCAACTTATCCCTTATTAAGTAACCTGACGCCTCATCATTAACCTTCAATGCCAATGGCGGAAGTTCTTACATAGAAAAGTTAGGAAAATCCAGACCCATTGTTCTTGTTTCTTTCCCTCATTAATAAAGCTGGGGGAAGCAGTTTCTGGAAAGCGTCTTGTACATGACGTGACCTGTATTTTACAACGGTGGTAAGTGGTCGTTGCCAATTTACTGGAGAGATGGCAGACGGGAAGAGGAGACGGAAAAAGTATTCTTGAGGACTTTCCACGTTTAAAATCAGAGAAAGGAGCTGTGGAAAATCACCCTTTAAAGTTCTCTCTTAAAAAGTGCCCTGACGGGGCGCCTGGGTGGCGCAGTCGGTTAAGCGTCCGACTTCAGCCAGGTCACGATCTCGCGGTCCGTGAGTTCGAGCCCCGCGTCAGGCTCTGGGCTGATGGCTCCGAGCCTGGAGCCTGTTTCAGATTCTGTGTCTCCCTCTCTCTCTGCCCCTCCCCCGTTCATGCTCTGTCTCTCTCTGTCCCAAAAATAAATAAAAATGTTAAAAAAAAAAAAAAAAAAAAAAAAAAAGTGCCCTGACCCACGTGCCCTCATCATTGCATATTTCAACTAAATGACTATTTTTGCTTAGGGCTGCGGAACTAAAATGCTTTGGAAAGTGCCGAATCCATCGCCCGCAGAAGCGTCACCTAAATGCAGAATGCAGGATGGGTATCATTAGTTTTGAAATCTGAGAGAAGAACACGGCTTGGGTTTTCAGGGGGAAGAAATCATTCAATTTGTAAGCGAATCTTTGACATCAGACGAGTTCGGTGGATGCATACATCTGCACGAAACACACTCCGTGTTTTACCTGTTCTTCTCGCTCTTTCCTGCAAGGGAAAGTAGGCGTCTCTTGTGCTTGACAGGGACCTGCGGTCAGGTGACACAGGCCACTCTGACCTGGCAGCAGGGAACTAATGGCCTGAAAGGCAGCAGGAAAGAAGAAACCAGGGGTCCACCCTGTAAGCTCCGAAAAATACGCGAACGAATATCCTTGGGTGAAAAAAAATACACTTTTTATATAAAATGACATCTTCCTTCTTGCACAAAAAATAGCTGTTCACCAAAAGCCCGACATCTAAAATAAGCATCAAAAATGGAAAGAGAGTAGGGGCGCCTGGGGGGCCCAGTCGGTTAAGCGTCCGACGTCGGCTCGGGTCATTATCTCGTGGTCTGCGAGCTCAAGCCCTGCGTGGGGCTCTGTGCTGACAGCTCAGAGCCTGGAGCCTGCTTCGGATTCTGTCTCCCCCTCTCCCTCTCACGCTCTGTCTCTCTCTATTCCTCAAAACTAAAAAACAAAATGTTAAAAAAAAGAAGAGGTTTCTCTGTGTTGCTGCGTTAATAGGTTTCCACGGGGCCAGCAGGTGCCCAGAGCGCCCGTTACTTCAGTCCTACTTGCCGCCCGGCCCGAGTGCCCTTGTCAGTCGCAGCCCGTGTCCTGTCCCAGAACACCAGCAGGCTGTGAGGGCCACGGCCCATGTGTCTCCTCTGGACCTGTCCTCTTTTTAACACCAACTTATCCTTCGTGCCCCAGGTGTCCCTTGTCTCCCTACCTCTTGTCACTCTGAATGACTGCGCCATCTGACCTCATTCCCCGGCTGTGTTCTGCTCCTGGTGGCACCACGTCCGTCACCTGCGTTCCCACTGTCCCTGTCCACAGGCTCCCCCTTTCCGGGACCACCCGCTCGCTCACACCCGCACGGAACCGGACACCCATCTCCCTGCGTCTTCCTTCCACCCTCACACTTTCTAGTCCTTCATCCAAAACGCCTGGCTGTGCGGCCACTGCACGTCCCGGGGACCCGCCTCTGCCCCTGCGTCCTGTCCCCTCCGCACCCAGCCACCTGCCTCCCCGGCCTGAAACTTGTCTGCCAGCACCGTTCCCTGCTCAGCTCCCAGTGTCCTCGCAAACGTTCCAAAGGGCAGGTGCCCTGTGACTATCTAGAAGGGGACAATAAAACCAGTGCACAATGTGGGGCCCCCGGGGGCTCAGTCTGTTGATCTCCGATTTCGGCTCCGGCTCGACGTGGTGGGCTTTAGTCTCTTTTGTGTTCCGAATGTCCGCGGGCCCTCAGTGCTTAGTTCATTCCTACAAGGACACACTAGCGATGTCCTTAGAAGCTCTGTGGGCCCAGGTGAGGGTTTCTGGCTGGTAAGCTGGCCTTTCCTCAGAGACCGACTCTGTGTCGATGCCCTCTGTCACCACCCACAGTCTCTATAGGAGAATCTTCCCGTGTCTCTTCCGACTGTATGTCTCTCATGGATATTCTGGTAGAAAGGTGACAAGACGGTTGTTCTCATTTTGGACATCAGACCACCCCCTCCATCAGCCTCGGGACTCACTGTTCCCTCCACCGTGCCTGGCCTCCAGAGTCATTCTGCTTTCATTGTTTTCAGAAGACAAACCGGCCATCTCTCCCATGTGCCGCAGATGAGGTGGGACATTAGGGAAAGAGAAACCCAGCAGGGCAAAACAGCGAGTGGTCAGGGGGAAGCGCGCCCCAAATCATTTTGTAGCAAGGTAGAGTTGTTAGTTTCATTGGATTCATGCATCTACATTAGCGTAGATAAACTTACATTAAGTTATTATTCTCCAAGGAGACACAAAGAAACATAGATGGATAAATCATATACCTAGATAACAAATGCACAGGAGAGCTTTTGTTTTTCAGAACACTGCTGCCTTGAAATCCCTACAGACAACCAAGCTCTTAGAGCGGTTTCGAAACTCACCTTGTGCATGGTCAGATCACATAACTGTTCCTATCTCAGATCCCCAAGCAGAGAAAATAGATTTCTTTTCTTGCCAAACTCGCAAGAATACATAGAGAGAGCCTCTAACAACGTCAAAGACCCTGGAGCAAGATGGGAAGGAGAAGAAGGAGATGGTAAGCCCTTTTGGAAATTCACGTCCAAAATGTTGACTGACAGCATATGCAGAGAGGAAAGAATTATGTCCGTGTTATGAAGCAGCTTAATTTATGGTTCCTCATCCAGTGTAAAGGAATTATATTCTGACTTGGCTTTATATTGCCTATCAGTGAAATACATTAAAAAAAAAAAAACCTATTTAACCATGTTTAGGAACAAATAGGATTTAGTTCCTTTGAAATCATATTTTGATTTTTTGAAATGTATGTATCTTCATTTGCACACTTTAAAATACCACTCTTTCTGTTACATTTTATAGGTTTGTTGTTTCACGGTGGGAAAGGGATTATAACTATCAGTCCCGAAAAGGAAAGTACCCATTAGCATTATGTTTGAAGGAAATGCTCTAGAGTTGATATTTCTAGTTCATTCTATTAAAATCAATTGTTATTTATCATCTGAGATTTCAAATTTATGTGAGCAGTTCCTATTATTTATGATATTTTGGGAAATCTGTCTGGAGTGTGGGTCGGTGCCATAGAAAGGCACGCTTTTCACTAATTTACCGGTAAGCGCCTCGCCCTCAAAAACATATTTTGATAAATTGATGTTTAGTTTTTCATTTAGAGAATAAGTAAAGACGTTAAAGGAAAACCATGGCAGAAGAATATTTGCAGTTGTAACCATTTTTGCCTTCAATTGATCTCAGCAATGTTCTGTTCTGAAAAGATTAATAAATCCCAACAAAGGCATTGAAAAGACCTCAAACATAGGTATTTCAACAAAAAGATCGCCATTTCATGATATTTATTCACATAATCCAACAGTAAAAATGTTGCCTTCTTCTAAACTTCATGGGTGTAAGATTTCACACTGAACCTGTAAATACCAAATCTATGAGTTATTCTGGGCAGGGGACTCTTAATAGCAAGCACCACGTTTGTATTTTTCTCAAATGCCAAAGAACAAAAAGTGTTCATCGCTATGTGACGAGGTGTTGTGTTATTTAAAATGAAAGTTGTTTAAGGCGCTGCTGTTAAACTATTGCATCAGCCCAGACGGGACTTGCCTGGTCCCACTCACATTTCAGCGGCTACAGCCCTCAAGGAAGCAGGTGTCCCAGTTTCTTCTGGAAGCAGTGGAGAACCGGATATCGCGCATCTGGACCCAACCATCCCAGCCGCACCGCGTGCACAGGGCGGAGGTGGGACCTCGGGGTGGTTCACCGCACACCTGGGGACCGATCGGAATCCTGACACCATCCCCTACTGGCTCTAGGATCACCGGGCGAGTTACGCAAGCTCTCCAGACCTCAGTCCCCTGGTCTGTACCACTAAGATAATACAAATATCGACTTCTGGGTTTCTGGTGAGAATGGAGTTAACAGATGTGAAGCACTTAGCACAGCACCTGGGATCCATTCAGTGCTGTCACGGGAGTCATGCAAGGCCCAATCACCACCAAGCAAGACCATAGTTCTTAATTTCAAGGGCGATCGACAGGAAAACTGACACCTATAAAGTCTCTGGCCAAGCTTCTTTGGGGGATTAGCATGAAGTATAGGGTGTGAAGAGACCCGCCCCCCTCACCAGCCACAATCCCCTGGGTCTCCTTTCTATGGAGGAGCTTACAGGAGGCCTTCCGGATGACTTCCCCAGAGAGGCTCCACTCATCTGCCTGAGTTGGAGACTGAGTTGGAGACAGAGGAAGCTGGTTTTGCAGGGACAAACGTATGCACACAAGAGATTAAAAATGCTGCAAATGATTCAGATTTTTGCACTGGAGAAATCAAGGGGAAAAAAACGAACATTGTAAGATAACGGTAACAAGTGAATGAACTCTTTTCCTTTTCTTCTTGGGATCTTACCCTTGTTGCAATAAAGAAAAATTATTTTGCTATTCTCATGAGCATATGCTACAGTTAGCAACTGCATGTGCCCTCGAGAACCTGCATTCATGGATACATGCGTTAAAACACCATATTTATTGGGGTGCCTGGGTGGCTCAGTCGGCTAAGCGGCCGACTTCGGCTCAGGTCATGATCGCACAGTCCGTGAGTTCGAGCCCCGCGTCAGGCTCCGTGCTGACGGCTCGGAGCCTGGAGCCTGGTTCAGATTCTGCGTCTCCTTCTCTCTGACCCTCCCCCACACGCGCTCTGTCTCCCTCTGCCTCAAAAATAAATAAACGTTAAAAAAAAAAACCCACCATATTTGTTTCCAGGCAGCTGGTTTAAAACACAACAGTGATCTTCCTCAGCACTGCAGAAGAGAAAAAAAATTCTCCCAGACCTTCTACACTTTGGTGTAGAATCCACCTGGAAAAAAATATGTTCGTATCTAATCTGAATGTAGAAGGTTATAATCAGAAAATTCATCACTTTTTGTCAAAAGGTAAATGAGTTTTTTAAGCATCGTACTACTTATTATTTAAATAACATCATCATTAAATGATTTATATTCTGCCTTATGTTATTTTCATCATACACCAAGAATACATTAAGAAAGAGTTAAAAATAAGTGGGATCCTATTTCAAATGAGGATCTATACAGTTGTGTAAGGGAACAGTATCGCTTCTATTAGGAAATGACTTTTTGATAGAAATCCTGCCAAAACAGCCTATTAGTATTTTTCTGGAAAAAGAGTCTTAATCTGTTTTTAACACTTTCACAAACCTAAAAAGATGTTTTCTACTTACCTGTTAGTAATGCATTTGTTAACAAATGTTCTGGTTATTTCCCTAGAAACCACAATATGCACCTTCACGTACCACAGTCCAACATAAATTATCCTTATTACTGTTACTGCAAAAGCTGGAAACTGAGAGCGCATTACCTCCACTTACCCTCTCCCTCTGCATTTTTGTAGCCACGCATCTTTGTTTCTACATATATTTTCACCAGCGTAAGGAATTACTATTATTGCTTTTTTACAGTTGGTTTTCATTTACACAAGTTACTAACCAATTTATTTTTCAATTGTCCTTCATTATTTCCTGAATGTTCATATTCCATCTGGGATCACTTTCTTCCCTCTTTTTATTGAATATACTTGACATATAACACTGTGCAAATTAAGGTGTACCATCTGCTACTTTGACACATTCCTTTAGTGTCATATGATTCCCACTGTAGTGATATTTATCCCATTACATAATTATGGCACTATATTGTTGTCTATATGCGTTATACGGTGCATTGGATCACTGTGGCTTATTTAGTACTAATTGGAAAGTTACACCCTCACACGTCAACCTTCTTTTCTTAATGCAGAAGAACTCCCTTTAGTAATTCCATAACTGTAGTTCTGTTGACGCATGTTTTTAGCTTTCTTGTTTTCCTTTTCGCCCGAACGCTCTTTCTTTTGCTTTCAGTTTGGAGATGTCACTGAACATACAGAAGTCTATGTGAATAGCTGTTTTCTTTCAACGCTATGAAGATGCCCCACCATTGATCCTTGCTTCTGTCGTCCCTGTTGAAGTCAGCTGGAAACATTGACGCTGTTGTGTGTGTGTGTTTGTTTTGTTGTTTTTAAAGTAACGCACCCTTTCTTCTGGCATCCGTGCCTCCCTGACTCGGCTCTGGAGAGCCTCTGAGCTGTGCTGTGTCAGAATCTGGAAAATCACCTTCCTTCCTCACCAGATCCCGGCCCTGAAATCTCCATTTGTTGGGGCACCTGGGTGGCTCGGTAGGTTAAGCGTCTGACTCTTGGTTTTGGCTCAGGTCATGATCTTGCAGATTTGATTGTGATACTGAGTTCGAGCCCCACATCAGGCTCTGTGCTGACAGCACGGAACCTGCTTGGGACTCTCCGTCTCCCTCTCTCTCCGCCCTTTCCCCACTTGCACTGTCTCTGTCTCTCTCAAAATAAATTAAAAAACAAAAAACCAAAATCTCTATTTGTTAATTCTCCAGCCCAGCAGGTGACAAAAACTCTTGGGGCTCCTCTGCCCAGAGCAGACATACTCTGCAAGGCATTCTTCCTGGTCTCTCCAGACCCCGTCCCATGATGAAAACTGGCAAATTATCTCTGGGAAGTAGCATCTTGATTCGCATTCGAAGTTCTCTGTCTCTGAAAGCTTGGCCACGTAAAGCCTGTGTGCTCAGAAGTTCTCTGATGTCTTCAAATGTTTGTTTGTGTGTTAACTTACCTGGCTTTTCCGGTTAGTCTCAGCAAGACCGTTGGGCTGCCCACAAATGACTCCATCATAATGAGAAGCGGAATCCCTAAATCACGTGATTGTGGAAGCCACATACTTTATTAAAGTTTCAATTATCGTCTTTGCTTTTAAAATCATAAAATACAACACCGTATTGTTTTCATGCCCTGATTTTAGCACCTGACGCACAGTTTGAATGTGAGGCCTCATTCACACTGAGCTGGAAACCATGAGTAGTGAGGACATTTCTTAAACTCCTTGAATATGTCTGCCAAGCTCCCTCACTTTGAACATTTTCCATTTTTGCCACACAAAAAAAAGTAAATGATGCCTTTAAAGAGTGATTTCTTTTCCATCCCATCGTTCGAGGAGAAAGCCGCGAATGAGCAAAGTTCTTTATCCAAAATATTTGTCATTATTCTTGTATTTTTAATGGGATAAATACCACATCTAAAAGATTCACTCGTCCCTAAAAATATCCTATAGTAATAAAATGTAAAGAAACATTGAAAACTAATCAAATACAGTCTACAAAGAAACATTTTCCAATTTACTCTAAGTTAGGTATGATTATCAAAATTTACCACTTAAGGCATTTGAAGTGATTCATCATATTTATATCGAGAGAAGTCCGGCTGAAAATACCTGAAAACCATAAAACACTGCAAAGGCATAAAGCATGCGGCCAGAGAAGAGAACACGTCTTGAAACTTCATCCGTTTATATATTTATTCCTTTTTCAGTTAAAAAATTTAGAAATTGTAACTGACACGGTTTTGGAGAGCCCACAGCCAGGAAAGAATTCTTGAAGACGTCTTTGGTATAAACAGGTGATTTTATTAGAGCATGGGGACAGGACCCGTGGGCAGGAAGAGCCACGCTGGGGTTTTGAGGAGTGACTGCTGTCGACTCTGGAGTTGGGGGGTGAGGGGAAAAAAGGAGGTTTGTGTTCATATCTGAAGGAGACTCCCAGGATCCTGGAGGCCCATATACTGTGGGGCTGAGGTGGTTCTTCCCCCCAGCAAAGGATTAATGTTGAGACAGCAGGGGGTTCCTAGAGAACCCTGCCTGCCTCAAGTATCTGTCAGTGGGGGGCAGGCTATAAAGAAATTTCCTCTTACTTACCATTTCCTCCTGCCTTGTTCCCACATCACTATGGAGGGTGATGTTGGGGCTCCAGAAAACTGAGTCTATAGGTTTCTGGACACGAGACTCTTGATAAGATTGCCTTTTCTTGTAATTTACTAAGAGATTTGGTAAACTGATGGAGACCCAGGTCCCGCATGACTGTGACCTCTGTCAGTTATTTGTTTTTCCCTCCCCTCTGTCCTTGGGCAGCCAGGAGAGCCTGAGGAATGTCACAGGTACCCCGCCCCGGGTGGGGGGGGGGGTGTCAGCCTGCCTATGGCTCCCTCATCAAAACTGCAAGCAGGTAACACACACAGTCACTAAAACAGCTTTTATCAACAAGATTATATTAAGGTTTGGCAAAAATTTGGAAGAACCAGAATTTTCTACACTCCCGGGGGGAATGAGAAAGTACAGCCACTCTGTGAAACCGTTTGGCAATTTCTTATAAATGTGTAAGCACAGACCTACGTCACAGCCCAGCGGTCACGTGCCGGAGGGACACGGAAAAGTTCCTACGAGCAGGCTCCCATGCAAATATGTGTAGCAGCTTCATCCATAATGTCCAAAAACTTGAAAATCTAAATACCCACCAACAGGAGAGAATACAAATGGTCACACATTCATACAATAAGATGTTATTAAGCTGTAAAGAAGAATGAACTGGGGATACCCGAAGCCACATGAATGAACCCAGGAAGCATTTTGCTGAGGAAAGACGGTTGTGAGAAGGTCACAGAGCGTATAATCGCCCTTATATGACATTGAGAACAGACAAAACAACAGTGACGAAAAGCAGATCGGTGGTTACCAGGAGCTGTTAGGTGAGGACAGATGTGGAGACACACAGAGGATCTTCTCGGGTGATGGGAATATTCTAGATCTATTTTATATCTTGTGGTGGTGGTAACACAGTGGTAGGCGCTTGTCAAAACTCCTCCCTTTGCAAAGTGAATTTTAATGTATTAGAATTACGCTTCCTAACAAAAAGCATTAGAGCAATGTCCTACGCATGTGAATCGTGAGTTTTGGAGGCATTCAATAGTGTGTAGAGTAGACAAGACAGAGAACCGAGAACAAGGACTTAAGTACAAAATAAAAGACGATAAAATAAACACCATAATAGAGAAAGGCGGATGCCACAATACGGTAGGTAAGACACGCAGTGCAGATAGGCGTTTTCCACAAGAGAGTCACCTGCGGAAGGGGGACACAGCTTTGTGACACAGACAGTGGAGGTGCCACTTTGGGCATTTTGGAGAGGATGACAGTGAGCAAAAAGGGACCTCAAGCAGCACCGGGGAGGGGGACCCAGTGGTTCCTGGCACGGCAGCCACGAGAAGGAGCAGCGTGAGCAATGCGGTAGCATGAGATCTCAGAGACCGGAATTTAGGGGGGCTGCTTGGACAAGAGGGTTCGTGGTTCAGAACAGACTAGTCACCACTTGAAAGGGGTTCAGGGAAAGAAGCGTCCCCTGAGAGCGCCAGGTTTCTGCTGCAGCACGTGTGAAAGAGAAAATGCCAGCGACACAGGGGAGGCCACGGTGAAATTCGCTGGCGATGGCCCAAGTGCGGGACTGAAGGCCGTGTGCGAGCGTGGGCTTTGGAAGCAACGGAAAACTGACGTGAGCGTTTGTGAAGTTCGCTCCTGTCGCGGTGGGCAAAGGTCAGCGGCATCTCAAATGCCCAGCCCTTGTACACCGCCTCCTAAGTGGCATTTAAACTCAAGCAGGTTGAACCCAGAATCCATAACCTTGACCTCTAAATGGTGCTTCCTGCATCAGGCAAGGCTCCAGGTAGATAGAGTACGGATCAAGAAAAGCTTCAGCCCTAAGGAGTTTAGGGTTCAGTAAGGGCTGCACGTAATGTGCGAGAAACACAACGGCCAGGTGGAGGTGAGCTGTGGAAGAGAACCCCGGAGACTTTGCAACACTGAGGACAAGCGCGCTTTTGTCCTGGCGTGTGACCGGGGCAGGCGTTTGGTCCAGGGCCAAGAGGAAGGCTGCACAGAATATTTTACGGACGATTAACACGCTTGGATATTAGGCTTTCCTTGCACTCAGTAATAACACTAGTTTTGCTTAAGGGTTTTTTTCTCATTTGATCTACAAAGATAGGAATCTATTTCCCCTCAAGTTCTGAGTGTGATGGCTAATTTGACCTTGGGGCTAAGGGAGGCCAGAGGAGTCAGGAAATACTATTTCTGGGGCCTGCCAGGGAGGGTGTGTCTGGGAGAGATTAGCATTTGAATGAGTAGACCTTAGAGAAGAATGCCCTCAGCAGGGCAGGTGGCCTCTACCAAGCCCTTGAGGGTCTGAAGAGAAACAAAGAGGAAAGAGGAAGCCTGAGTTCTCTCTCCAGCTGCTAGAGCTGAGCCATCCCTGGTTCCCTGGAATAAATCCCCTCATATCCGTCGGTCTATCTATCCATCTATCTATCTATCTATCTATCTATCTATCTATCTATCTATCATCTATCTCCTGTTGGATCTCTGGAGAACCCTAATACGTGTCACATAAGCAAATCGCCCCATACAGTCAAAACTTTTTAAAGTAGCCCTACAACACTGTTTCTACATCATGAGTTAATGAGAAGATAGGATCTGGTGTCAAGAAATTTGTTTTCCAGATACTTAGGCTTGCAAGTATAAGAAGATCTATGGAAAGCATGGGTATCATCCACTTAGCACCAGAATATGCCATATTATCTTCTGCTCTAGTATGACCGTAAGAATACGGCACTATGAAGACTTTTTCATCCGTACCAAATTGGATTATATTCCATTTTCTCCACATGCAATTTTGCGTTCAATTCCTCCCATGTCTTTGAATGGTTACACATCCTGCATCTGGTGATCTAAATTTTACCGGGAAATTAGTGTAGGCAAAAAGATAAGACACGTTACTGTCCAGGAGCTCTTAAATATTCTGTAGAGCTATTGTTCCCTAAAGAAGCTAAATTTTGAGAAGGATATAACAGAATATTTCATTCTAAATAAAACAGAAGCTCCAAATGAAAATTAGACAATTCTTACAAATTATACTGATTATACTGACAATAGAATTAACATTCCCTTCAGACTTTGTAAATTTCAGATAATTGCAGCAGCTTATTTCTTACTTACCAAGGTTCTTCGAAGTGATTTCCTATTCGAACACCCCCCAAAATAACTTCAGGGGTTTATTTTCATGTACAGCTAAGGATTCTCTGTTTTGATGAAGACTTCTTTGAAAACTTAAGACCACAAATATCTCTTTCTCCCCTGAAATGATTCGTCTCACAGAGGTAATCTTCCTGTGACCTCCTCCCGTGACTAATGACGCCTTATTCCTTGCACTTGAATTTCCCTTCATAATCTTCTTGTGGTTGGTTTTATTTTACATTTTACAGGCATTATCGACAAACAATTTACACTTAAACACAATCTACCCATTTAAAGTATCCAGTGGAACCTGTCTATATATTCACAGAGTTACTCATGCATCACCACAACCAGCTTTAAGACATTTCCATCATCCCCAAAGGAAGCCCTGTCCCACTGAGATTTCACTACCCAATCTCTGCTTCCCCCTCCCCACCAAGCCCTAGACAAGCACTCATTTACTTTCTGCCTCAAAGGATTTGCCGATTCTGGACATTTGATATAAATGGCAATCACACAATATGCGGTCCTTTGTGACCAGCTTCTTTGACTTTGCATCATGTTTTCAAGGCTCATCCATACTGGAGCATGGATTTCTTTCTATCACCGAAGAGTGCTGCATTGTGTGGAGACACACATCTTCGTTATCTAGTCAACATCTGATGGGGGTTTGGGTTGTTTCCACTTTCTGCCTGTTAGGAATAATGCCGCTTGTGGACATTCATGTATGAGTTTTACGTGGACATACATTCTCGCTCTTCCTGGCTGTCTACTCAGGAGCATTTGTATTTTCTAGAGGGGCCGCACCGTCTTCCATTCCCACCGACAGTGGATGAGGGTTCCAATTACCCCACATTCCGGTCAACACTTAGCATTATCCGTATTTTTTCATTTTAATCATCTTAGCGGGTATAAAGTGCTATCTCACTGTGGTTTTGATTTGCAATCTTCTGGTGGGTAATGCTGTTGACCATCTCTCCATGTGCTCATTAGTCATTTGTATAACTTCTTTGAAAAAGGAATGTCTATTCAGATCCCTTCATGATCTTTTATTTTAAAATATAATTGGATGCTTAAATCATACGCAACATCTATAAAGCATAACAGTTTAACGAATGCGGTAAAGAGCACCCAACTAACCAAAAATATATTACTACCAATAATGTACATATACCTGTACTTTGGTTCTCTGGTCCCCTCTGTCTCCCGTCTCTTTCCATCTTCAAGATAACTGTTCCCCAGAATTGTTTATTTACCATCACATTACTTTAGAAGAATTAGCTTCATCATATTTTATATATACTTAACATGTATTAACTTTACTGGGTATGAACTTTATAAGAGTTGGATCATAATGTGTGATATTCTCTGGGGCTTGTTTTTTAACTCAATGTCATTTTCCTAAGATTTATTCAGATCTTGGTATTTTGCTCTGCATCATTTTTTTCATCGCAGTATTCTAGGAGTGCCTCATAATTTGTTTATCCATTTTTCCACTGATAGGCATTTGAGTCCTTTCTATATTTTTGGCTATTTCCAATGACAGCTTTCCAACGTAATGACAGATTATTTCCCATAGTTGTTATTGAAATTACCCTCCCAGCAGCAGGGTATACAATTTCTCGTTGCCCACTGATCCCATAAGGTTAATAACAGTACGTGATGGTTGTAATGACCTAAGAGCATTTTTTACACACGTGCTTCCCTTTTCTATCTGTTCTGTCTTTTAAGATGTCACATCCATTGTAAAGAGCACGAATAAACTACAAAGTGGGACTCGTAGATGGCTCTTTCCCTTCATGTCTGCCCTAATAATGCATTTGGCTTGAAAGTCTATTTTGTATAAAATTAATATAACTAGCCCAACTCGATTTCAGTTAGTCCAATTTGTACACATTTTACTTTATCTCTGTCCTGTAACTGGTTGCCTCGCAATCTTTCCAAGATAAAACATAAGTATAAAATTAAAGACATCTAATTCCCCACTCTAATGACAGAACAATCTAGAAGAACCTTAATTGAGCTTGCCTACCTCCCCATTTGGATGCTTTGCTGTCCAATAGGTTATTGCAGCATTTTTTCTAGAGAATCCATAAATGAGTCAAAAGCATTATATTTTACAAAGCTTGGATTCCCACAGATGATGACCACTCTACTTGCCATGTCTCTTGAATCTCACTCAGCACTTCTGGAATCACTTTCCTTCTGCTTGTTGAAGTAGATCCTTTAGAAATTCCTTGAAAACTTTTGATTCTTATTTTTCTCCAAATATGCCAGTCCTAGGATCTGGATATACTCTAGACATTTACCACTGTGACACTTCACCCCTCTTGTCTGGCACTACTCAGATTTCCAGCCTTGGTGCAGATATCCAGAGATATACACACACACTCTCTCTCTCTCTCTCTCTCTCTCTCTCTCTCTCTCTCTCTCTCTCTGTCTCTCTCTCTCAGAATCCTTTGGAACCTCTCTTATTTCTCATAAAATCAGCAATCTCTCAGAGGGTATCTTATCCAGAATTTAGTTGTTCCATACTGGGAGTGCCCCACAGAGTTCTTAACTCATTGAAATGAGGGAAATACACATCAATTTTTTGGCTCTTAACCCCACACTTCTTTATTCTTACTTTGCTACATTTCTATTTCTATTTTGTATATGTTTTATCTCCTTGAAGAAACAAAATCTTTGGACACTTTGCCCTCTACTCCTTCCAGTCCTGTGTGTGTGTGTGTGTGTGTGTGTGTGTGTGTGTGTGTGTGTGTGTGTTTGGAAGCACAAGAGTATGTTTATCATACTCTTGTATCTCATGGCTTATTAGGGGGGCAAGCATCGGGTCGGGTAGTTTGCAGACACTCCATTGTACCCTCACGCAACGTGAAAGGTGA
Source organism: Lynx canadensis (assembly GCF_007474595.2). Classification (NCBI taxonomy): domain Eukaryota; kingdom Metazoa; phylum Chordata; class Mammalia; order Carnivora; family Felidae; genus Lynx; species Lynx canadensis. The sequence continues at coordinate 1,832,495 of NC_044306.2, read as the reverse complement.
GAAAAAAGAGACACTGTGGTAATTCTTTCATAAGTTGCTCAAGTTGTGTAACTAATAATCAGCTGGACTCAGGGGGTGAAACAGAACCTAACTTTACTCTTTCCCAGTCCCGGCCCTTCAGGTTTACAGTATACATTCCCTCGTCTCTCAATGGAAAGGAATCTTGAGAAGAATTCACACTTTCCCAGGTCACCCTCGAGGAGTATGCAGTTCAAATTAATCGCAAAATTTCAACCTTTCATCCCACTGAAAACGCCTGACTTTCCTCAAATCAGTTCACCTTTATTTTTTTTTTTTTATGTTGGAAAGTGGAGTATTCAAAGAAGATCATGAGGAAGAAAAAGTCTGGTCTAACTAGTACTTCTGCGATCCGGTTTGGGGTCTTCTCCCATGGTGCGCTTGCGCGGGTTCTCCGGGGGGCACCTTAAAATCAGGTTACGTGTGGGGCCGGGAGGCCAGTTTTGCGTTCTCACCCGCCATTCACAGTGACGCACCTGTAGCCTCTCTGTGCTAACATCCTTACCCAGGAGGAGGCTCTGTGGGGGAGAGTATTTCAGGATGGGACACTGGACACTGGGAAGACAGCGCGTATCCTTGTCCCCCTGTTGGTGGCAGATGGAGTGCATCGGACTCCCTCCCTACACACCCCTCCTCATTCTGCTTCAGGGACTCCACAGCTAGGGCCCAAAGCATCGCCAGTCACAAATCTGCAGCAATCCCCAAATACCAGAGCGAAAATGGTCTCTAAGAGACTCTCATGCAGTGCCCTCCATCTGGTAGAGGTGACGGGTCTTCCTCATTGAAAACTGACAAGTTTTTCCAAATAAACACTAACGTTAGCGCCTTCAACCCCAGTCTCTTCTGTTCTCCCAAAACACTGGCGGTCAGAGCACAGGAGTTTCACGCTGTCTTATATCTGTGTTGCTTACGCTATTTCCTGATAATTGCATTAAACTCAGCTTTGAAAATCGGCTAAAATGCAATCACTACGCTTTCTTTTCAACTTCATCCTACAGTTGGAGAAGCCAGAGTTCAAAGCCAACTTGCCTAACTGAACTCCTAGCTCTTCCTCTAAATCCTGCTCAACACGTAAATACAGTGCATTAATTTCCCGGAATGAGAGGAAAAAGTGTCAGGAGGCCAGAGGCGTCGATTTCATTCCTATTCCCACCACTGACTCCTTGCGACCTGGGGTAGGTTACCAATCCCTTTTGCCCTGGAGTCATTCCCTTGCATCCTAAGCGAGCTAGAATACATCGACCCAAGAGATCCCAGAACAGATCATTTTTAGGTCTAACATTCTATGTCTCTATGAAATATCCTCCCAATTCAATCCCCAGCACTGTCAGCTGAAGGCAACTGTTCCGTATAAAGATCGAAAAATCCAGGGTGCCTTTAAGAACGTGTCTGTACTTCCCGTTATGTGCAGCAGACACACAAAAAAGAATTCTATTGATTCTCCAAACTCTAACACACACAGAGTTATTTTTAAGAGAGCAAAGACTATCTAGTAGCCCAATGCAGTGAATGGCTGGTCGTTATGTCATAGAACAACTATTAGAGTTGAAAACAAAATAAATCCATCTGGTTGAACGAGGTTACTATGCACACGCTCTTGTGTGTCCCTGGCTCACGGCACCCACCTCTAATAACTTCTTCAAAATGTAACGTTCTTGGTGTAACGTGACACTCTGTGATAAATGCTTTTATTTTTGTAAAATGTTTATTTGTTGTGAGAGAGAGGAAGGGAGGAAGAGCACACGTTCGTGCAAACACAAGCAGGGGAGACGCAGAGAGAGAGGAGAGAGAGAATCCCAAGCAGGCTCCATGCTGTCAGTGCAGAGCCCAACATGGGGCTCGATCTTACGAACCCTGAGATCGTGACCTGAGCTGAAATCCAGAGTCAGACGCTCAACCGACTGAGCCCTGCAGGTGCACCTATAATAAAGGCTTCTAGAACCAGGTAATGAAAATGTGATGATCTACTGATTCTAAGTTCCCACTGCTTCCTTAACTGTCGTATGGAAAGTTTGGTCTGTACGTCTGTCTCTCCAAACAGGGATGTGCATTGCTTGAGGGCAGGGTTGCATTTCTGAGACTTGTATTCACAGATTCTCACAGATTTGTGTTTGTGTTATTTGTACTGTGGCTCGTAGCAGGCACTCTGTTTGCATGTGAAATGTGTTGCCCAAACTATGCACTCACGCGGGAAAAATAAGATTGATCTGTTTGGGTGTGGAGACCCAGAAATATCTAAAAATCACTGAGGAATTTGGATTTCTCCCTTTTATTTAATTTAGAAAGATATTCTCATGGCAGCATCCTCTAGGATGAATGAAAATTATACCCGCATTTAAATTCAACCGTCAGACCAGTCCTTCTCACAGCAGAGTCAAAGTTCAGCACATAATGGTCGCGCGTTATAATGTCATGAAGAGAAGCAAGGTGGTCCTCGCGGAGGGATGTTGTCTGAATTAGCTAATGGGTGACTGACTGTAAGGGGCTCTGGGGATGCAAAGCTCTGCATACGTGATAATTACTATTATTATCACGGGGAGTAGGACGTTCCTCGTCGCTCTTTGAGCAAAGGGCCAGAGGATGAGTTTGCTACCCGATACAAGGTAGCTAACAAAAAGAGGTGTGCAAATAAGGAGTGATACGGTGCCCACCGCAGCTGAGTTTTGTTCAGAAAGTTGCTTCTGTACTGTGCAGCTGATAACGGCATCAAAACAGGCAACATAGTGGGCGCTTCTGAGATCCAGAAAGGCATCACAAAAGACTGTTTATTTTCTTTACGTTAAAGACCTACGACGTTACACACAGAGCAGAGTCTCCAATATCCTTGCAGACGGAGAGCAAGTCCTTAGAAGTGCAGACAGCACAGGGATGTTGGAAAAGACACGCGTGCCAAGACACGGAGAAAAACACCCGGCTTTCAAAAGCCCCTTATCCAGCGTGTGTTTCTTTTCGGGGACCCAGATTTAAAGGAGAAAAGAGAGGCAAACACAGACTGTTATCTTCCATAAACAGGGGTCATCACACAAGAAGCCGGAGCCCCGAGGAGCAGAAGCGGTGGTCACAGAGCCATAGGCAGAGCTGGCGGGGACGTCCATGTGGCCTTGGGTCAGCAGGCTGGAGCGCCACCCCCCACGGAGGCCTGACTGCCCCCTCGCCGCCCCCCACCCCTGTGCTGCGATGACCCCATGGGGACAGCCCCCTGTCCAGACCGCCTCCCCCCTACCCACGTGAAGCTGTTAGTCACAAGGCTTTACCCAGCTCTGCTCCTGAGAACACTTTTCATTTCTCAGACACTAATAGGAATGAGGGTGGGAGGAGGAAAAGAGGGTCGTAATGAGGCTCTCATTTAAATTCTCTAATTAAAGAGATTTTCAAGACTTTCAGGAATATTACCGTTTAGGGGGCAATGGCTGATGCTGAGAGCTCGGTCCAAAGCTGTCTTTGGAAGCATTCGGGACAGAGTATTTATCTGACTTGTTGGAGAAAAGACAAATGAAAAAGCAAACAGTTCATTATTCCAACTATTAAAGGGGAGGAGACACCCCAAGACAGCTGGACTTCTCCGTCTCTGCAGAGCCCCTCGGAAGCACTGAGACCCGACGCCGACTGTTGGTCACCCAGCCCACCCACCAGTGCGGCCCATACATCCTCGGCCCTACACTCACCGAGCATTTCTCAAGACCTTCCAAGGAAATCATAAAGTGAATCAATCTGTTTGCATCTCATCGCCTTCCTCCACCTCCCCCACTTCTGGTTGGCTAGGAAAGGGCCAGCAGCCATAAGGACAACGGCCGGCAGCCATAAGGACAACGGCCAGCAGCCATAAGGAATCAAAGAAGGCTTGTGAGTCACCGGCAACCATGAGTCAGATTCCACGTGATCTGTGAGGACTGTGCCTATCGTCCCTGATAACGATCCTGATACCCTGATAACCAGGATGGTGTCTCTCGATATGCAGCGGGCCTGTGAATGGCCCAGAGATCTTATGAAAACGTAGATTCTAATTCAATACATCTGGGGGTGGGGGCACCAGGTTCTGCATTCTTATGCTCTTTTATCCACCACGTGAACCAGGAGGAGGGTTCCATGACCTCCTGTCCATCTGCAAACCCTCCGTATCTCAAAAATACATATGTAGTGATGCATTTTTAGAGCTGCACACGATTCTTATTTGCATGTGCAGAATCGCGTGGTCCAAACCCGTGGCCATGAAGAGTTCCACGAGGAGAATGAGTGAGGGTATCTGCCTGGTGGTTGCAAAGTTCACAATGAGATGCCCATCGGGCGTTATGGGCGTGCGTGGACACCTCTCTCCCACAGAGACCCAGAATCCGCTCGCTCTAGGCCCATGGAGAGAGTCACACAGATTTCCCAAAATGGTTCTGGATCCAAATAGGGTGTTTTGGCCCAACCCTTCCTAACGTGTCCCCTGGATTCACACGGTATGAATATATACTCAATGAGATCTGGGGAACCCTACGTCACGGGCAACACGGCCCAAAAGGCATGAACACAGAATCGGCCACGGGGTGACCTCAGCATCCTTGCGAGATCTTGGTCCAAAGAGATCAGGTGTTCTCCCCGGGGCACCGGAGGCAGCAAATCAGAGGACAACGGAGGAGGTATGCAAGAGAATTCTTACTATGTGTATCTACCACTGACTTAAACTGTATTCTTACGTTTTTTCCCCAGACCTGAGCAGGAAAATGAATTATTTTAATAAGTTTTCTATCATAAAACATATGTTTAACTGAATAGGTAATTTAAGTAAGTGCCAACAAGACATCTAATCAAAAATCATTTCATATGCACAAAAATGGGAACCACCATTGACAGTTCATGTCAGCCACTGGAGGCCTCTTATCGGTAGTATTTATAATTATCTGAAAGCCAAGTTCCTATCTTTAATTGGACTACTTCTGTAAATTCACATCAGCAAAATAACACTTTCTCTACACCTAAAATCATGTTTTTACCAGTATCCCAAGGAATAACAAGCCGAAACAGATGCTCTGTTACTCTCTTATATTTCCAGCTTCGTTGAGGTTTGATTGACAAAAATTGCACATAATTAGATTTGATATCATGATATTGGTTTGTTTCACAATGTGTGTAGCAAAATGATGATTGAATATACACGTTCGTCACGCAATGGTCACCACAGTCAGGCTAATTAACACGTCTACCGTCCCACAGAGCCACGTCGCGTTTGTGTGCTGAGAACACCTGTTTTTGAGATACGCGACCTACGTACTCGATCACCTGTGTGCTTTTGTGTGAAGGTGTGCTCCCGACGACCTCAGTCTCTCTGACCTGATGGTCTATCATTTTTGCCGCAGGAGACACTCTGCAGAGAGGGGCTCCCAGCCCTGCGTGGATGTCCCTACACGGCTGTGCCCAGGCTCGGGGGCCTGTCCCCAGCGATTGTCGGTGTCTTTCTGCAGACACACTGTCCCCAGTGCCCTCCCGTCTCCACAGGCCAGCCCCGCTCAGGGATCCTATAGTCCACTGACTGCCCCAACCAGCAGACCAAAACTCCAGTGAGATGGAGGGTGTGTCTGCCCGTGCGTGTGTTAGAGAACAAAGCCCCTCATTCTCCTCCTACTAAAGCTCTATTTCCTACCTGACCACCTTTCTTTGTGTGCCTCCTACGGGAATATCTTCTCCAGAGCAGAGTCCGATCATCTCAGACTCTCGGAGGCAAGGCTACCCGGCACTGTCCACTTCCACGGTCTCTGTGATTCTTGACCTTTGGATCGTGAGCCTGGGACGTCAGACTAACCTCTACTTCTGTGGCCCCTCGAGCTGTATAATGACGGAAATACCATAAATCACAGGGTTTTAGAAGCTAGTGAAATAAAGTCAGAATTACAAAAGAAATTTACATTTGTTGTGAAAGCAAGGATTTGTCGGGTCCATCAATATTGTCACAGTGCCATCTAATGGAAACATGAAATAAATGTATACGTTAGAAAACTAAGAAAATGGAATTTAAGAAGATGATGAGATAGCCTATCAAGTTATCAGAAGGTACTTTTTCTCCAAATTTGTGGTTTCTCCACGAAAATTATGATGCATGTGTTTCAAGTGATTATAATTTCAATTGGATAAGGAAATACACGTGGAAGTCACCCACGTTATTTTTCTTTTAAATCACCATGAAAAGATACTTGAAATGTTTATTTCTGCTGTTTTCCAAAACATATAAACATAGAATTCAAAATTTTCTTCATAGTTTACAAAAGACTAGAAATGAAAGAAACCCTTTAGTAATTTTGAAAACTTTGCTTTAGGGAATATCATAATTTCATTTAGGGTAAAATGGCATAATCATATATAGTCTTAAATAACTTTTATAAGAAGTAGATTTTCAAAGACATTGCAAGAGATGTGGAGTGAGTTTAGGAAGGTCTCCCTTTGTGGATTCATTAGGTAGGTGACTATTTTCAGATGAATGTTGCGAGGGCCATCTGTCCACAGATTTTTACGAAGTCTGATACGCCTCTGCATTGTTAATCTGTCCCGAACCCCCACGTGGTCTGTGTGACATTGAATAAAACATATAACGTGCAGTTGGGTTATGTGTAATTTTATGCCACTTTCTTCTCATTTCAAAGGACATTTCCTGATTGCTTTTGATGTTAAAGTAACAGTGTTAATCTGATTATGTGTTCCAATGTCTCTCATATTATTCTGTCACTCAGGACGAGAACTCCGTGTCAACTGTCTCTACGTGCCTCGACTTCCCACAAGTGAAAGACGTTCCGTCAATCACTGGGACAAGACTCCTTGACCAAGCACACTGTCACTCTACCATTTCAGTCCTAAACAAGGCACATTAGCGATGGAGCTAAACACGTGAATCTGGACACAGCTCAATCGTAACATGAAATTATATTATTTTTCATGCACTCTCACTGTAGTGTCCCGACAAACACTCCTTCTACTGCTATGTTACATAAAAAAAATCCCAAATCCTACTTTGGTATCTAAACTTGCTTACACATTAGCTCGCTCAACAAATTTCATTTATCATCATGATGTACAGACAAGACAAGTAAGATACAACGTTTCCAAGGAGTTCAAAGGTGGATGCTAGAAACACTGAAAACTGCAGAAGGAAAAAAAAACAGGTCATTAATCCAGTTGTATCATTATAAAAACAACAACAACAACAACTTTGTGCCATAACAAATGTAAAGACTTCCTAGACCAAGATAATCTGAGGCCTCTGGAAAATCTCTAGAAATTAATGTTTTGGTTTTTCAGAAATACTTTTAATAAAAGTATCCCAACTCTATTACTTAACGTCACTACCATTTCTACTCCATAATAATTTAGCATGTCAATCAGTGCTTTAAACCTCAGATAGTTCAAGCCTGTGTTTCCTTTAAAATAAAACCCACATAGGGGCGCCTGGGCGGCTCAGTCTGTTGAGCGTCCGACTTCGGCTCATGGTCCGTGAGTTCGAGCCCCGCGTCGGGCTCTGTGCTGACGGCTCAGAGCCTGGAGCCTGTTTCAGATTCTGTGTCTCCCTCTCTCTGACCCTCCCCCGTTCATGCTCTGTCTCTGTCTCAAAAATAAATAAACGTTAAAAAAAATTTTTTTTAAATAAAACCCACGGAAGCGGCACATTGAAGAGAATTTGCATCACGTCTACCTGATACGTTCAGGCTGACTTCATTTGTTAACCTGTGCGAGGCGTATCTGTTGATTTTTATCTCTCTTCCCAGCACTAATTTCTCTCTCGTCAGATTCCTTACAAAATACAACTCAATTCCACTCTAATCTCCTAAACCCGATGCTTGATCCCGTAACTCCTGGGGTAAAGTGTGTTCCTTTCAACTTGTTTCCAGTTACATTTTCATCAGACATTTTCTGGTGTTTTGGAAAAGCATTGTTAACATTTTTTTTTTTTTAATATCAGCATTATATATACTTCAAAGCGAATCCTAGTGTTTCCTTAGTTTGATATGGTCAGACTTTTCAGATTCCCCGGAGTCAGCGTTCGGTTTCACAGCAGAGTTCACAGGTTGACCAGTGGCGAGAGACCCTCATGCAAAAACGCTATTTTGGGGGCTCAGGAGCTGAGACAACATACGTGACAGGTTGAGGGAGTGCAGTCACACGTCACATGTCACATAGCGCAACCTGGAGAGGCAGCCGCGGGCTCAGGGAACCGTCACGTTCTCCTGGGTGCTGCTATAAGAAATCTCCTAGAAAACACGCTTGCTTAGAAGACGCTGTGGGCAATGCCCCTTTTCAAAAATCATCCAAAGGCAGTAAATTAAAGCACAGAAAGCCTTCCCAACAACAGCTCACTCCCAAATAAATACCTGGGTAAATTGCCAAAGGTCCGTGGGAGGCAGAGCTTTGGTAGTCTTCTTAAAAAAAAAAAAAAAAAAACTGGTCCTCTCCACTCTCCGGTGGACATGCTCCTCGTGACCTGGCCATGAGAGAGTGTGCCAGACCGATCCGCACGAGATCACATCCGAGTTGGTTGGTTGGCTTGTTTATGGTGGTGAAATACGCTCAACACAGAATTTCCCGTCTTAACCATCTCTCCATAAACGGAATCGTGCAGCGTCTGTCCTTTGGTGACTGGCTGCTTCCAGCGTAATGTCCGCAAGGTCGATCCGGGTTGTAGCGGGTGTCAGGACTTCCTTCCTTTTTAGGACTGGGTAATGTTCTGCTGCGTGCATATACTACGTGTCGCTTATCCGTTCACTCATCTGTTGCTGGACATCGGGGCTGCTTCGCGTTTTAGCTGTTGTGAATAATAACACCGCTACCCGGAAGGCAAGACGTTTAAGATCAGCGATATGTGGTCGCGGTCTGCAGAGCAAGCAATCAGTGTATGAGCCTGGAGACACGGAATGACGCACATACGAATTCTTCCCAGGAGCTTTTCTTCCCAAGGAGGCTCCAACCCAGTGCAGAGCCCAAGGACACGCGTAAACTCATGACCCCGAGATCCAGGACTGGGTCCAACACTTAACCGACTGAACTACCCAGGAGCCCCTATCCCGGGAACTTGTCTCATCCCGGGAACGATGTCCCAGGGATTCCAGGAGGGAAAAAGTAAAGGAAAATGTACTAAACAGAGTACAGGGTACAGCTACAGGAACAGTTAACCTACGTACAGGTGACTCATTCAGAATCTGACGCGGGAGGCGCCCGGCTCCACACCAGCAAGGTGTGAAAAGGGGAAGCTGGGAGGGTAGGTTTTCCACGGCCTTGCTGGGGGAGCCCCGGCTGCAGCGAGGGTGTAAGGTGAACGCGGATCTCTCACCTCCAGAGCAAACCATCTGCGTAGATCGTGCCCGCTCGGGTAGCTGTGCGCACGCGGCTGGGGGACACCACACCCAAACGAGGAAGGCTTCCTAGAGGAGGTGCTGACTTCGAGCTCAGCTCTGAAGGATGGGGAGGAGTTTCCCAGAAAGGCAAACCTTATTTGACACAAACTGGAATATGCGAAGACGTTACCATAAAACAGAGCGAATTGGAGAAACCACCAGTTAAATGAGGCTCATGTAGAACGTGCTAGGTGAGGAGAGATGCCCCTGAAAGAGACAGCAAGCAGGGCGGGGGGTGTCGCAAGACACCGCGAGCCATGCAGAGGAGGGCCGCCACCCCTCTGGCGGGGGAGGCGCGCCGGAGGGTTAGTTTAAACACACAAGGGCCACGCCGAACTTGAAATCTGGAAACGTCATTCTGTCCGAAGCGAAGAGAATCGCTTAAGGTTTGCAGAATTCGGAGCAGAACCACACTTACGAGACCACGGTTGCAAAGACGTCAGTGACAACAGAGGCCACACAGGCAGGGGAGCAAGAAAACCGGACATCTGGGACACTCGCAAGAGTCTAAGTCCTGGGGGTCCAGTGAATATGGCAAAGTGGGGGGGAAGGGGTCCGAGGATCCTTGGAGTCTGGAGAGACAGAAACTGGTGATGGTGCGCAGAGGACAGAAGACGGAAAGATGAAGTTACTTGCCCCCGACGCTTTCCCACCCGCGCGTCCTTGGAGGCACACAGGTGGACAAGTCCTACAGGAGAGGGCTTGCTGGGACTGCAAGTCCTGGAATTTCCTGCACAAGGGTCAGTTGTCTCCAAGGAAACAGGGAATCTGCATTTAAGAGAAAAGTTTTCATGTTTTCTTCCATCCCTGACCCACCGAGATGGGTCGTCATGTCCCCGTTCCTGCATCAGTGCTGGGCTCCTTGTGGGTGCTGGGTTCCTCGTGGGTGCTGGGCTCCTCCTTGGGTTCTGGGTTGCCCGTGGGTGCTGGGTTCCTCGTGGGTGCTGGGTTCCTCGTGGGTGCTGGGTTCCCCGTGGGTGCTGGGTTCCTCTTGGGTGCTGGGTTCCTCCTTGGGTGCTGGGTTCCTCCCTCACAAGTTACGGCAAAGGCATTGCTCTGACGGTATCTAAACTCCCTTTACGTCTGTTTCTCAATCCACAACATCGAAGGAAGAAGCTGTCCGTCCTCCGCGTCCTCCAAATGAGCCAACTTTTCTAATTACAGCTTTTAAGTCATTCTTTCTAAAATGTTCTCATCAAAAAGTCCATCGTTAAAAATTAAATCCTTTCTCCCCTTCAGCACTTTGTTGTTCTTGTCCAATGCCATTTGCAATTATTCCAAGTGTTGTTTGAAAAGTACTTCTCATTAAATTAAGAGGCAGCTCCTTTAACTTGTCTACCTCCAGTTTATTAAACAAATCACAAAGGTACAGAATATGTTTTTCCAGAGAGGTTTTGGGGTTTGAGGATACTAATCATGAAATATGCATCGGAGAAGAAGTTCGGAAACAGTGCCCAATCTGCATGCGAAATCCCACACCGATAATTTCCAGTGTCTAAATCAGATACAAAGTAATTCAGAAAAAGCAAAATAGGACAGCCAGCCACAGAGATCTTTCTTCAGGTGGCCTTCTGGGGCCCATAAATCAGTTCTAAAAATGCGCTCTCGGCTATAGCTTGGCGCTCTGGGTCGAAGACTCGAAGCATTCTTTTTACCAAATGTGAAAAAATACAGCCCAGTTTTAAGTTAGAGAGGAAAAGAAAAAGAACTTCGTGCTTTGAAATGCTTTGTGGTCCAGTTAGAATTCAAAACCGGTCTCGATAGTTACACTTGCCCCTTTGCTAGTACAGCTTGTAGCTGTCTTCAAATCCTCACTTTTGTGCCGAAATCACACAAACGCCGTCACCTATCGCGCACGCTTCTATCAGTCCACGTCCCTGTGGATGATGTCTGCCCGGCTTCGGGACGAAACGTTACACCGAATCACCTTTCAGTGAAGTTAACGATTACCCGCTTTCCTAGCTTGAAAACGGAAGTGTTTTCCTGACCTAATTAAACCCTGCGGTGACTTCTGATGGTGCCGATGGGATTTCCTGGGCTGCTCTCGGCCACAGGTACCCTGAAACTCAAGAAGCTTGCTACCTACGTTTGGGGGGCTCCCCGCCAAGCCAGCAGGGCCCAGGCTTCTAGGTGGGCAGCTGAACAGCCACCCATTCCCCAAACGCGCTGACTTTTGAAAGTTGCTGCCCTCGCATGTGAGTTTTCTTCACCGAAATCTAAGGCCGACTCAATATCTCGCTAAGAAATTTGCTGTCAATGAATAAAGTTGCAGTAAGACACCGACGTCACGTTGCTTCATTCGTTTCAATCCTTCGATGTTCTCTTTCTTCTCCTTGACTGAGCCTGCTCAGAACCTCTCACGGTCCCCTCGCCCCCCACGCCTGTGACGGCACTTCGTATCCATGCCGAGACACCGCCGTCCCCCTCCTGGGCCGCACACTCAGTGTGCACACAGTGGCCCAAATGCATCCGTGCTCCCCCCCTCGTCCGTGCTCCCCCCGCCTCATCCGTGCTCCCCCCGCCTCATCCGTGCCCCCCCACCTCGTTTGTGCTCCCCCCTCCAATGCCCAGCGTCTATCGGCACTTTCTGACCCCTCCCCAGACAGAGCTCATTTTCAACTTCATTCAAAAGTCAGCTCAAGTCCTATCACCCCTCCAAGGGCCTTCCAGCCTCTTCCGAAGAGCCGTGTCTCCCCCCCTACCCCCCACCGTGAGCTCTCCCAGGACTGAGTCCCCCACCCTCGGGAGGACACCCAGAAGACAAGGCAATGTGGTTTGCCTTTCCTTCGGATGCACCGCGGCTCGTGTCCAAGTGGGGACCGCACAGCCTGCAGCAAGCACCCGGCCGAACCCCCGGCACAACGCGCTTTTACTCCGTGTTAACCGGTGGAGCTGATACCCAGGGAGACAGGGGGGAGATCGTGCGGAGCAGAACCCGATTATTCCCGCGTCACAGGACGTGCTAATGAGTTGAGGCCCGCCTAACGTCTACGCCTCCCGAAAGAGCAGAGTGCACTTCACCTCCTGGCACAGCTCTTCACACCGAGGGCTTCATAAAGACCTTTGGACTTGACAGAAACGGTACTCCTTCCCATGTCTAGATTCTTGGCTTTACCGTCCAACGAAGCGAGAGCTTCCATCGCTACGCAAGTAAAGGGAATGTTTCCCGGACCTCCCGAGGACACACCTTCTCTGTGCCTCAGTTCCTCATATATTCACAGCTGGGCTAGTGCCCCAAATCTGGCTGGGAACCACATTTGTCTTAGACACTGTTTAGAATAAAATACATAACCTTGACCAACACCCCCCCCCCCACCGCCCCACAGCTAAATCACCATTCGCAGTGTTGCAGTCAACAAAGCATTTCTTGAGATCCAGGGTCTAGGGTCATTCCAGAAGATAGAAGAAGGGACAAATGTCAACTGTCCTTTCCCCGAAAACCTTAGAGGTTAAGTGGGACTGGGGGTGTTCATACAAATATATAGGTCAACACAACCCCCTGTGGCTCATCAGTATACAGGGGGGACATCTAATCCAGACCAGAGAGATGGGGAAATAGGAGGTCTTGGAAGGCTCCCCGGAGGAGGTGAGGTCTAGGTTGAACCTAAACTAGCCAGGAATCATCTAAGAGGAAAAGACTATTCCTAGAAAAAAAAAAAAAAAAAAGGTAGAATATTCCAAAGTGCAGCAGTAAAAGAGGGCATGAAGATTCCAGGGAAAGAGAAAGAAAAACAAATTTGGAACAAATAGCATGGATTACCAAAGGTGGGCTGAGAGAGAGCTACGTCTAAAGAGAGACCTAGACGTGGGTCAGAGGGGCCGGGAAAGCCACGCGCTGTGGCTCTGGTTTACGCGGACAATGGTGTGACTCTGTACCAGGTTGTGGAGCCCAGAAGAGACACGCTGAGATTTGAATTTGGAAATACCGCTCTGACTACACAGCAGAGACCAGGTTAACCTACATGTCCGCCCGCAGGCACGGGAACTCTCAGGACAATTGCTAGGTGCTCGACGCAGTGCACCGTGACGTTTGGAGAAGCTTCTCAGCACAAAGACGGAGTTCAAGCCACAGGTGAGAATGCAATTGCCCTGGTGGCCTTCACCGTGACATGGTGAGGATGAGGGTACAGTGGGCAGGGGAAAAAACCTCAGCAAGAGGGCAGAGAAGGTCACCCTAGAGAGGCAGGCAGGAAATGACCTGAAATCAGGGCCATGGAACCTAAGAGTCTGATGCCATTAACACGGGTATCAACAACCCAATCAGGACACGAATTTATGTTTCTCGATCAGATACGTTTATCACCATAAGTAAAAAGTTCTGAAAATTCAACAATTCTGGACTTTAGGAAAAAATGTTTTTTCTCATTCAGACACGTTTACCATCACAAATACCAAGTGTTAAAAATATGATTTCAATTTTAAAAGAGGGAAGTTATCTCTGTCAGGAGGTATGTGTTGAGCACATGCTTTGTACCTGTGTGTTCGAGATGGTTTTTTTTTTTTTTTTTTAATTTTTTTTTTCAACGTTTATTTATTTTTGGGACAGAGAGAGACAGAGCATGAACGGGGGAGGGGCAGAGAGAGAGGGAGACACAGAATCGGAAACAGGCTCCAGGCTCTGAGCCATCAGCCCAGAGCCTGACGCGGGGCTCGAACTCACGGACCGCGAGATCGTGACCTGGCTGAAGTCGGACGCTTAACCGACTGCGCCACCCAGGCGCCCCAAAGATGTTTAAGGATTTGTTCTCTACCTTCAGAGAATGGCAGGGTGTGACCGGAAACTTCTAGGGATCCCCAGGGCTCAAAGATCACGTTCTACAGAGAGGCGGTCTGCACATGCTCAAAGGTCAGCTCTGTAAAGAGCCGTGAGCTACACCACTGGGAAACGAGGACAGAGGTTCGAGGAAGCCAGGACTGACTGCGAGGGTCCGGGCACAGACACGATGTGTGGAGAGAGACCGAGAGAGCTCATTCCTCTGAAGTTGTGTGGCAAATCACATAGAACGAGTGTAGACATTGGTCCTGATCCTCTGAATTACAGGGCGGGGGCGGGAGGGCATGGTGTGCTTGGGCGGCTCACTGACCAACTCTTGGTTTCAGCGCATGTCATGATCTCATGGTCCGTGGGTTCAAGCCCCGCGTCGGGCTCTGTGCCGACAGCTTGGAGCCTGGAGCCTGCTTCGGGTTCTGTGTCTCCCCCTCTCTCTGCCCCTCCCCGACTTGCACTCTGTCTCTGTCTGTCTCTCAAAAATAAATAGAAGTTAAAACCATTTTTTTTTTTTAAGAGGCCCTACTGCCTTAAAGCTTTTAAAGTCCTGAGCAGAAGTTAAAGCCACTGCATTTTATGAATAAAGCCAAAACCGGACTTCTCATTTGCTGTCATGAACCTTTGACATCTTACAACATAAGCAATTGTGATGCGTTTGCCAATGATGGAGAAAAGACCCGCCCCCTTTTTTTTAACCTCCAGCAAAGCTCTCTGGCTAATCCCTAGAATTCTACCAGGAAGGAAGGTTCCTGTCGCTGCTGATGGTCTCCGACCTCTCCTCCCTTTAACTTTGATTTTTTAAATTTTTTTTAACGTTTATTTATTTTTGAGACAGAGAGAGACAGAGCATGAACAGGGGAGGGTCAGAGAGAGGGAGACACAGAATCTGAAACAGGCTCCAGGCTCTGAGCTGTCAGCACAGAGCCTGACGCGGGGCTCGAACTCACAGACGGCGAGATCATGACCTGAGCCGAAGTTGGCCGCTTAACCGACTGAGCCACCCAGGCGCCCATCCTCCCTTTAACTTTGAATGATTCATTCTCTCTCTCTCTCTCTCTCTCTCTCTCTCTCTCTTTCTCGGCAAACTGAAGGAGCACAGCAGGGGACAACCACCCGGCGGAGCCGCCCAGGTGCACTTGAAACAGGGCACCGAGCCCGTCCGCAGGGGTGCTGCCGGTGAGTGTCCTGCATTCATTGTGAGGCCAGGCTGTGAAGACAAATTGACCATCGTGACCTTCTGTCTTCCGCCAGGAAGGCGGCACCAGCCTCCGAGCTCCGGGTCTTATATCTGACCTCAACGCAGAGGTCCGTGCTCCACAGGGTCTCTCCACTTCTGCAACATAGCTAACATTTGTACGGGCCGTGCAGACAAGAAACGTTTTCGTATTTATTTTTGAGAGACAGAGAGAGAGCGCACGTGGGGAGGGGCAGAGAGAGGCAGGGGGCCACAGAATCCGAAGCAGGCTCCAGGCTCCAAGCTGTCGGCACAGAGCCCGACACGGGGCTTGAACCCATGGACCGTGAGATCATGACCCGAGCCGAAGTCGGACCCTTAACTGACCGAGCCCCCCCTCTCGGCGCCCCCATTTCGGTACTCTGTCCCATCCCATAGCCTCGTGGTTGAGAACACAGGCTTATGGTTCAGAATGATCCAGAATGATTGGTGCTCAAACAGCGTGCAGGCGGGAGGCTACTGGAGGATTTGACCCCTCTCCTTTCCTCAGTGTGTTTCACAAGCTCAGCCGAGGGAGTGGCTGGGGGAGGAGGCGGGACAGACAGACAGACCGAGGGAGGAAGAGGAGAGAGAGGGAGGGACAGGGAGAAAGACAGGAAGACAGGGGGTCAGAGCTAGCAGGGGTGGGGGAGACGAAGCAGAGGGGCCGAGGCCACGGAGGTCCTGTTGCAGCAAAACCCAGCGTGGCGTTGCACACATCTCTCTCTGGCAGTGGCTCTGCAGGGAAGGAAACTTGAACATACCCCTCAGAATACGAGGCTTTGACGTAAAATTTATTTTGAGCTCAAGGTACTTGAAAAAGCAGCAGGTTCAAGAAAGCCGCCGTGACCCTCTCCTTTTTCTTCCCAGAAGCAGAGAGAAAACCCCACCTGGAAGATGTCTTCCCTATTCGAGAAGGAAGAGACCCAGTGAAGACAAGGACACGGTGCGGACGCTGTTCTGGGCAAAAGGAACCGTAAGGTGAGCGCACAGAGGACAGAAAGAGCTCAAGCGTGCACTAAGAGCCCAGCTGGGTTTGCCACAAGCTGGCTTACGGCAAAGGGAGCCGTGCCACCTTCCAGAAAGCCTGGCAAGCTTAGCAAGCTGCAGGCAGACAGACATCAGGCAGGAGCGGAAATGAAGTCCCCAGGGCTGGTTCTCTTCTCCTTCCAGTAGGTTCTCTATTACCAGCAAGCTCGCCTTCAGGGTCGCCAAGAAATACGCCTAGCGGGTCTCCAATTCCCAGAGTTCCAGGCCGATGGAAGCCGCTGGAAACCCTCCCTCCCTTCCTTCCCTCAAGGGCCACTCCCAGGGGACAGGCAGCAGACCACCTCGAGCTGAACCCATTACTGTGTTCGCCGTCTTGGGTCTGGATCATCTGCTGGATCTCCAAAGCCGTGGATGGAGCCCCGCCCAGGCCAGAGAGAGCCAGCCCGTGGGAGGGGTGGGTTCCCCGTGTCATAATGGGGGGCGGTGGCCGGAGAAAGAAGTCTAGACGCTTCCAGAAATGAGAGGAGGTCGTTGTAAGCGAAGCGACGTGAGCAAATGGTCCAGTGAGGCTGGAGAGGTCCGTCGGAGACCCGGGAGGACCGCGATTACGGCCAAGGTGCCCTATCCCGGGTTTTTCTTACTTCCTCCGTCACAGTCACCAGAGTCAAGACCAGGGACTAAAACGCACCAGTTGACATTCGTGCTGTCATCTCACTGGTTGCCAGGCAGCCGTTTCCCGTTGTAGGTTATAGATCCATATCCCCCTTTTCTTGACCTAAACTGAACCACCAAATCTGCCAGATCTCGTGGGAAACACACGTGTGTCCCTGGTCGCGGTCAGGTGCTGTGCTTCAGGTCGACAGGTGTGAGAATACCCACGGTGTGAGCACCCGACTAGCGTGAGAAAACCCACAGTTAACCGTTGGGAGGTGGGGGTGGGGTCTTCCTCCTCAGGCCCCCAAATTATTCTTGTCACCCACAGGCTGGCTCTTAATTAATTCAAACCTTTTAGAACCGCCAAGCAGGCTTTTTACTCTATAATGAATAGTGCTAATACATGTCTCCGATCCTAAATAAATCACCCGCGTGTACAATCTTAACTGAAGGGATTTAAAGGACCTGGATCTCCTAGACATTTTTGTTTTGTTTTACGAACCTTTTGCAGTCTACCTTTATTTCGTGTATCCTAAGAAAATATTTGAGCCGTCCCCCAGTAGGTACCAACGAGTTCCCTTTCTAGGGAAGGAAATCACAAAGCAGGGTCACTGTCTCTTACGTTCATGTACAACAGAAATACTGTAGGATTGTATGTGTGTATGTGTATAATCACACGCATAAATACTTTATATTGCATTTAAAGTACACATGCCACATGTTTTCTTTCTTTCTTTTTTCTTTCAGGAGACTGTGAGAGTTACTTGATCAAAATGGAGTACATTCTTGAGAAACAAGGTTTAAATGGGTCTCGAAGTATATGGGTTTCGATAAATCCATGGAAACATAAACATCCATGGAGGATATAAAGAATTAAACAATTTCTCCCAGTTGCTTTGGAAATATATCTAGATTCACATTTTGTTTAAGAAATGAGGTTATGTCACCAGATAGAGGTTAGGATTTCTTCTTTTGAACAGAGAGGAAGGTGAGTATTCTAGCCACTGTGACAGACCCATGGAGTACAGTTTTGAGTGACAAAGTCTGTTATGAGCTCCTTCAGGATAAATTATTAACAGAGTGGCTTATATCTTAAGCAATTCTGTTAATATATCCTCCATAGTGATATCATATATATCTTATACACATATACGTATAAGTTACATATATAAGTTATACGTGAGATATAACATACGTGATATCTTACACCTTAAGCAAACTCTATTAAAAACGAAGCGTCTAATATGTATATTCCAAATCCATACTGTCTGTCTAGGAGTGAATATTCTCTGCTGGAGATTTAACCAATCAGTAGCCTTGGGTCAGTATTTATAAAGCTCTCCTCTACCAGAGGCGCCATCTACATAACGAAAAGGAACACAGGACTCACTCGCCCACCTTTGGTAACAGCTGGGGTTTTGCACACGCGTGAGGTG
This sequence comes from Lynx canadensis, assembly GCF_007474595.2. Taxonomy (NCBI): domain Eukaryota; kingdom Metazoa; phylum Chordata; class Mammalia; order Carnivora; family Felidae; genus Lynx; species Lynx canadensis. The sequence goes on along the minus strand of NC_044306.2, from coordinate 1,814,060 downwards.
GCCGTCACGTGCAGTGGCACGGCCAGATTCAAGTCTCCTGGCTCCGCGTCTAAAATGCGCTGCGGATCAGGGCTGTGATTTTCAGTGAAATCTGGACACTCTGACGGGCGTTGTGTTTGGGCGGCTCTCTTGAAGGGATTCCGCTACGTGCAGAACTATGACACCTTTGTTTCGGTCCCTTCAGAACCATGCTGTTGCTTGAGGAGACCTGTGCATTCCCTTGGCTGCCCTCTTTTGAACACTGGAGTCCAAATTCTTCGTGTCTGCGAATAAGCAGCATTCTTGGGTGCTGCCCTGATGGCACAGGCCAGGCCTCGCCTGCTCCGCCCCAGGTGGAGGGCTCGCTGGGCTCACCGTCCAGTCACGCTGGTGCCTCTAAGCCCGTGTGTCTGCAGTTCTTTCAAAAATAAACTCTGCCTACAGACGGAATCTGACAGCCGTGCCGTGAGGGCTTTGGGAAGTAGGCGTGATTTGTGAAATCCCACCTGAGAACCTCGAACATCAAAGGAGGGATGGCTGGCCAAGTGTGTGGGGTTTTCGTGAACCAGCTCCGGGTTCAGAGGCAGAGCGACCTGGGGTGACTTTTCCAACACCCCTGAGCCCGGGCGCTGAAAGCATCTCCCCCATGAGGTTGTGTGATGAATAAACGAGGCAAGGCACATGCGACGTCAGCAGAATGTCAGGCGACTCATAGTGGTGAAAAAGCGATTGCGCCGATGTAGTTGTACTTTGTTGTCTACTTCTGGCTACTGGCAAAGGCCGTAGCGGTCCCCGCTCACGTTCAGGATCACCTGAATACGCTTCGCGGTGGAAACAAACAGTTAATACTTGCCCACGTCCAACAGATTTCCTACCGCATTGGAACTGGGGGAGGGGGGACCCACTAAGGTCTGAAATTCAAACAGCTTTTCCCCTAATGTACAATTTGGTTTCTATCTATATTAGAAGGGGTTTTCTTAGCCACTATTTGGGGAAACTTCAGGGGAAAACATAATGCAGCACGAACAACTACAAAGGGCGGCTGACACCCTTGGCATTGAACGGCTGCCTTTGTGGCAGGCTGCCAAGGAACGGCGGCTGCCTTTGTGGAAACCGGCGGGGTGTCTCCGAGTAGCACACACGTTCCTACTGCTTGTCTATGTCCTGGAAGCGAGGAGATGGTGTCATCTGCTGTGGATGCCCATCCGCGGCCCCGCGGCCATCCCACACACAAGGACGGCTCACGGCCAAGGCCCTCCCGGTGTACCTTCGCCGCAGTGACGCTGAGCATGGGGGTCTTTGACAGGCTCTTGGACCCTTTGCATCGGAGTTAAAGGGTCCATTACCTTGCAATTTTAATTAGTGCAAAAAAGAACCGATTTTGTTAACAAGAAAGAAATCAATTTCACCGCAACACTGGTCGGGCATATTTGAAAAACCAGCACAACGAGGTAACTGTGAAGACGCATTACCCTACCCGGCACCAGGCGCACGAGGGGCTTAATAAACGCTATCTGATGCTGGTATTGTGTGATGAGAGGAAAAGTTGATAAGGCAGAGGAAACAATATGAGGCAGTGTCGTCGTCGTCTGATTTTCTGATGGATATCCGTTGCCTTTCTGCTGTCCTAGAAATGTAGCATTGAGCTGAGGCACTTAGGGTACCAGTGATCGTAACAGATCTCAGAGACTGAGCCTGATATGTGGCGTTCAGTTCTGGAGAGATCACAAATCTGGATCCCATTACTGAACTCACGCATACAATCCCATGGAACTCCTCGGAACCCCGACAAAGGACGCCAGAGACAGCCGCCGAAGAGAGATCTGAGCCCGACTCCAGAGGCACGTGTTCTACGTACCACACACGGAGCAGCCCTTTAATCGGGATGTACCCTGTGCGATCATTTGTCTTTGGGCTGGACGTCAGCAACGCGTAAAGCACTATCATGCCTCCCGTGGATTTTGTGGCCAAAGCCACGCATATATTTATGAAGTACTTTTCCTACTAAGGTCGGCGTGTGTGAGAGTGTGTGTGCGTGTGTGTGGTTTTTGTTCACTGAAACCCGCCCCGTGTGTGCGAGAGTCATCAACAACGTGCACAGCCTCTCTACTTTGTGCGTCCAGAAATGAGCCTCCACAGTGGGGCTGTCACACAGAAGACCATCAGGGAGGGGCGCCTGGGTGGCGCAGCCGGTTAAGCGTCCGACTTCAGCCAGGTCACGATCTCGCGGTCCGTGAGTTCGAGCCCCGCGTCAGGCTCTGGGCTGACGGCTCAGAGCCTGGAGCCTGTTTCCGATTCTGTGTCTCCCTCTCTCTCTGCCCCTCCCCCGTTCATGCTCTGTCTCTCTCTGTCCGAAAAATAAATAAACGTTGAAAAAAAAAAAAAAAAAAAGAAGACCATCAGGGAGGCGGTGCTTTGTCAGTAGAGGTCACCTGGTGCGTGTGTGACCTACAGGTGACGCTACAGGTGTGTGTACACGGCCGGCTGATGTGCTGGTTGGTGGCGTAAGAGAGGAAAGGATGATCAGATATTTCAAACTAACTCTAACACACTCTGACCACAATTAATACGTACGCTGGCCTTTGTTTACGACGAGTCACAGAAACGATCAGGGCAAGTCCTCGTCACCTCACCACTCCAGAAATGCCAACGGACTTCATAAGATTTTGGCCTTGAACACTGGCTTACCGACTGAATTGCTGTCTTTTCTCAATGCTGAGAAACACGCCACATCCTCTCTGAGGGTTGTCTGCACACGGACGGTGGAGTAGACACAGTAAGCCAACTCGGAAGCCAGTGGCGTGCCTACGTCCTCCACCCGTCGCCACACGACTCGCTCCTGGCGCCTGACGAGCCCTATCGTTACACAAGGGGGCTTCGTGCACTCTCACCTTGTGCAAGATACCGGGGATGACGCTGGATGAGGACAGACACGAAGGGGAGTCTCAGAGACGTCACCCACGCAGCCAGGAAGATGCTCTGCAAGGACCCCAAAGGGGCGGACTCCGGGCGTCATTAATGAGCTCATCTGTATTCTTCCAAAATGTATCTTCATTCCTAGTGTGCACGTGAAAAACACACTGAATTAAACTAAAGTTGCAAACCCAGAGTTCAATGCCAAGAGGCTACGAGTAGCAGGTGTTGGCTGAGCTTCTGAGAAAGAAGCTCCCTCTAAAGACGGGCAAGTGCGAACATTTCCGCACTTCCTGCCCAGGCGAGGCTCGCAGCTGCAGGGAAGGATCCAATCAAGGCTGCCCTCCGCCCCACAGGGTCCTCTCAGCTCTGTGGGCCCCGGGCCTGACTGTCAGCAGTCCCGCTGACGCAAGGCTCTGAGTTCAAGGACACCTTACTCCTCTTTGGTCACATTTTACAAAAACAGAAGCACATTCTAAATACTCGGTTCTTTGGCAAAGTGCGTGAAGGCCAGAAGAACACAAAGGATGAAGACAGGGGAGACGAGCGGACCGACCTGAGAGGGGCTGACACCTGTGTCCTGTCAGGGGCCACAGTGGCCCCACGTGGGACAAAGGGCCCAGGCTAAGAGCTCTTGCCTTTTATCGTAATCCCCAAAGGACGGGCTGAACCACGTCATTAGCGTAAGATACTCGCGCTTTTACTATTTCGTTTGGGAAATGACCCAGGGGGAGTCTGGCTCCGCAGTGTCTCCATCAAATTTCTCCACAAACTTGTCTTCATAGGTAACAACGTCAGACACCCAGGGGCTCAGTCAGTTAAACGTCTGACTCCTGCTCAGGTCATGATCTCACAGTCGGCGAGTTCCAGCCCCACGTCGGGCTCTGTGCCGACAGCTCGGAGCCTGGAGCCCGCTTCGGATTCTGGGTCTCCCTCTCTCTCTGCCCCTCCCCTGCTCATGCTCGCTCTCTCTCTCTCTCTCTCTCTCAAAAATAAATAAACATTTAAATTTTTTTAAAGAAAAAAGAGAAGTTCTGGACAAATGTGTCTCTTAGAAGCCCTTAGTGAAAGTCTGGACCTCAAAGCTGGTGGGAGAGCCCATGAGCAAGAAGAGGTCAGGACAGAAGGGGGTCGTGTCCTGGGGACTTTCCTCAGCTCACTCCTTAGGGGACACAAAGGAAGTTTCACAATTGCAGCAAACTCTTCCCCAAGGAGATGAGGGAGGGGGACAGGGAGGGGAAGGGAGGGGGAGCATTTTTCCCCACAGAATTTAGTTTAGTCAAAAATACATGTAGAACAAACATTTGATGAGTACGTCTGAGGCCTCGCGTGAACCACTTTTCTGCATCCAATGACACTGAATCCGAGGGACAATTCGGTGTGACCGTTTTATAGGGACCCCTAAGAGGTCAAGTCCAAGGTCACAGAGCCACTTAGTAACATGCCCATGGCTTCCTTCCTGGCATTTTACCTCGAACATTAGGAAATATTAATTATTTGCCAATAGTAATATTGAAAGCAGAAAAGTGATGGGACTTCCAGGGAAGACAGCAGAATAGAAGGCCCTAAGCTGACCACATCCTACAGACACAACTAGACAACACGCACATCAGTGTAAATAACCCAGAAAATGGGGCGCCTGGGGGCTCAGTCGTTGAACGTCTGACTTTGGCTCAGGTCATGATCTCGCAGTCCACGGGTTCGAGCCCCGCGTCGGGCTCTGTGCTGACGGCTCAGAGCCTGGAGCCTGCCTCTGACTGTGTCTCCCTCTCTCTCTCTCTGCCCCTCCCCTGCTCATGCGCTCTCTCTCAGAAATAAATAAAACATTAAACAATTTTTAAAAATTGAATCACCCAGGAAAATGACCTAAGTTAAGGACGGCAGAATGGACTGTCCACAGCTGAATGTCTAGGAGAGGCTCCATCAAGGAGGGTGGGAAGGGCAGAGACAGTCAGGAGCCAAACGAACCCAGGGACAGCGTGCCGGAGGGAGGGACACGGTGGGTCCAGAGAGGGAAGGCAGCGGCCCTTACCCCAGGCCCCCCAGGCACAGAGAGCCTGAACGGCACAGACGATCACCCGTAACATCTGGCTTTCAAAACCATAGGGGCCTAATTTCGTGAGTTCCTGCAGTCAGTGGGGCTTAACCCCTGGGATTTACAAACCGGGAGGCTCAGCCCTGGGGAAGCCAGGAGGAGACACACAGAACCGAAGCTGTGGTTTGCAATACGCCCGGGGTGTCGGGAAGGAGATTTGTTCATTAACCTCAGAAGGCGTGCTGGAAAGCCAGGTGTCTTCAGGAGACTTCTCCAGGAGCAAAGGAGCCGCCCTGCACCATTTTCCTCGCCCGCCTCCCAGCACCCATCACCCACACCCAGCAGTGTGGACTGGCTAGCAGTGTGCTCCCGCCTCACCTTCTCCTCAGATGTGCCCCCTCCAGGCAGGCCCCGGCTCCGGGTCTCCACCCGCAGCACAACCACACAAATGCTGACGCCACGACCCCACCCCCCTGCGATGCACAGACCCGCCTCCTCCAGTACGCCCTTGGCCAGAGCCCGTCCGAGTCGGGGCCACAAGCCCGGCAGGGTACGAGCAACCCTGACGGGCCAGCACCACTGCGAAGTGACTCGGAGAGTCAAGGGAGAGGGGACATCGCCACACACACACCTGTCCAGCCAGGCCCCCGGCAGGGGGCTGGGGGGGGGGAGGAGTTTGGGGGGCACACCTCTGGTCTGACTGCAGGGCCCGCCCACCAGTGAAAGTTTCACGGGGAGAGTGTGCTGCCATCTGGTGCTTCTGCATCTCTGCAAAAGCCTCGTCTGATCAACTCAAAGCCCAGGCAGCCCCAGACTGGCCCACTGCCTCCGCAGAGACCAAGCCCCGTCCACAAGAGGCAAAGAGAGCCACCACAGATGGCAGGACTCAAGGCAAACGAGGCTTAGCCACGAGAATAGAGTGCCAGCTACACACTCCTGGAAACGCCGGGTTCTGGTGAACAGGGGCCACCGCACTGCAGGGCGCTTCAGGACCTCTTCTTCATAAGGTCGCGGCTTTCAAGGGCAGGGGCCGTACATGACTTTCCTAACACAGAGAAACAGACACAGAGGGTGGGACAAAATGAGAGAGCAACATGTCCCAAATGAAAGAACAGGGCAAAATCACAGCCAAAGAGTTAAATGAAATGGAGACAGGTAATGCACCAGATACAGAATTTAATGTAATGATCATAAAGATACTCGCGGGACTTCAGAAAAGAGTGGAGGAGCTCAGTAAGACCCGCAATGAAGAGATAGAAAACAAAAAAACAGAAAATCAGAAATGAAGAACTCAATGGCTGATGTTAAAAATACACGAGAGGGAATGAACAGTAGACTAGAGGAAGCAGAAGAATAGATCAGAGATCTGGAGGACACAGTAAGGGACAGCAAGCAAACTGATCAGGAGAGAGAAAAGGGAATAATAAAAAATGAAGAGAATTCACTACCATCAACCATAATAGCATTTGCATCACACAGATGTGAGAAGGAGGAGACAACAGGGGCCTAAAATGTACTCGAAGAAATAATAGCTGAAAACTTTCTGAATCAAGAGAGGGAAACAGAAATCCGGATCGAGGAGGCACGGAGAGGCTCCAAAACATCAACTCAAAGATGTCCACCCCAGGACACACAGTAATTAAAATGGTAAAGAGTGGTATAAAAAGAATTTTAAAAGTGGCAAGAGAAAAGAAAGCAGTTGCGTACAAGAAAAGAAAGCAGATGCCCACGAAGCTATCAGCATATTTTGCAACAGAGATTTTGCAGGCCCAAAGGGAGTGGCATGATATATTCACCATGTTGAAAGGGAAGAAGTCTTCAGCCAAGGATACTCCATCCAGCAAGGTTATCATGCAGAATGGAAGGAGAGAGAAAGTGTCCCAGACAAACAGAAGTTGAAGGAATTCAGGTCCACTACACCGGCCCTACCAGAAATGTTAACGGGGACATTTGGAGTGGAAAGGAAAGAACATAAGTGGGAGCAAGAAAACTAGGAAGCAGAAGGGCAGTAGAATTAAGTGTATCTATAAAAATTAGTCAAGGGATTCACAAATGAATGACACCATGTACCTAAAATGTGGGAGCAGAGGCATAAAGAGTGTGTTCAAAAATTGAGTGACAATCAACTTACTATAGACTGCTATACGCAGAAAATATTATATATAAACCTAATGGTAACCACAAATGAAAAACCAGGAATAGATGTGCAGAAAATAAAGAGAAAGGAATCAAGTACACCACTAAAGAAAGCCAACAAAGCATGAGAGAAAAGATCAAGAAAGGAACAGAAAAGAGCTACAATAACCATCATAAAACAAGTTACAAAATGGCAGTAAGTACGTACCTATCAATCATTACTTTCAATGTAAATGGTCTAAACAGTCCAATCAAAAGACATTAAGGTGACAACATGGATAAAAAAGCAAGACCCAGCTACATGCTGCCTACAAGACTCACTGCAGACCCAAAGACACCTGCAATTTGAAAGTGAAGGGACGAGAAAGCATTTATCACACAAATGGAAGTTAAAAGATAGCCAGGTAGCAACACTTACATCAGACAAAACGGACTTTAAAACAAAGATGACCATAAAAGGAACAATCCAGCAAGAATATATAACAACTGTAAATATTTAGGCATCCAACATGGAAGTACTTAAATACATAAAGCAGCTAATAACAAACATTAAGGGTTGTTGATAATAAGGGGGTAATAGTAGGGAAATTTAACACCCCCACCTACATCCATGGATCATCTAAGCAGAGAATCAACAAGGAAACAATGGCTTTGAATGACACACTGGACCAGAAGGATTTGAGAGATGTAATCTGAACATCTCATCCTAAAGCAGCAGAATACACGTTATTTTCAAGTGCTCATGGAACATTATCTAGAATATCGCACACGTTTGGCCACAAAACAAGCCTCAACAAACCCAAAAAGGTTGAATCATACCATGCATCTTTTCTGACCACAGCACTATGAGACTAGAAATCAAACACAGGAAAAAAATCTGGAAACAGCACAAATACATGGAGGTTAAATAACATCTAACTAAACAATGAACAGGTCCACCAAGAAATCAGAGAAAATCAAAAGATAAATGGAGACAAATGACAATGAAAACACAATGGTCTAAAGTTGTTGGACAACCTGGAAGAAATGGATAAATGCCTAGAAACATATAATGTCCCAAAACCGAATCAAGAAGACATGGTTAATTTGAACAGACTGATCACCCGCAATGACATTGAATCGGCAATCAAAAAACTCCCAACAAACAAAAGTTCACACCACATGGCTTCTCAGATGAATTCTATAGGCCAATACCTCTGATAAACAGAGATGAAAAATCCCTCAACCAAATATTGGCAAAGCGAATCCAACAATACATTAAAAAAATACATTCACTATGATCAAATGAGTTTTATTCCTGGAAATGCAATGGTGGTTCAGCATTTATGAATTAGTCACTGTGATACATCACCTCAGAATGAGAAAAAGATAAAAACCACATGATCATTTCAATAGATGCAGGAAAAGCATTTGACAAAGTACAACACCCATTCATGATAGAAACTCAGCAGAGTAAGTTTAGAGAGAACATAATAAAAGCCATATCTGAAAAACCCGCAGCTAACATCAGCCTCAATGGTGAAAAACCGAGAGCTTATCCCTGAAGATCAGAAACAAAACAAGAATGTTCACTCTCACCACTTTTTTCAGCATGCCGTGATACCGGAAGTCCTAAACACAGCACATTGGTAACATAAAGGGAGAAAATCCAAATTGGCAAGGAAGAAGTAAAACTTTCACTTTGAAGATTATATGAAACTGTATATGGAAAACCCAAAAGACTCCATCAAAAAACTTCTAGAACGGACACATGAATTCAGTTAAGTCGCAGCATACAAAATGAACATACAGAAATCCAATGCAAGTCTATATACCAATAATGAAGTAGCAAAAAGAGAAATAAAGAACAATCCCATTGACCATCATGCCATAAAGTATAAAATATCTAGAAATAAACTTGAGCAAGGATAAAAACCTGTACTCTGAAAACTAGAAAACACTGATGAGAGAAGCCAAAGAAGACACAAAGAAATGTTAAAACACTCCATGCTCCGGGATTGGAAGAACAAGTATCGTTTGTTAAAATATCTGTATTATCCAAAGAAATCTACGCATTTCATGCAATTCCTATCAAAATACCGACAACATTTTCCACCAAGCTAGAACAAATAACCCTAAAATTTGTGTGGAACCACGAAAGACCCCAAAGAGCCACAGCAAACTTGAGAAAAAAGAAGACAGCTAGAAGCATCACAATCCCAGATTTCAGGATACGCTCCAAAAATGTAGTAATAAAAACAGTATCGTACTGCCACAAAAAGAAACACATGCATCGGGGGCGCCTGGGTGGCTCAGTCGGTTAAGTGTTCGACTTCCGCTCAGGTCATGATCTCACGCTCCCACGAGTTCAAGCCCCACATCGGGCTCTGTGCTGACAGCTCAGAGCCTGGAGCCCGCTTCGGATTCTGTGTCTCCCCCTCTCTCTACCCCTCCCCTGCTCTGTCTCTCTCTGTCTCAAAAATAAAAATAAAAACATTAAAAAAATTTTTAAATAAATAAATAAATAAATAAATAAATAAATAAATAAAACACATGCATCAATGGTACAGAATGCAGAGCCCAGAAATAAACCCCAAATGATATGGTCGGTTAATCTGCAGCGAGGAGGCAAAAGTACGCAATAGGAAAAAGATGATCTCTTCAACAAATCATGTTAGGAACACCGAACGACAACATGCAAAAGAATGAAACCGGGCCCCTTTCTTCCATCATATACAAAAATAAATCCCAAATGGACTAAGGGCCAAAATGTGAGGTCTGAAACCATAAAAACACTAGAAGGAAACACAGGTAATTATTTCTGTGACATCAGCCATAGCACCATTTGTCTAGCTATGTTCCCTGAGGCGAGGGAAACAAGACCAAAAATCAACAGTGACACTGCGTCTAAATAAAAAGCTTCTGCACGGCAAAGGAAACAATCAGCAAAACTTAACGAAAAGACAACCGACTGAATGGGAGAATGACATCTGAGAAAGGGCTAGTATCTAAAAAATATACAGAACTTATACAAGTCAACACCAATACATACATACATAATCCAATAAAAAATGGGCAGAAGACATAAATAGACATTTTTCCGAAGAAGACATCCAGATGGCCAACAGACACATGAAAAGACGTTCAGTCCAATGCATTATCAGGGAAATGCAAATCAAAGCCACAGTGAGCTATGACCTCAGACCTGTCAGAATGGCTGAAATCAAAAACACAAGAAACAAGCGTTGGTGAGGAGGTGGGGAAAGGGGAGCCCTCGTGCACTGTTGGTGGGAATGCAGACTGGTGGACATTGTGGGATCAGTATGGAGGCTCCTCAAGAAGTTAAAAACAGAATTACGGTATCATCTGGTAATTCCATCACTACGTACTTACACAAAGGATACAAAAACAGTAATTCAAATGAAGTTAGGTGCACCCCTATGTTCACTGCGACATTAGTTACAAGAGCCAAGATGCGGAAGGAACCCAAGTGTCCGCTGACCAATGAACGGATAAAGAAGATGCGGTGTGTACGTCCAGTGGAATACTACCCAGCCACGCAAAAGAACGAGAAATTGCCATTTGCGACAGCCTGGATGGGGCTACCGAGTATTATGCCACGCGAAATAAGTCAGAAAAAGACAAATAGCACACAATTTCATTCATATGTGGAATTTAAGAAACAAAACAAATGAACAAAGAAAAAGGACAGACAGACCAAAGGATAGGCTGTTAACTGTAAAGAACAGACTGATGGTGGCCAGAGGGGAGGCGGTGGGGGGGTGGGTGAAGCAGGCGATGGGGATTAAGAGCACAACTATCTTTTTTGTTTTAATTTGTTTAACGTTTATTTATTTTTGAGAGAGAGACCGAGATAGAGACAGACAGAGTGTGAGCAGGAGAGGGGCAGAGAGAGAGGGAGACAGAAGCTGAGGCAGGCTCCAGGCTCTGAGCTGTCAGCACAGGGCCTGACGCGGGGCTCGGACCCACGAACCGCGAGATCATGACCTGACCTGAAGTGGGACACTTAACCAACTGAGCCACCCAGGCGCCCACGAGCACACTTATCTTGATGAGCGCTACATAGTGTCCGGAAGTGTTGAATCACAACACTGTCGACCTGAGGACACATTAATTACACTGGAGCTAAAATCTTTAAAGAAAGAAAGCAGAACATTATTTTTAAGGCCATCGGTAAGTATTGTGTTGCAGTTGATGAAGGGATTCATGAGTCAGACTACCCAGGTGTGAATGTCGGGAGCTCACTGGCTGTGCAATCTTTGACATGTTACGCGACTTCTCTGTGCCCCAGACGCCTCAGCTGCGCCACGGGGAGAGTACTGAACGTGTGCCACACGTGATCATCCTGTGACCGCTTGTAGCAGCATCTGGCACACACTTCAAGTCTGTGTGTGTGTTTCGGCAGTGGTGACGCTTGCTCTGTTGTCTCATCATTCCCAGATAACGGAAGAATGAGATGTGGGAAGGTGGCTTCCTGTAAGTGACGGCTGATAGACTTTATCTCTTACACACTTAAAATCTCTCTGTAGAAAATCACGCACAGAAAAAGACAAAGGAGAACTTGCGAAAACAGATGTAATATTCACAGTAAGACAGGGTTACTTTCTGTGATATGAAAAAGAAATTTGGGGCACTGGGCTGGCTCGGTCGGTGGAGCGTGTGACTCTGGATCTCGGGGCTGTGAGTTCGAGCCCCACACTGGGTGTAGAGGTTATTGAAGTTTTTTTTTTTAATCTTAAAAAAGAAAGAAATTTACAAAGGAAAGAGAACCGGCATCCTCCTGGAAAACTGGGTGAGGGGTGAGCATGGGCCGTTCTAACCTACAAGACGGCACGGTGAACAAGCACCAGCCTCAGTCCCACACCCAGGCAAGCGTTACGAGATGAGATTCATCTCGTCAGCGCTCATAGCCACTAAGGCTTTGAGGGATCACTCTGGGATTTGGTGGCAGGACCCTGATCTCTCTCCCTCTCACACACCAGGTGGGCGAACCCTGCGGCCCGGTGACGCTGATGGCAGCGTGGAAGCACCACCCCGCCACCCCCTTCTCCCACGGCATCTCCAGCCCTAACCGAGTGCCCCCAACAAACGCTCATGGTCCCGGCCGATTGCAGGAGGGACCGTGTTCATCAGGGCGTTATTTCGAGCGGCAGAAAGCTATTTAAAAAACTTTAAGTAAGCCACACTGTAAAAAAGGCACACACGTAAGAAATGCCGTCTGCCTTCACACGGACTACTAATCTAAGAGGCTGAAGCGACAGAGGATGTTCAGCAGCACGAAATAGAGGCCACGTGGTTTCAAGGCCGCCTGCCCAGGCTGGGGAGCCGGAGCTCAGCCTGGGAGCTTCCTGCTTGTCCTGGTCCCCTGTGAGCACGTGAGCACTGTCACCAACGTCTTCGCCTCCTGCTCTCCAGTCACATCCGTGTGGTTCCCCATCGCTGCTGTGACATAGAGTCCATTTCTCCTGTCCTCCACGCCGAGGAGTCAGATCCACTAAAGGAACGGGTTTTACAGTCGCAAACCAGCAAGGCCGTGGCTCCGGCCCACCGGGAGCCGTCGGGTCTGTCTGGGTGCACCTGCTCCGAGTCCCAGGTGGGGCTTGGAGCCACAGCCCCACCTGCAGGACCGCGGGATCCCGGGACACTACCCTCGGCCAGTCTGGGGGCAATTCCTGTGCTAATGTACTCATTTCCTTTTACCTAATTAAAATTATTAGTACGCCAACACTTTCTTTGGGGGGGCCTTTAGCTGGCAACATGCTTTATATCTCAAATGAAGTCTTATTGCTTGAACGGAACTTTTTTTTAGTATTTAAGTTCGGAAAATATTTTCCCCGAGGAAGAGGTAAAGAGTGGGTCCTGTTATCCGATCAGCCATTCCGCATATACACGAACACACACACACGTGCACAAAACAAAGGTTCTGCACCAAGAGGTTGACAGAGGTAAAACCTGGGTTTTGAGACTAAGTACAATTGTAGTGTGTGACTGTCATTCTTTTTTTAATGTTTATTTATTTTTGAGAGAGAAACAGAGATGGAGCGTGAGGAGTGGGGCAGGGGCAGAGGGAGCGGGAGACACAGAATCCGAAGCAGGCTCCAGGCTCCGAGCTGTCAGCACGGAGCCCGATGAGGGGCTCGAACCCACAAACCGTGAGATCATGCCCTGAGCCGAAGTCGGACGCTCAACCGACTGAGCCACCCAGGCGCCCCGTCATTCTTTGTATTTTCTAAATATCTATAAGAAATATGAAAATGGTGTTTTCATACAAAGTTCACTGCAGAGAAAAATTTTAAAAATCACCAACAAGGAAAAAATATTAAACAACAATAATCGTTTATAAACATCCTCGAGATACTAATTTTTTTCAGATTCCAATACGACTGTGCCATGTATATTTTACCTACTTTCTTACTTTGGCGTTGTGTTAAACATATATGCACTTTAATGCATAAGGATTTACAAGATTCTTTTTTTTAATTTTTTTTAATGTTTCGTTATTTTGGAAGGAGAGAGAGAGAGGCAAAGAATGAGCGGGGCAGGGACAGAGAGAGAGGGAGACACAGAATCCAAAGCAGAATCCAGGCTCTGAGCTGTCAGCACAGAGCCCGACATGGGGCTTGAACTCACAAACTATGAGATCAGGGCCTGAGCAGAAGTCAGGTGCTTAACTGACTGAGCCACCCAAGGTGCCCCTACAACATTCTTTTTTAAATTCTTGCACAGACTTCCACTGGACAGATGCGTAACAACAGATTTCATAAATCCTGCTGTTTCAATATTACAAACAACACTGCTCTGATAGCCTTGAATATACATCTGTTTTCTCCTTTTCTGTTTTTAAAATTTGAGTATCATTGACACACAATGTTACATTAGTTTCAGGTGCACAACACAGTGATTTGACAAGTTTATGCGTCACTCGATGCTCACAAGTGTAGCTACGGCCTGTCACCATGCAACGCTATTACGACATCATTGTCTGTTCCTTATGCTGTAGCTTTTATCCCAGTGACTCATTCATTCCATAACCAAAAGCCTGTACCTCCCACCCCCTTCACTCATTTTGCCCAGCCCCTACTGCCTCCCCTCTGGCAACCGTCAGTTTGTTCTCTGTATTTATAGGTATGATTCTGTTTTTTGTTTCTTCGTTGTTTTTTTCCCACATTCCACTTATGAGTGAAACAATATGGTATTTGTCTTTCCCAGTCTAATTTCACTTAGCCTAATACCCTCCAGGTCCATCCATGCTCCCTCAGATGGCACAGTTTCATCCTGTTTACAGCCACACAATATTCTATTGTGTGTGTGTGTGTGTGTGTGTGTGTGTGTGTATCACATCCCCTTATCCATTCACGTATTGATAGACATTTAGGTTGCTTCCATATCTTGGCTATTATAAATAATGCTGCAATAAACATAGGGGTTCACATAGCTTCACATTCGTGTTTTCATTTTCTTTGGGTAAATACCCAAAAGTAGAATTATTGGATCATATAGTATTTCTATTTTTTTTAAGATTTCATTTAAGTACTCCCTACATCAAATACGGGGCTCGAACTTACAACCCTGAGATCAAGAGTCACGTGCTCTACCAACTGAGCCAGCGGGCCACCCCTGCCATTTCTATTTTTAATGTCTGAGGAACCTCCATACTGATTTCCACAGTGCCTGTATTAATTGACATTCCCACCATCAGTGCACAAGGATTTCTCGTTCTGCACATCCTCACCAACACATGTTCTGTCCCGTCTTTTTTATTTTCATCATTCTAACAGGTGTAAAGTGGAATCTTGTTGTAGTTTTGGTTTGCATTTCCCTGATGATGAAAGATGTGGAGCATGTTTTCTGTATCTCGTCTTTGGAAAAATGCCTACTCAGGTTCTCTGCCCATATTTTTTGTATCTGTTTGTGTATTCGTTTGCTTGTTTTGGTGTTCTTTATATATTTTAGATATTTACCCCTTATCAGATATGTCATTTGGAAATATCTTCTCCCACTCAGTAAGCTGTCTTTTTATTTTTTTTTTTCAACGTTTATTTATTTTTGGGACAGAGAGAGACAGAGCATGAACGGGGGAGGGGCAGAGAGAGAGGGAGACACAGAATCGGAAACAGGCTCCAGGCTCCGAGCCGTCAGCCCAGAGCCCGACGCGGGGCTCGAACTCACGGACCGCGAGATCGTGACCTGGCTGAAGTCGGACGCTTAACCGACTACGCCACCCAGGCGCCCCAGTAAGCTGTCTTTTTAATTGGTGATGGTTTCCTTTGCTGTGGAAATACTTTATTTTGACACGGCCCTAATAGTTTATTTTTGCCTTTGTTTCCCTTGCCTCAGGAGACATATCTAGAGAAATGTCAGAGAAACGACTGCCTGTGTTTTCTTCCACGATTTTTATGGTTTCGGGTCTCACATTTAGATCTTTAATCCATTTCGAATTTATTTTTGTGTATGGTGTAAGAAAGTGGTCCAGTTTCATTGTTTTGCGTGTAGCTATCTGGTTTTCCCAGCACCATTTACTGAAGAGACCGTCTTTTCCCCATTGTATATTCTTGCCTCTTTTGTTAAAGATTGCCTGACCGGGAAGTGTGGGTTTTTTTATGGGCTCTGTTCTACTGATACGTGTATCTATTTCTGTGCCAGTACGATATTGTCTTGACTATTACAGCTTTGTAGTGTATCTTGAAATCTGGAATTGTGAACACCTATAGTTTTATTCTCTCTCTCCAGATTGACATGGTTGTTGAGGTCTATTTGTGGTTCCATACAAATTTTAAGGTTTGTTCTTGCTTTATGAAAAATTCTGGTGTTATTTTGATGGGGATTCCACTGAATCTGTGCATTGCTTTCGGTAATATGGACATCTTAAAAACTTTCATGCTTCCGGTCCATGAGCATGGAGTATCTTTCCAGTTGTTTGTGTCATCTTCAATTTCTTTCATCAGCGTTTTATCGTTTTTGGAGTACAGGTCTTTCACGTCTTTGGTTTATTTCTAGGTATTTTATTCTTTTCTCTGCAATGGAAAATGGTGTTGTTTTCTTAATTTCTTTTTCTGTTACCTCCTTATTAGTGTATAGAGATGCTACTGATTTCTGGGTATTAATTTTGTACTCTGAAACTTTATTAGATTCATTTACTGCTTCTAGTAGTTGTTGGTGGTGTCTTTAGGATTTTTTATGTATAGTATCATGTCATCTGCAAATAATGACAGTTTAACTTCTTCCTTACCAATATGGACACTTGTTGTCTTTCTTGTCTAATGGCTGTGTTGTCAATTTGTTTTTCTACATCTACTGAGATGATCATATGATTTTCATCCTTTGTTTTGTTGACGTGGTGTATGACATCGATTGATTTGTGAATATTGAACCATCCTTCCATCCCCAGAGTAAATCCCATTTGATGGTAGCGAATGGTCCTTTTAATGTATTATTGTATGCAGTTTACTAATTTTTTGTTGAGGATTTTGCATCTATTTTAATCAGGGATATTGGCCTGTGGTTTTCTTTTTTTTTTTTCTTTTTTTTTTTTGGGGGGGTGCCTTTATCTAGTTTTGGTATCAGGGTAATCAGGGTAATGCTGTCTTCGTAGAATTTATTTGGTAACTTTTCCTCCTATTTTTTGGAATAGTTGTGGAGAATAGCTTGAAGAGACTTTCCTTAAATGTTTGGTAGAATTCACCTGCGAATCCATCTGGTCTGGAATTTTATTTTCTTGTTGTCTTTTGATTACTGGTTCATTTTGTTACTTGTAATCAGTCCATTCAGATTTTCTATTTCTTCCTAGTTAAGTTTTAGAAGACTGTATGTTTCTAGGAATTTATACATTTCTTGCAGGTTGCCCAGATTGTTGGTATATAGCTTTTCTAACAGTCTCTTGTAACTCATTATATTTCGGTGGTATTCGTTGTTACTTCTCTCTCATTTCTGATTTTATTTAAGATCCTTTCTCTTCTTGATGAGTCTGCCTAAGAGTTTGTCAACTTTGTTTATCTTTTCAAAGAACCATCTCTTGGTTTTATTCATTTTTTTCCTATGGTTTTTAGTCTCTATGTCATTTATTTCTGTTCTGATCTTTATTAGTTACTTTTTCCTATTCACCTCGAGCATTATTTGTTCTTCTTTTTATAATTTCTTAGGTGTAAGTTTAAATTGCTTTTTTAAGCTTTTTATTGTTTCTTGAGGTAGTCCTGTATCACTATATACTACTCTCTTAGAACTGCTTTTACTGTGTCCCAAAGAGTTTGGACTATTGTGTTTTCATTTTCATTTGCGTTCACGTATTTCTTTCATTTCTTCTTCGATTGTTTCATTGGCCCACTGGTTGTTTAGAATCATGTTGTTTGGTCTCCACATGCTGGTGTTTTTTACCAGTTTTTTTCTTGTGATTTATTTCCCGTTTCATACCATTGTCACTGGAAATGATGCCTGGTACAACTGTGATCTTCTTAAATTCGTGGAGTCTTATTTTGTGGGTTAATGTGTGAACTGTTCTGGAGGACGCTCCACGTGCATCTGAAAAGAATGTTTGTTGTGTTGTTTGGGATGGAATGTGCTGTACATATCTGGACCCATCTGGGTCGAATAGGTCAGTTAAGACATTGTTTCCTCATTGATTTTCTGCCTGAATTACCAATCCGTTGGTGTAAATGGGGTGTTAAAGTCTCTTACATTATTTTATTACCATCAGTATCTCTCTTTATGTCCCGTAATGTTTGCTTTATGAATTCAGATGTTCCAGTGTTAGGTGCATAGATGTTTACAATTGATATATCCTCTCGTTGCGTTGACACTTTGTTATTATGTAGTATCCACTTCTGTCGCTTGTTACAGTCTTAGTTTTAAAGTCTATTTTGTCTGATATAAGTATTGTTCACTGGATGAATGCATAAAGAAGACGCGGTGTGTGCAGACAATGGAGTATTACTCAGCCATCAAAAAGAATGAAATCTTGCCATTTGCAATGGCATGATGGAGCTAGAGACTATTATGGTAAGTGCAATAAGCCAGTCAGAGAAAGACAAATACCATATGATTTCACTCATGTGAAAGTTAAGAAACAAAACAAGCAAAGGGGAAGAGAGGAGAGAGAGGGGGGGGGGGAAGAGAGGAGAGAGAGAGAGAGAGAGAGAGAGAGAGAGAGAGAGAGAGAGAGAGAAACCAAGAAACAGACTCTTAACTACAGGGAACACACTTCTCCTTCTCCATCCCCTTCCCCTCGTCCCCCCCCCCCACTCCTCCTCCTCCTTCCATTTGCATGGTGAATGTTGTTTTAGCCCTTCACTTTTTTTTCACTTAAGTTTTTATTTCAATTCTGGTTAGTCAACATCCAGTGGAATATTAGTTTCAAGTATACCATTTAGTGACTCAGTACTTACATACAACCGTACAGCACCCCATGCTCATCACCATAAGTGCGCTCCTTAATTCTCAGCCCCCACCCCCCAACCTTCCGCCGATAGCCAACAGTTCATTCCCTGTAGTTAAGAGTCTGTTTCTTGGTCTCTCTCTCTCTCTCTCCCTCTCCTCTGTTCCCCTTTGCTTGTTGTACGGGGACCCATATGTGTGGGTCTTGTCTCTGTACCCATTCTGCCACTTGTCTCTTGTTTGAAAATTTTAGGACATCTACACTTAAAATAATTATTGATAAGGAAGCACTTATTGCAATTTTATTTGTTTTTTTAGTTTTTGTAGCTCTTTCTTCCTCTCCTCTTGCTCTCTCTTCTTGTGGTTGATGAGTTTCTATTACTTATATGTGGCTTTCTTTCTCTTTATTTCTGGTGTATCTCTCAGAGGTTTGGGGTTTGTGGTTAAAATGAGGTTCATACATAACAAGCATCCTAAATAGTCTATATTAATTTGATGGTCATTTAAGTTCAAACACATTCTTTAAATTTAAAAAAATTTCTTTTCTTTTCCCCCTTGCTTTTTTCCCCTTTTATGCCCTCCTCTGTGTTTTATGTATATGTTGTCATATTTTACTTCTTCTTATTCATAATTTTATGTTTAATTATAGTCATTTCTTTTCCATGTAAAGAAATCCCTTTAATATTTTTGTAAGGCTGGTCTAGTGGTGATAAACCCCTTTACCTTTGGACTCTTCATCTGTCCTTCAAATCTGAAAGGTAATCCTGCCAGGTAGAATATTCACGGTTGTACGCTTTTTTTTTTCCCCTTTTAGTACTTTCAACATATCATGGTACTTCCTCCCGGCCTGCAAAGTTTCTGCAGAAAACTCAGCTGATGGCCTTATAGGTTTTCCCTTGTATGTAATTTTTGTGTCTTCATTGCCACTTTTAAGATTTTCTTCTCATCTCTAATCTTTGACATTTTAATTACCACGTGTCATAATGTGGACCTCCTTGGGTTCATCTTGTTTGGAGCTCTCTGAGTCTCTTGGATCTGGATGTCTATTTCCTTCCCTTTGGGAAGTTAGGGAAGTTTTCAGCTATTATTTCTTCGAATAAGTTTTCTACATCTCTCTCCCTCCTCCTCCTCCTCCTATGACCCCTATAATGTGAATGTTTGCTTGACGTTACCCAACACATCTCTTACTCTATAATTATTTTTTAAAACCTTTTCTCTTTTTGCTGCTTAGCTAGTATGCCTCCCGTCACCCTGTGTTCCAGATCACTGATATGTTCTTCTATATCCTCTCAGGTACTGTTGATTCCCTCGAGTGTTTTTTATTTCAGTTATTGTATTATTCAAACCTGATAGGTTCTTTCAATATTTTCTATCTCTTTATTGAAGGCCCCGCTGAGTTCTCCCACTCTTCTCTCCAGTTTAGTATCTCTGTGGCCATGACTTTGAATCCTTTCATTTAGATCTTCTTCTGAAAATCTTCCCTGTTCTTTCTTTTGGAGCAGATTCCTTGTCTCCCCATTTTCCTTCACTTTCTGTGTTTCTTTCTAGGGATTCGGCAGAACAGCTACTTCTCCTAACCTTGAAGGAGTGGTCTAGTGTGTGGTCATCCCCAGTGTAGACGGTGAGCTTGGTGACTTCTGCCGGCTGGCTGGAGTTGTGGCTGTTTATTCTAGTGCTCTTTGAAGCTGCAGCTCTTTACAGAATGAAAATAATAATAATAATAATAATAATAATGATAAATAAAGTAATAACATATGAAAGAGAAAGAAGAAAGAGAAAAGGGGGGGAAGAAAAAGAAAAAAGAAAAGGAAGAAAAACAAAGAGAACAAAAATGTTTTAAAAGCACAAGACAAGACCAAAAACAAACAAAAAAAAAGCAGCCCATTTTCTGTGTTCCAGAACCGCAGGGCCGGCGCGGGCTGGCGAGCGCTGGGCTCGCGGAGACTGCTTGTGCGCTGTGACAACAGGGCCCTCCAGCTACAGCACCTCCATTCTCTTCCGATCTGGGCTTTTATGGTCGAGGGGGGGGAGAGTGTTCCCACACCCCCTTGGCCCTTTTAAACTGTAGCTTTTGCTCTGCGTCCCAGCACAACCGGGCCTGATATGAGCCCGTGGACCCTGACTCATTAAGGTCACGGGCTCACGGAGGTCACAAAGCTGCTGTCACGATGACACCCACAGCATTCGGACGCCACTCTGAGCTGCACTTTCCACAGGGAGTGAGAGCATGAACCACACGGCTGACCAGTCCCTCTGACCAGGGAGAGTTCGAGCAGCTCCTGGCCGTTCGGCGGACTCTCGGGCTGGCTTTTCTCTATGCTGGACACTCTTTTCAGCCTCAGCTTCTGTCCTGTGCCCGAGAAAAAGGGGGTGTGGCCCCAGCCCCTCACTACTGTCCTCCTCGCTGCAGTTCTGGGCTGAGGACCCCCTTCCTCCCTGTGTCTCTGTCTCTCTTGCTGTTTGCTTTCGCTGTTCTGTCTTTGGCTGTCCTCAGTTCTTCAGGAGCAATTATTCTCTCAACAGGTGTAATTTGGTGTGTGCTGTGGGGGAGGCGAGTTTGGGGTCTGCCTACAGTGCCATGTTGGACCAGAACTTCTGATAGACATCCCAACCCACTTGTGAGCCTGACTCCTCAACAAATTCTTTGCATATATATATGTATATGTACGTATATATGTACATATATACGTACATATATTCAAATTCAGGAGCATATATATATATACTCTTATATCCCTCCCACACATACATAAGATTTTGATTTGTATTATCAGATCGGGAAAATAATAAACTTAAAATAATTATAATTGGTGATGTACTATTTCTTTCTTCAATTAAAAGCAAAGTTACACATTTTGTGTGTCCATCTTACAAATGTGTCGACTGTAAATTATTTGTGCCCTGCACCTGCTCAGACTGGAGTACTCATCATTTCGCCCAGATATGTCAAGTGTTTACACTGTCATACGTACTGCCCGTGTCTTACCCCGTCCTCTCCAGAGGAGCAAGCCCCCACTGTGAGGTCCCTCCTGACCCACCGCTGTGCCATCCACCGTGGGCGGGTGGGTGTCGGGAAGTAGGATAAGCCAGCCGTGCTGGTCCAGGACCGGCGAGGGCTGAACCTACAGGCAGCTGGGACAGAACACAGTACGTAGGAACTGGGCGGCGCAGGGCTCACGGGCTTTCCTGAGCTTGGACTCCCTCTGTCACGGCTCTGTCACAGCCCTGACCGCATCAGAGTGTCCAACTGCCCCAAGGAAGTGCACGCTCAGCTAGGAAGAGGCACCTGCCTCACGTCCCGGCACCGGAACCAACTAGTGCTTTTTGTATGAATGCAGATCTCCCGTGATACCCTCTGAAACTCTTTCGGGCTTGTGGCTTTGTTCTATTTAAAAAGCCCAGAGACCGGGGAATTTTACGAGGGACTGTCCTAATGGAGCGAGAGGTGAGTATTATGGTACTTTTCTTCTTACGTAAGAACTAGAATTTTCTGCCTGCTCTCCCAGGTACTGACATATTAAAGCCAGTGAGCAAAAAGAGGTCGTTATAGGTCAAAGGAAGGAAGATCTGTTCACTTTGGAAACATTCGTGACAATTAAATGTAGATGCTGATGAAAATCTGAGCAGGCCAAAAAGGAAGCCAGTTAGAGATAGTTCACCTCAAAAGTCTGAAACAACTTTGGGTGCCTGGGTGGCTCAGTCAGTTACGTGACTGACTCTTCACCTGGGCGCAGGTCATGATCTCACGGTTCGTGAGTTCAAGCCCATCAGACCCCAGGCTGACGGTGCGGAGCCTGCCTGGGATTCTCTCTCTCCCTCTCTCTCTGCCCCTCCCCCACTTGCACTGTCTCTGTCTCTCTCAAAGTAAATAAATAAGCTTCTTTGAAAGAAAGTCGAAGACAATGAAAAGTGCCACAAATAAAGATACACAAAACATTTAGAAAGCAGCTGACGACGGCAGTAACAATTCCCTTTCGTGAACTCTGTTTAAGCTCTACAGTTTTGTGGACTATTTGGAAAAGTTCCGGCACCCAGACCGTCTGGACTGGGGCTGTGGTTGATCACACGCTGCAGTCTGACCTCAGGCAGCTCGTCTTACTTTAAAGCATCTGACGACAAATAACCGTCCTAGTCCCCGGGAACACACTTTGCACCTAACACGTTGGACACAAAGGTAAAGTGCTGTGTGCACGGTCTTAGCGAAATGCTCGGTCATTCTGAGGAGCAAGTACGCTTATCAAGCCCGCTTTCTGGACACACCAAGGTAAGTCACCCGGCTGCAGGCCATGGGACAGCGGCATCCACACGGGATCAAGCCCTGTACCCACACTAACCCCGCAGCCCGTATCCCACCGCGTCCCCTGCGCCCCCTGTTGCTGGGCGGGCTTGCGTTTCACAGAGGACACCACACAGCCTCGTGCCCTGGTCTTTGCCTCACACCGTCCTCTCCTCTGACTCTGACCCACCTCCCCACTACCGTTCGCCTTCCGCCTGGTAATCCATCCACGTGATACCTCATCTCAAGATCCCTCAAGACTAGGGCTGCAGGGGTGAGGCTTCAGCCCCTTATCTTACTGCAGGGGTGATACCCCTCCTGTGATGTTACAGAAGAATAGGCAAAGTACGGCTTACAATTTGGACAGAGCGTCAGTGAATATGTAGTATTTAAGTTAAAGAACTTGGTTACTTAAAGTGTTTTAATGATTTAAATTATATTATTTGAATGGTTACATATTCTAGAAAAATGTTAGGTGGCTTAAAAAAGAAGAATCAGTATATATAAATGGAATATTGTTCATCCCTGAGAACCAGGAAATCCTGTCTCTTTTGCAAGAACATAGATGGACCTTGAGGCCATTACGGTGTGAAGTAAGTCAGAGAAAGAAAAACGCTGCATGGTAGCTCTTGTGTGTGGATTTTTTTAAGTCAAACTCAAAGAAACAGAGAGTGGAAAAGTGTTTCCAGGGTCTGGGGGTGGGGGAAATAGGGAGAAGGCGGTAAAAAGACACACAGCTTAGCTATTCTGAGAATCAGATGGAAAGCATGATGGCTACTATGGTTGATTCAAGAAAGGATTCATTTTCAGAAAGAAAAATGTGCTAAAAATTAATTCAAGATATTTGGCACAGTCGCAGTTATTACACACAGTTACTATATATCGTGTATAGTTTCTAAATGTAGTTATAGTCATGAGATAGACAAGTAAATCAAGAGAAAAAATTAACATGACCTTCAGATGACAATTCAGACCCACGCGGGAGAAGAAATTAAAATAACGAAAAGGAACCTACAGCACAGACGCTTAGAAAAGCCCAGTGTTAACACGAATGAATGAAGCTGCCGGTGTGTGCATTAGGGCATGGTGGAGACTGGGGCGAAACGGCGTGTAAGTCCTGCCGAAAGCACATTCAAGTCCCTGCTAAAACCAACTAAACAACACACACCGCCCGGGGCAAACACACCCCCCTGCCCCGCCGCCCCAAGCCAGACGAGGCCAGCAGACCCTTGCACTGACAACTCCTGAGGACAGGTTAACCAGGAGGCTGCTCAGGACTCGTGAGGAGCAGCCAAGGTGTGAGGGGGACTTCACACTTTCTGATCTCAGGTCACTGCGTGAAACAGTACCCTGAGGGGGCCTGGAGCAGATACAAGGAAAGGAAGGAGAGAGACAGTCGAGTGAGTCCCAGGACAAATACTGCATTCATAAGCTTTGGAAATAGGGTTTTTATGCTACTGCCCTGGGAAGCGTGCACTGAATCAAGTACAAAAGGGCCAACAGATCTAGGGCTAAATGAACAATGTTACAATTTAAACACAAGTTAGCACGGCAGAGATTCCCTATTTGCCCTGCAAGAAATAACCCTAAACGCTGATTGGCGAAGCCAGTTGGTCTCTCCTTGCCACGGTCGCGGCGATCTGTGGCATAACAGGAGGCTTGGGAACAGTTCAGCTCCTTTTTACGAGGAGGGCCTCTGAGCACGTATGGGACGGTTTCGCAGAGATGCCTGGTTCCGGTGCAATTCCGATGGGGGGGGGGGTCCTCACACCACCAAGCGGCTCTCCAAGGCCAGCCGGTGTCCCACAGTTCAACGCAGTTCTGCCACCGTCCCCCGGAGACGGCGTCAGACCCCACAGGTTAGGGGCTCAGTCCCGCAGGACCGTCCACCGAGCTTCATGTAAGTCCGGGTTGTCACCATGCTTTTGACCAGAACTCTCTCCGTGGGTTTGATCAATTTTCTAGAGTGGCTCAGAGAACTCCGGGGCAATGGACTGACCAGATTACCAGTTTATTATGAAATGACAGAACTCAGGAACTGCCCCATGGAAGAGAGGCCCAGGGCAGGATCTGGAAAAAAAGACGGGGAGCTTCCATACCCTGCGTGGGGGCACCGCTCCCTGAACCTCCCTGAGTTCACCATCCCAGAAGTTCTCGGAACCCTGTCCATCACGTAGGCATGGTTGATTGGATCACTGGCCGTTGGTGATTGATTCAGGCTCCAGCCCCTCTCCCTTCCCCAGGCGGTACCCAAAACTCCAACCCACCAACACCTGCCCCAGACCTGGTTGGCTCCCTGGCAACCTGGGTGCCCAAAGTCACCTCATAAACATAACCTGGTGCCCAAAGTCACCTAATAAACATAACAAGAGCCACCTTGTCCATTCTCATTGTTTAAGAAATTCCAAGGGTTGGGGGAGCTGTGTGACAGAAATAGGACAGGGACCAAATACAGCCACCTTATTATTAATCACAAAATCACGGACACACATGTGGATTGTTTGGGGTTGGAGTGTCTAGATACTTAATCATAATCTCAAAATGGTCCACACATAGACCAAAAGCCTCTACAGTAGTGGCTGCCCAAGTTAGATCTTCCTACCAGAGCACGCTCAGGACGTGTGAGCTTGTCAGAAATAGGAACAGCGTCCCCACCCAGCCCGCTGAATTAGAATCCCCAGCGCTAGTCCCCTGGGCTGAGGATAAGCTCTCCAGGTGACTGCAATGCAGGCTGAAAGTCTGGATCTACAGGGTTCCTCGTGCATCTTCAGACACTTTTCACCAATGGGATCTGAAATCCGTTTTAAAAAGATACATTTATTTTGTCTTCAGTGACCAGAGCAATTTTATTTTATTTTATTTTTTTTTTAACGTTTATTTATTTTTGAGACAGAGAGAGACAGAGCATGAGCAGGGGGGGGTCAGAGAGAGGGAGACACAGAATCTGAAACAGGCTCCAGGCTCCGAGCTGTCAGCACAGAGCCCGACGCGGGGCTCGAACTCATGGACCTCGAGACTGTGACCTGAGTCCTTCGAAGTCGGACGCTTAACCGACAGAGCCACCCAGGCGCCCCGTGACCAGAGCAATTTTAAATGTAACTGTAAGTCTTCTGGAAGCAGAGAAAAAACACCTCATCCCATTTTTCCACAGAGGTGACCCCTTCGTGAATGAGTCGATTTGTGACTATTTTCCCACTAGGAAAACAGAGAAATCGCCAGCACCTTTTGAGAACGTCCGTTAACCAAACGGACAAGAGGTGTTAGCCGGCTTGAACACGTAATCAGCTTGGACATAATTCCCAGGTTTCCAGCCCACACGTGGAAAATCAGCTTCTGGCAAACAAATCGTGAACCCAAGAGCCACGCCATTCGAGACGCGAGCACATGTGAGCGGGACACTCACGTGCTTCAGCAATTTTTACAACTACGTGGACACTTTGTGGACGCGTTTCCTGTCTTTTTTCCAGAATTTCTCTGCCTCTGACAGAGGAGGGGAGGTCAGAAGGACACGGGATGGCGCGACATTCTGCCAGGTTCACGGAAGACAAGTTAAAGTCTGTCGCGTCGGTTCCACCCTTGCGGGCCACTAAACACGTGTGCAGTCCTTACAATCATCCAAAACGGTCTGAAGGGAAAGGAGGGAGGGAAAAGAAAAAAGTCAAGGCAGACCCAAGTGGCCCATCAACAGTCAGCACGTGGGCACACGGCAGAAACCACTTCCGGGGCAACTACGGGAGGCAGGCATTTTCCTGGCACTTGTGCGTTTCATCTCCATATCTGCGCGTGCAAATACATACGCAGTTGACCTTGATTGACCGCAGGGGTTAGGGCACCGAACCCTCTCACCCCACACGGCCAAGAATCCACATATAACCTTTGACACCACAAAAACCTAGCTACCAATAGCCCACTATCAACCGGAAGACAGCCGTAACATAAACGGTGGATGGATAAACGTATATTTTGCATGTCGTATGTATCACACGTCGTATGCTCACAACCAAGTAAGCTAGAGAAAAGAAAACCAGGAGGAAAAGAAGATACATTTACGGTACATCCTGTACTTATCAAAGAAAGTCCACACGTAAGTGGACTCACGCAGTTCACGCCTGAGCCGCTCAAAGGCTAACTGTATGAACACAAGTACATAGATAAATATACATATTTGACCAATGCCAGTTATGTCATCTCCCGCCGCATGAATCCTCAAAGCACCCCTGATGGCTGGTGTCTTTCCCACCAAATGTTAAATGCCATATTTAAGCGGTACAACAAAAGACCTGGGCCAAACCTAGCTAAACATCAAAGCCCGTATTACTTCTACTACACTGCGCTCCCTCCTTTAGATATCCATGAAATACTTTAAATTCTTATTCTTTACTCATTCGGGGTTAATTGCAATTGTGAGGCACACTGGAGGCTACATGAGGAGAAAATGGTTTTGAACAGGTAAAAGCTTCAACTCAGAAATGCTCTCCCACCTGAAGGAGGGTATTGTACACGGGCCCACCCGTGGCACCCTAGGGCGACATGCTGGGCAAGAGGAATAAACCCTACTACCCAAGTTCATGTGGTTCGAGAAGGCGTCACAGAGCAAGAATTGGGGAAACGTGGCGGACAAGTTTCCTCTGCTAGTGGAGGGGGGCAAACACAGGAAAGGGCAGAAGGAAGTCTACGACGTGGGAGGCAATGCTGTCTTACACTGTAATGACACTGGAGGGGGAGGGGGCGGGCAGGCAGGGACTTGGAGTCAACAGAAGACTTCAATGATGGGGATTCATTACAGGAAATCAGAGAAAAACCGCAAGGTTTTAGGGCCAGCTTTGTGGTCAGACATTCAGCATCAGGCAAGGACAAGTTTTCAAGATCACTGGGTTTCCCAGCGGATCCCCTCAGCACCGTTGCCACGATTGATCCATTCCCCTCTCTGCTCCTCACACGTCACCACCAGCTTTTCTACAAAAGGAACGGGGTTTTATTCTGCAGGTGGCAAATCCATCAGTGCCATTTTCTCACGTGTTTGCATTTTCAGACACCACGAGCACACGAGAGCCCGACAGCCTGAGAGTGACATCGACAACACCACTTATCTACTCCTAGATCTCACCTTCATTTAGCATACGATACGACAATCTTATAGCCTCACGTGTAGTAAAATTCTTACCGCTGTAAATGTGAAGCCAACACCCAGCATTTGTTTCTTATTTCAGCCCCGTGGGTCTTTCTTTGGAGAAGAAAGAAACGTTGGTGTGCAAAGGCAGTAAATACACCCTTTAAAGTCACCGGTTGAGTTCACAGGCAAAGTAGGTACACAAAGTTCCAGAGACCGTGGTGAAGCCACGTGCCCTGGAGAAGTTCAAGCTCTTCTGTGGCTTACGGCAGAGGCAGAAAACTGGAACGGTGTCTCTGTCAATCAACGTCACCCTTTACGGGATTTAAGATAATTCCTTGAGTACAAAGCAGCTAGCAGGTGCACCTGCCAATCAAGAATGTAACAAAACCCCAGACTGGCTCAGACAAGCGAGTTGCCGCCATTGACGAAGTCCAGTCCCGTCAGAAACTGCAGGGCTGACAGTCTGGAACCGTCAACTTTTGAAGAAGTTTACCAAGAGTAGGAAAAAAAAAGATCTTTCTAAAAAAAATCAATTTTTTTAAGAAAAGAATTTCTGAGCACAGTTGGACAAGCAGGGACTCGTCCACGCAGACTGACCTGGAGAACATCTTGGGCAGCACAACTCGATACGCCTTCCAGTTTGACACGGTGCAGCCGCTGTCCAGCTTGACGCTTAAAAACAAACAAAAAAGTATAAATTCTTTTAGTGAAAATGCAGCTCTGAAGCAGAAGATTACACACAGAGACAGCATTGCTTCTCAATCGGGGGACTGGTTTCTTCTGCAGGCTTTTTTTTTTTTTTTTTTTTTTTTTTTTTAACAGAACAAACAACCTTAAAATAGGCGTGTGTTATTTTTCTTGCTAACTTGGACAAGATAAAGAGGCAGCCCTTCCCTCGATCGTGCTCTGGGACACTCGAGAGTAAGGGAATAAGCCTGAGTGAAGTAGGCTGGGAGAGTCTTCCAGAATTGCGGAATGTACTGATAAAACCCGACGGAGGGAAAAAACAACTGTGGAAACTCTAATTCAGCCCACGGGAAAGCCACGTTTTCAGCATCAGTTGCCGTCAAAGCATTGGTTGCCGCGTGGAAAAGAAGTAGGTGTGAAACGTCAGGCAGGCTCGGTGCCACAGGCCACTTCTCAATCTTGGAACCAACCCACGGTTGAGCAAAACTAAAGTTTACGCTTAGTTTTCATGAACGACCTTATTGTATTTGAAGTTTCCAAGAAATGGTTACTAATCTGTTTTCTAAAAAAAGGGTAGGGGGGGAGACACTTTCCTTGTAAATTTCCCTTTGTAGTTTTCTGTGATGGCTATGATAACAGGACACTTAGATGCAAATTAGATGTTTTATGTTTACTTTGGACCAGATTCCTAAAGTGGTCACAATGGGGAAAAATTAAGAACAGAGCTCTGTTGGGGCTTCAGCACTAAATATCAGGACTATACACAGGACACTGGGCAAAGGGAGAAAAGGTTCCCAGGAAGTTTCCACTCGTTTTCAAGCACCTGTCTATGCCAAGCTCTTCGGCGAGCTGGTCAGCAGGACTGCCCTCGAGGCTTGAGAGTAGGACACAGCATGATTTCAATACCATTTTAACAAGAAATCAATATGGCTCAGAATTAATCTACCTGGTCTTTCCATAGTTTGCTTCATTCTCAGAAATACATAGGACACGAGCCCTGTAAACTACTTGCGGGCAGCATTTAAAACGTCTAAAGTTGCACTGACTGTGTGGCTCAGATAAATGCCGGCGACACGGTCCAGTCACAGACTGGACTTCTTGGAACATAGAGCAATCTTGCTGGTGTGACTGTTCCTTAATTTACCCCCATAGGGCACACTAACTCTAGCTGCTAACATTTTTAGCAGCTCCCCGGGCCGTTCCAATTCTCATTCCCAGGAAACATATTACATTGTCATTGAACCATTCTTGCTAACCTGGAGACCATGAGGTCAAGGTGAAACTAACCTTTCTTAATCCTGAGGCCCAGAATAAAAGAAACATCATTCTTCGGGGATGATGATACATTGTATTAAATGACACGGTCAGACTTTTGTTATTTCTCATTGAGGGATGAAGACTTTGATCTTTTCAAGGGTTAAGCAATTCAGACAGCTGGGTAGAATGTGCATCCCCCCACACTGACCTCCCTCTCCCTCCCCTTGCCTCTCCTTCTCCCTGCACAGCCCACCCCAGATCCCTTCCTATGCAAGGTGGTCACATCATAAGTGGGTGCATAAGTAGATCTATTTACCTGTTCATCATATCTTATCTGTCATGTCTGTCATATCTATATTTATCTATCATTTCTATCATATCATTATACCTATCTACCTATATCTATATCTGTATATCATATCTATCACATCTACCTATCATTTCTATCATATACATCTATCATATCTATTTATCATATCATCTATCTACCTATCATATCTATCACATTTATCTACTTATCATATGTCATATCTATACCTATCTGTATCTATCATATCTATCATATCTATTTACCTATCATCCTATCAAATCATATATACCTATCATATCAATCATATCTGTCTCTCTTTCTATGTATCATATCTATCATAGCATATATATCTATCATATCTATTTATCTATCATATCATCTGTCTACCTATCATATCTATCATATCTACCTATCTATATCTATCTATATCATAGCTATCATATCTATTTACCTATCATATCTATCATACATATCTATCACATCAATCATATATATTTATCTATCATAGCATATATATCTATATCTATTTATCTATCATATCATCTCTCTACCTATCATATCTATCATATCTGTCTACCTATCTACCTATCATATCTATCTACCAATCATATATCATATCTATCTATACCCATCTATATCTATCATATCTATTTACCTATCATCCTATCATATCATATATACCTATCATATCTATCAATCATATCTGTCTCTCTTTCTATCTATGTATCATATCTATCTATCTATCTATCTATCTATCTATCTTATCTGCCTATCCACCTACCATATCTGGCTAGCTTCCTGTCTATCATCTATCTCTACACTGAGATCTACACATAGAAGAATGGCTGAAGTCTAGAAATAGTATCTCTCTTCTTTGGTATCTAAATAAAGGAGGCTTTTAGAAAAATGAATAACAGGGGCGCCTGGGTGGCGCAGTCGGTTAAGCGTCCGACTTCAGCCAGGTCACGATCTCGCGGTCCGTGAGTTCGAGCCCCGCGTCAGGCTCTGGGCTGATGGCTCGGAGCCTGGAGCCTGTTTCCGATTCTGTGTCTCCCTCTCTCTCTGCCCCTCCCCCGTTCATGCTCTGTCTCTCTCTGTCCCAAAAATAAATAAAAAAACGTTGAAAAAAAAATTTTTTTTAAAAAAAAGAAAAATGAATAACAGTATTTTGTTTTTGTTTAGTTTGTTTGAGGTTTATCTATCCAGTCTGTTGAATTTCAAAAGGGACAGAAGGTTCATGATGAATGAAAACTCCCAAGGTTACAGTAAGTTATTTTTCGGAGGAAAATATGGTGGGGAGATTTTATTCAAATGATCCCTTATAAAAATAATCACTCATTTACCGATGATCATACAAAAAGTAAGTTTTTAGTCATGCCATTTTCTGAGTGGGCAGGTTGACATCCACGTGTGTTTTTAGCATGGGAGTACGGAATGTTCAGGATGACGAGTCTTGTAAAGTACACTTTGATCTTCCGATTGTTTGCACTTGGTAGACGTGACTTAATTTCAGGACAGCACAAAGTCCTGGTGATACACCAGAGGTGCAAGCACACTAGACCACCAGCAGGCACGGCGATGGGCGGCCCTCAGAAGGACCCAGAATATATTTGATAACAAATGAGTCACCATTAGCATAAAGTCTCAGGGCGGAGGTTCTCAGACTCCCAGACAGAGACATGAAGAACTCAGCCTGGACCTCGGATTTAAATCTGCTTCTCTTGCTAAAAAAAAAAAAAAAAAAAAAAAAAAAAAAAAAAAAAAATCCTGCTTGTCTATCACACCCCCTCGGTTCTGTACAATCCAGGGAGGCTTCTCTGCACTCCAGGCAGACTTACCATTTCTCCCCTGCAAACCCACCTCGTGACTTCTGCCCCCTTTGGGGCACCTGTTTCCCTGTTTGGCTGCTGGTCTTTGTGTCTCTGTCCTTTTCTGCACCTTGAGCAGCGGAAATGGAGTGCGGGTGGGGCTGAGTTGAGTTGAGCCTTCACTGAATCAGATCAGTAGCCCAGCCAAGGGCAGCAAGTTCTGCAGGGCTCTGGGGGGCTGGCTGAGTCCGGCACCAGGGAGAGCTCTCTGCGGAGGGGACCGGTGACTGCCCGGAAGGAAGCCACCCGTGACCCTACCGTTGAGAGGACTTTAGAGAGCCGGGCAGAAGCCTCATCAGCAAAGTCAGGACCCCACTTGGGGATTATGCCTGCATCCTGCCAGGGACGTGCAGGCGAACCGGGAACCCCAGGACACTGTTACGTTTGGCATTAAGGGAACAAAGGTTGACTTGCTGGCCATCTACCCCAAACACCGTGCTAACAACCGCCTCCCTGTGACTCTCACGCACGCCTCTTCCACGTCTTGGGTGACTACACAATTTAAACCTACCTCTCTCGCCCGACAGATCTTTAGGTGTTTGCAGAAAGCTACCGCGACCACACTTCTGTACTGAAACTATCGAAGTCCTTCTAAAAGTCCTTATCTGATGGAATCCCAAGTTTTCTCATCGTTCCTGCCGCCTTCCTCTCTAGGTACTCCAGTCTCCCAGGGTCACCCGGCTGGGACACAGAGGCTGTGGAACGTGTGTGTGCACACACGTCTCAGCGTATTCTGATTGTGGGTTTGTGGCTGTCATCCCGAGATTACACGAATGACAGCCATACCGTTCCTTCTGCCCAAAACATCATTATTTTTTATTTGCTTGTGTGGCTTGCGACATTTCTTGCATATTAAAAAACAATGCTTAAGCAAATGAATTAAGATTTAAGTTTGAGAGAAAAACAATGGCGTCTACAATGCTGAATAAATCGTGACCATTTGTGTAAAACCCCTGTCTCTTTCAAGTCCTTAGCAGAAACTGTAGCTGGTTGTACTATTTTCTCAGCAGGTAGATGAACATCTGAGTGATTTCCAGCAAATGCTGTGTACCTTGCTGGGTTCCAACCTGCAGGACACATCGGCTTTGGAAATCACTTACCGTTCCTTAGAGACGCAGTGAGATATTAAGGTGTGAGTGAGGCGGGTTTAGAAGTCCCAAAGTCTTCAGTAAATAATAGTACTAATCACAGGTGAAAATAAGAAAAATCATAAAATAAGCATGTTTCAGTGGAATTACACAGACACAAAAGGCAAAAATATACAAGACTTTGAGGGAGGAAGTCTCACGAGAAGAAAACAAAACAAACGCTATGCCAGTGACCCTGTTATTAATATACAAGAAACTAAAACCGTAAGAATGCACAAGATCCTAGAAAAACCGTAAGATATTGGCATATGAAACAAGGAAAACGTTTCACAATTGTAAGATTTAAAATGCAGGGGCGCCCGGGTGGCTTAGTCAACTGAGCATCCAACTCTTGATTTCGGCTCAGGTCACGATCTCACGATTCGTGAGATCGAGCCCCGCGTTGGGCTCTGTGCTGACAGTGAAGAACCTGCTGGGGATTCTCTCTCTCTCTTCCTCTCTCTCTGGGCCTCCCTCTCTCTCTCAAAATAAAATAAACTTTAAAAAAAATTTTTAAAACAAAATATGAAAGCACTGTAACACTAAAATCATCCAAACAGACATAAAATGTTCCTCACATAGACGTTAACAAAATAGATCAAAGGTTCAAAGGCCAAAGCACGATGGCAATCCCAGCAGGAAATGACAAGACGTGGAACCGGGCCCCGGGACGCTCCAGGCTGGTCCTCCAGTCGTGTCTGAGCTCACGAGAGGGACGGTCACATGGGAGACGTGTGTCCCTGAAGGGACTCCATGCGGCTCGCTGGTCTACCTCGGTGTCTGTCACGGCCAGCTGTGAGGCCCCCTTGGTCTCTGGGGAGAAGGGGACCCCGGCAGGCCACCACCCCACAGCAGCAGACCCCGTGTGCACGGAGCCGCCGACGGCCTCCACCCGGGAGGGGACCAGGTGCTTCTCTGGGTCCAGGAGGCCCACCGACCCACCCCCGACCCCCTCCCTGGAAGGAGAGGACCAGGCAGCCGAGGGAAAGCGTCCCCACAGCAGCTTGACTCCAGTCCCTGCTCGGGAGCTCCGTTTTCCCGAGGCCCTTGGAGAGTCCTCACCGCCTGCCTGACTCAGTTCCCGCTGGCATCCAGCTTACACAATCGGGTGTGAGGCCGGCGCGCGGCCAGCTTACCGTTCTGGAACAAATTACAATTGTGCCGCATTTCCTTTCCCGTCTCTCCCATAAGCCCAGACGCAGGAGCCCCGTGGAGGCTGCCCCCCACACCCAGGGTGGCTAAACCATCCACAGATCACAGACTTCTATCGGCGCCCTGATAACCAAATGGGCCGAATTCTCTCAGCAGCCCGAGCGATCATTCTTAGAACCCGACCAAATGCTTAACCTCGCAAATTGATGCTCCGGGAGCTCCGGATGGGAAGCTCAGGACCTCAGCTCCCCCCACCCACCCCACCCCCGTGCCTGCTGGTGGGGGGTTGGGGGGGGGCGAGGGTGATGAGCTGAGAATGGAAATCAGTTTGGACAGGGAGAGTGCTAGCATCTATGGTCGCAGATTCCGAGATCTCACCCGTGCAAGAAAAGACATCCAATATTTTTATTCCGAGGAAGGGCAATCGGGATGGACATGATTTTGTGAGTCCAGAACAAAAATGATCATAAAGAAGGGCTTGAGTTTTGGAGATTTCTTCACCACGTTTAATTAAAGTCTCCAGAGCTTGACAGCAAATTTCCGATTAAGTCGTCATAACGACAAAGGGCACCGGGAGCAGAGACGGAGACATAGGTGGTAGATGGGAGGCCAGTGAGAATGACAAGGGGCAAACCCACGGGCCCCCGAGGGAGAGCTCAGAGGCCCCCCGTCCCACCCCTCCGGCGCCCACACTCCACATGGAGACGCGTCACACGCCCCTGGGCGAAGCGCTAAGCTTGGGTCTGAGCCCTTGCTCCTGAAGAGCTGTGGCTTTGTGGCAGAGGACGGGGACCCCTTCCGTCCTCTCTGCTCCTCAGTGTTCTCAGCTGTGAAGTGGGCGAGACGAGGCTTTCCCGCTCGCCTTGTTTTCTTTCTTCTGTCTTTTCTGGTTTGGGTTCCTTCCTTTTTTTTCTTTAAATCAAATGAGGCAACGTAAGAGAAAGGGCTTTGAAATCTGTAAAAATTCAAAGCAATCTAAGGCATAATAATTTCAAGTGAGAAAGTTTTGAATTGTAGTCTTGAAGTCCCAGCTGCCAAAGAAGAGCCAGGCAATGATGAAGTCCCTCCATCCGTCTTCTCTTTGCGGGATCGTTTATGGCGTGATGTAAAGCTTGATACTCCGGATGTGTCTGCAGGGGCTTCTGGGCTGACAATTTGGGCCAAAGTGAGAATCCATCAGAACCCTTGTCGGAAGACTGCATTTGTGGTTGTTAAAATAAAGATCCAGAATGGTCCCCACTTTCAGGAAGGAAAGAACGTGGAGACCCTCTGAGCGTTGCCTCCAAGGGCAAGGGGAACGTGTTCAAAGTGAGGAACGACGTGGGGCTGGCCAGCCATCCCCTGAAATGAAATCCTAATGTTTGGCTCGTTTCGAGGGTATCCGCAGAGTGGTGCGCAAGCCCAATAAAAGGGCCGTGGCGTGACTGGACACCCTCAGGCCACAACAAGCCCCAACCCACCGTGTAAAAGTGTGTGCTGTGTAAGTGTGTGTACCCCTCTGGTGGGTAGTTTATATGAGTCCGCGTGACTGGGCTAGGGGAGGACCGAGCAGTCTTTCCGGAAGACATCAGCACGGGAACCGGCACACTGAGTAGAGATGGCCGTCCCCACGCAGGTGGGGGTCACCCGATCCGTTGAGGGCCTGGATAGGAAGAAAGGCAGAGGAAGGGCCAGTGCCCTCCTTGTGCTGAAGCATCCCTCTGCACTCCGCACTGGATGGAGCTCCTGGTCTCTGGTCTTCGGGTGGCATAGCGCCATCCCCTGGCAGGGGCCTCCGGCTCACGCGCGGCAAGTGGAGGCACCTAGGCCTCCATAATCCCATGAGCCGCTTCCTGTAACCAGTCTCTGTCTGTGTATCTCTTCATTTCCTGTTGGTTCTGTTTTTTGTTTTTTTGGTTTTTTGTTTTTTTTTCCGGAGAACTCTGATACAGGACCTTTCAGGAAAGGCTACTGTCTGAATATACTTTGTTGACGCCTTCTGTAAAACTAAGACTTCCAGACCACGCCAGTGTTGGAACGTGCAGAGCCAGGGTAAGGGGTTTGGGACTGAGTACTGAGACCCTCGTGAAGCCGTTCACAAAAGGCTGCATTTTCCACGCTCTCCGTGGCAGAAGCCAGTCGTGTGTGTCAACTCAGGGACATTAATGATTCTGAGTTAAGACTCAGATAAGGCAGATTCTGTGAAGTTTTAGCTGTACGTTATCAGTGCCTTATGGATACATACACGTATCCGTGCAAAGAGCCACATACATTAAGATCTTTATCTAAGTATGCTTTAAAGAGCTCTTTAAAATGCATAAATTAAAATTTTGAGTGATAAGGAAGCATCCGGTCATAATTTTGCTAGTAGCATTTTTTTGTTTCTTAATGGTGCATAAAGTGGTGTCAGGTCTCACATTTAGACTGAATGAAATAAAGCGTGGCTTCTGGGCTTGAATCGTCCCTTATAGACACAATGTTACAACTGGTACAAACTTCATTAATGGCAGCCAAAATGACCTCTGTAGAATAGTAAGGTTTCAGACTGAGTTTTCATCTCAATTAAAATAAATCGTATCCATCTTTGACTCCCCAAGTATTGCCAGTCGAAATTAAATTTGCACTGTGGACAGATTCAGGGAATGCACGACTTTAAATGCCTTAAGGACATAAAGACAGGTACTTGTATGAATGTACATTTTCAGCGTGTACCACAAATTTATAAATAGAGCTAAGAAGACAGCCTGTGTTCA
The DNA here is from genome assembly GCF_007474595.2 of Lynx canadensis. NCBI lineage: Eukaryota > Metazoa > Chordata > Mammalia > Carnivora > Felidae > Lynx > Lynx canadensis. The sequence continues at coordinate 1,777,108 of NC_044306.2, read as the reverse complement.
ATTAACGTGTGGTGATCTACCTCAACGGAAATTCATTATATGTTTCTAATTTAAATATTTAAGTACCAAAAGATAAATTGGGCACGTTTGGTAGGACTCACAAAACCAAACATTTCTGTCTGTTTTTTTTTAATCTTTTAATGTTTATTTTTTTTATTTTTTTATTTTTTTTTTTAATTTTTTTCAATGTTTATTTATTTTTGGGACAGAGAGAGACAGAGCATGAACGGGGGAGGGGCAGAGAGAGAGGGAGACACAGAATCGGAAACAGGCTCCAGGCTCCGAGCCGTCAGCCCAGAGCCCGACGCGGGGCTCGAACTCCCAGACCGCGAGATTGTAACCTGGCTGAAGTCGGATGCTTAACCGACTGCGCCACCCAGGCGCCCCTATTTTTTTTATTTTTAAAGAGAGAGAGAGAGCAAGGGAAGGGCAGAGAGAGGGAGACACAGAATCTGAAGCAGGCTCCAGGCTCTGAGCTGTCAGCACAGAGCCCAACGTGGGGCTCAAACTCATGAACCACGAGATCATGACCTAAGCTGAAGTCGGACACTCAACCGACTGAGCCACCCAGGCGCCCCGTGTCTGTTTTCTTAAAAGTCTGTTTGCATATGTGACTTTACATTTCCTCTGAATGGAAGGAGCCATACCCATTCCGAGCCACACATTAGGTGTTGTGTGAAGTGGGTTATTTAAATCACCTATTTGCCAAAAGAGCTTCAGTAACGTTGTGCAAAGGGCCGGGGAATGTTTTGTCGGACGTTCTGGTGAACCCGAAGTTTTACCCAAGTCGAAATACCCATAGGGTCAAATCCAAAAGATGAAACAAGCAACAAAAGGAAACATGGAAGAGCAATGACCCCATGAGCAAGTCACGAGAGCGACCAGCATGCCGTGGGACCGCCTTCTCTGTCCACCTGTCCCTTCTAGCTCCTTCCGTGCAATCGCGGGTAATGTTCTCGGTAGAAAAAGAAGTAAAAGCTGAACTCATTTTAAGCTGAATAAAAATGGCCCTGACCTGCCGTGGCTGTGCCACCAGAGCGGGGTCACATGTATTCGATGACCTCTCCCGTGGGTCCAGTGTGGGAAAAGTGAGGCATTAACTGGGGACGATGATTGTGGTATTTTCAAAATTCATGAAAATGAATGTTTGCTCGGTGAGCTTATTTTAGTCTGGGCAAAAAACAAAGCCCGAAGAAATCCAACTTCAGACACAACAGACACGACTCTTAAACGGACTGAATTCACCCAGTGTAAAGACCGATCCCATAGGCAACACTTGCTCAAACACCGTGGAAAGCAGCCTTTGAGCGGGATGAATACGGGCCGCGGGCCTCCTACCTCACTCGCACAGAGCCCTAGTCATGCCGGGGTGATCTGTGGAGATAAGTTTCAGATGTTCTTCTGGGTATGAGAAGTACTGACTTAGAATTTATGATAAGACCGAAATCAGCTTATAAAAATATATAAGAAGTGTCATATCCAGGAATTAAATGGATCCACCGACAAATAAAAACTTCCTGATATCCACCTACTAAAACCGTCTCTCAGGTATCTTTCTTGTTGACACTGTTGGCCAGATGGGCACAAATAAAAAATATTTCGTGTAGGGGCACCTCGGTGGCTCAGTCGGTTGAGCAACTGACTTCGGCTTAGGTCATGATCGCACGGTTTGTGAGTTTGAGCCCCGAGTCAGGCTCTGTGCTGACAGCTCAGACCCTGGAACCTGCTTCTGATTCTGTGTCTCCCTCTCTCTCTGCCCCTCCCCTGCTCATGCTCTGTCTCTCTCTGTCTCGAAAATAAATAGAAACATTAAAGAAAAATTTTCAAGGAGTATAAGTTAAATCTTTTAGTTTCTTCTTCAGACTGCTTTGCACGTGGCATAATCCATGGGCGTAACTATTTAATAATGCTTCCCGTAACATGTCAACACTTATGTCTAGCCTGATTACAGAAAGACGAAACCACAGTAAGCATCACTAACAAGGTTATTATAAATGCAAGCCCGTGAACGTCGAGGGAGTGGAGCTTATGCACGTCTCAAATCCTCGAAATATCTGCTGAAGTCCACTAAAAGCCAAGGCACCTGTTAGACGTTAAAACAGACACGAGTGGACTTTCTGCCTCCCAGCGGCCCCAGCGACCGACCACACGTAGATCAGTGTGGCTGCAGCTGTGCAAGTACCAATCTCATTTCAGTCGAAACATCTTCTATAAACCCCCTCCTTCTTCTTTAAGAAGCTCTAACCTCCCTGGTCTCTCCGGAGCACTCTTTCGATTTGGTCAGCTCCGTGCCTCCAGGATTTCAATCCCTGAGACCCCAAATAAATGCACATTTCTTATTTTGCAGTTCGCAGTTTTGTCTTTCGTTGGTGGACACGTGCTAAGCAAAACGGCAGATGGGGGGGGAGAATCTCTTCGTGATGTCACGACTGTGTCCTTTTGGTGACCATGCACCTGTCCTTTGACAGCCAACACTGGCTCCCGAGACCCCCAGTCCCACCCCAGACCCCCAATGCTGAGATACCCCAGATGCCTTCCCACAGAACACCCTCCTGTACACACGTCAGTCTGTAACTACCCACGAGAACCTGCCTGCCCAGGTTCCATGGTCCCCACCCCACGTTGACTAGCCCACGCTGGGGACTTGGCTGCACTGGCACGGGTATGCATTTCTCCTCCCGAGAGACATGTGTGTATATTCACGGGCCTCCTGGAAACATCGTCTCTAGGTGATTTCTCACAAATCTTCAGATCAAACCATAAAAGGCTCTGCCTTCCCTACACTTATTAGGAGTGACTGAGAAGTTCATTCAATTCCAATTTGCTCCTGTATCAGGCTTTCAGAATTCCACTTACTCCCAGAAGGAAACAGCTACATTTCCAAGATCAAGCAACCTTTTCCTGGGACACTGCTGCACATTCATCAATGCCAATGACAAATGTCTTCTGCCCTTGCAAACTGATCTGCCAGAAATATGTATTGCTCCCAATCAATAACGAGCTCGTGCAGTGAAACAACGTGTAATCATCTAGCTCAGTTGTCAAAATATGCTAGCGTAACTCGGGGGGAACGTAAACGTTGCAGCCATTGGGTAGAATGGTATGGAGGTTCTTCAAAAAAACAGAATTACCATATGGTCCCGTAACTCCATTTCTGACTACTCATGCTGAAGAATTCAAAGCATGATCACAAAGAGATATCTGCACGAACACGTTTATAGCAGAACGATTCACAATTGCCAAAATGCAGAACAAGCCTCCCTTGTCCATTGGCAGGTAAGCAGGTAAAGAACACGTGGGTACACACACAAGAGAAGATTACGCAGCCTTTAGCCAGAGGAAAGTCTTGTTGCTTGTTACAACATGGACGGATCATGAGGACACTGCTGTGTGAAACAAGCCGGACACAAAAGGCCGGCTTCACAGAGACGGAAAACAGAATGGTGAGCGCCAGAGGTGGGGAGAAGGGGAGAGGAGAATTATTATTTGGCGGGTACAGAGCTCAGGGCGTCCGGTTAGAGATCTGCTATATAATAACGTACGCACACTTAACGCTGCTGAACTACGTACTCAAAAATGGGGGGAATAGTAAATTCAATATTATGTATTTTTAAATGCTTATTTATTTTGAGAGAGAGCATGAGTGGGGGAGGGGCAGAGACAGAGGGAGACACAGAATCCCAAGCAGCTCCAGGCTCTGAGCTGTCAGCACAGAGCCCGACGCCGGGCTTGAACCCACGAACCATGAGATCATGACCTGAGCCGAAATCAAGAGTTGGATGCTTCACGGACTGAGCCACCCAGGCGCCCCTAATGTTATGTAACTTTTTACCACAATAAAAAAAAACGTGCTAGCATAATCTAACCCATAAAAGTGACCAATAAATATTTAGAGACTACTGTAGGTATTTGGGTTCTACTGGATTTAGGGACAATAGTTGGGAATTTGAAAGAACTGAACGTTTATCAGAGCCGCTTTTTAAAAGTAGGCCACATAAGCTGTCATTCTTTATGGGATCTTTTTTTATTCCCCTTAAACATGGCCTTGAAATCTGGTGCCTAAGAGAATATATGAATATTGAATCAATGATGCACTGCGGGCATATTTTAGGAAGATCTCCTACGATCTAACTCTAAAGCAACGCCAGGAAAAACGATTACTTTTATTCTGCCTGACACAAAATTATGCAGCAGTTTGCCATCAAAACAGACATTGTTAGAAAACGTGATAATTTTAGTCCAGCATTTCCTCGTGCTTTCAGGATTTTACAAAGATCCTGCTTCAGCAGGCACAATACAGGGACGCCTCCCGCAAACGATCGGCTGAGCTATTCCTAAACTGAAATTATAAAGGTGAAGTCACGTGTAAACAACACAGCCCCCTGAGCTTGGGAAATGCTTCTAGTGAACACCCAGCAGCACGAAACGTTTATACAAACACAAAAGATCAGAGGACCCTGCTTAGGCCCCAGGGGCTCCTAATCACCTAACAGAAGGACAGCTCGGGTCGGCTTTACCATACTGACCAAGCTGTCCCAGGAGGAAACTTGCACGGAGCTTCTGTGCACCAGAGACGCCGAAGGAGAAGACACATGTGGTCCCTGCCCTCACCAAGCTTACAGCTGGGTCGTAAGGTGGAAGCTTGGCTGGTCATTAAATGAAGATAAGAGGAGCCTTGTAAAGGAGGTGTTGCTGTACGCATCAGAGGCTGGAGGTTCAGGAGTCCCAAGCAGACGGGGGACAGGGAGGGAACGTGCCCCGAGGCCCCGAGCCCCACACTCAGGCTACAGAGAGCAGCTAGGTGCTGCTCATGGAACGGTGGGCTGGTCGGGGAGGGGGGGTCTGGGGGAGGGGAGGGCTGGAGGAGGGGGGCCGGGAGAGAGGGACCAGGGGTGGGGGGATGCGAAGGAGCTGGACAGGTGCACAGCCCGCAGTTTGTAGCCACCTTTGTAAGCTGTCACAAGGGACCTGGACGTTCTCCTAAGGGCCAACGAATGCCAAGAAACGGCGGAGGGTCTTGGCCCGGTACCATTGGAGACGCGGCAGGAGAGCACCGGCCAGGGGATCTGGGACCTGGAGAAGACCACGTTGCTTCGGGGGCAAAAACGCATAAACGCTATCAACAAAAACGGGGAAAGCCGTCCTGGGAAGACGGATCTCACTGGAACTGGCTACGAAGAACGGAAGTGGGACCTGAGGGGGGAAGCGGCAAGGGAGGAGGTTTGGAAGGCAGCTTGAGAATTTTCTAACAACTGAGGCTGGTGGATCAGGCTTCCTCACAGGGTTTGCTCCCCAAACTCAGGTGTTCAAGTAGCACGCCAGCGATCAGGCGGCAAGAGATGAGCAAGTTCAAACATCCGCGACTATGGAGCCGAGAGCCAAATACTCGGCTCGGAGAGAAGGCAAAATTAGGATCCGGGGTAACAGATACGAAGAAGAAGGTGTTCAGTAAGCTCAGCATGAGTCGCTCTTTCCAAGGGTCCACGTAACCAGAAAAGGGGAGAAGGTTCTTCAGAGGAGACCCGTGACTTGGGGTGTCTGTCACATCCGACACGGTGGCCTTCTGAGGCCAATGACACGCAAGCCATGGAAACGTGAGGAAACGGCCAATGGGAGAGGAGCAGGTGCAGGGGCTGACCTAGGGGCTGACCCCGGGGCGGCTGCGGCCGGCTGGGGGCCACCTCCCACAGCAGCCCCCGGGCTCTCCGGGAGGCATGCAGAAATCCCCACTCGCGGACCCAAAGAACCGACGAGTCTCGGGGTCCAAACAGGGGGAGCACAGGACAGACCGCGGTGCGGTTTCCTAGGACCCACGGCCCCCGCATGCCCCCACCCCGGGGGGCCGCCTTGCAGCCTCTAGCGGACGATTCCCCCCTTCCATGCTGTCCCCAGCCATCAGGGACAAGGGGTCCTGCTCGGTGCCCAGTGCCTAACGGGCCCTTCTCTGGCCTTTCTGCTCCTACAGAGTGCAGAGTCCCCTGAACCACAGACAGGCCCCCAGCCCGAGGCCGGGCCCTCCGTACTCTGCATACCAGCACCTGCCCTCGGCACCAGACCACCCCCAGGGCTGCTTGGGCCTCTCCTGGCATCTGTCCCCCTGGCCTACTGCAAGCCCGAGGGGTGGCCCGGACACAGAAGTTTACAGAGCAGTGAGGAGGGGGATGCATGGTCTCGGGGGGGGGGGGGGCATCCGCACTCGTGTGTGTGCGCGTGCACACACATACACACACACACACACACACACACAACCCTCCGGAAGGGCGGAAGGTGCTGTCGGGATGAGAAGGGGGTGGCTTGGGGAACAGCCCTCCCCAGACCATGTTCCAGCCCCAGACTCTTCAGGACCCGGAATTCACACGCGGCCCTGACCCTTGGCAGGCGTGGAGGGCCGTCCGCAAAGCCCGGACACTCAGTGTCTCAGGCCTCGTGAGCCTCGTGTCTGTGGCAAGTACTCAAGTCGGCCCTGTTTTGAGGGCCACAGATCCGTAAGTGGACAAGCGTGGCCGTGTCCACGGGAACAGGTGCCGGGCCACGCCGGGGCCGTGGCTTACGACCCCGTTCTGAGCATCTGCGTGTCTGAGGGTCAGGGAGTACAGGGACTTCACAGTCTACCGACTCACCTACAAACTTTAGGACCATGTGGACGCTGTATGGGCCCCCCCACCCCACTCCCAGCTCCTCGGTGTCTCCTCTTCAAGAGCCCAGAGTGACCTTCTCACAGGACGGCAGGGGCCGGCTTCTCAGCCATGCAAGAGAGCAAGGCTTCCGAGCCCCAAACATTCTGGGGTAACGGCCCCGGGGCCCTCAGAGGAGAGGACAACGGGATCAGGGGCAAACAGGGGCGGTGGAGAGGACGCTCCGCCAGCGTCAGGAGACACCCACTCTTGCCCGAGGGCACAATGGTCCCCAACGCCCACGAGACCTCGCTCCTCTCCCCTGCTTTCCACGTGGACCCTAACGTTCGGCCCTGCTTGCGTCCTACTCTGAGGCCTCACTGAGCCCCACCCCCACCTCCGCTCCTGGCTGCACCGCCCTCCGCTGCACACCCATCCCGCGTGTGGCCCGGGGTGGCCCCGAGTGCGCGCGTCCTTCCAGAGACACCGTCAACTCCAGGGTGTCCCTCACGCTCCCCACCCCCATCCCAGCTGGGGCCAGATGCCCCCTCGTGCGGCCGGCGCTGATTCCCACGCGGAGAAGACGCATCCCCCCGTCACAGGAACCGACTATCCGCGCCCTCTGTCGCCGGGAAGGGGAAGGATGTGCGGCTGGCAACCCAGAGCCCGCCTCTCACGAACCTCCAAACCACCGTGAAGATTCTGTTTCCGTTCCAAGGAGGCCACACACGACCGCTCTCAGACAGCTTCTCTCTCTGCCTTTGCACAAGCAGGTAGCACCCCTCCCCTGCCCGGAGCTCAGGTGGTCTGTCAGGAGGACCCACCTCTTGGATAACAAAGGTGACGCTTCCTCCCTCACCCCTGAGATCTATCCCCGTCCCGGGAGCGCATACCTCGGGTGCAGAGGACGCGGCAGGGCGTGTCCCCTTAACTGCGACTGATCACCGCTCTCCAAACTCAGCCCTGCAGTGCGATCCGGCCTTTGACCTCAGGGCCCAACTCAGCGCGCCTTTCCAGCGGGAATGAGCCCTGATCCCGGCAAACAGCTCGCCCTGTTGACAGATGTCTTTGTGTCAGAAACAATGACCAAGGCAGAAGGGGCCCCGGGCTACAGGCGGGGCGCGCTCCTGTGTTCAGCACCCGGGGCTGTGCGTCCCGAGGGACAGGAGTAAGGTCCTCCTTTGTGGACACACCTGTGCTGAGTGCCTGGAGGACGAGGAGCAGGGGGGCGGCTCCCAGGGCGGGGCGCCGGTGAGAGTCACAGTCTGCGTCCCGAGGGGGCACGGGTGTGCTCCGGGCGGCAGTCACCGCCTCCAGGGCGCATCGGACCAGGCCTTCCCCGGGACCTTACCCAACTGTGGGCAGCATCGGCCCCCACGGGGTGCACGATGAACCAAACACCTGCATCTGCCCGGGCACCTTCGGGTGACGGCCCCCAGTCATGCCATGAGCGTCCCTGCCCCCCACTCCCTCTGTCCTCTAACACGCTCCGTTCAAGGCTGACAGAGACAACGGCAGCCACCTCCCCGAACACAGGCGTCGCGTCGTCTCTGCTCACTGCTCCCTTCGCGTCACGTCTCCCGCACTGCCCGCCCGAGTCCCCGAGCCGCCCACAGCCCGCTGGGCCTCCGCACCCCCTCACCCTCCTTCCGGCTCGGCCCCCACCCTGCGCTCTCCTCACCCAGGCCGCGCCGACAGGGAGCCGCTCCTGTGCCCAGTGCCCCCTCTCTCGTCCGCACTGGCAGCGACTAAGAGCACGGGACGTGTGCCTGTGTGCACGGGTGTGCATGCATGTGCGTGTGCGTGCAGGTGTGCCTGCGGAGGCACATATGTGCGTGCGTGTGCCCGTGTGCGTGCGTGTGCGCGTACGCGCGTGCGCGCGCATGCGTGCATGCACTGCGTGCGTGCGCATGCACTTTGTGCACTTGTATGTGCGCGCGCGCACACACGCATGTGCGTGCTGCGCGTGCAGTTCCTATCCATACGTGGGCGCATGTGCCTCTGTGCGTGCGTGTGCACGTGGGAGGGGGGGAGTGCGCTGAGTAGTCTATAGCCTTCTCTTGGCCGTGCCCGGTTCCCACCCACACTGGGAGCTGCCCGGGGACCTGCGCCTGGCCGGCGTCCAGTGCCTCTGCAGAGGGAAAGGCAGGAGGTTCAAGGGTCATCCGGGTGCTTATATGCCAGTGCTACGTGGGCAAGCGCCGGGTGCCATCCTAGGGGCAGACGCACCAGCTGGTGTGACCCTCACCACCCCCGGGAAGAACGACCATCCTTGGCCTCTTTTCTCTTCTGAGACACTGAAACTCAGAATGGTTTAGTCGCTGGCCCAGGATTTCCAAGCGGGATTTGAAGAGGGGTGCGGGGGGAAAACGCAGGCAATCTCTCCAGGGAGCACGGGCTTTATCTGCATGCTGTTCTAATCCTGTATAAAGCTGGAATCCCATAATCACCTCTTCCTGGCTGCATGGCCTCAGTTTCCTCATCTGTGCCATGGAGTTAATGGTGCCCACACCCACAGGGTGTCCACCTTCCATCAATTCTAGAGCAATTCTAGAGTTTCTTTGGGAACTCCAGACCTTGGTGGGAAGGAAAATCATTTTCTTGAGTTCAGTAACATGGGTACCTCGTGTGCCCACGGGAGAGACCTAATAAAATGAGTATTTCCCTGAACCATCCTAAGTCACCAGCTTAAATTCTGGTGTTCGATGAAGACAAAGGAAGAAAGGAGGATATAGGGGGGCCAGGTGGGAGTGGGGGTGAGAGGCCAATTTCCAGGCGGCCAGGAAAAGCCTGGTAAACAAAGGTGGGGCTTGTTACGCAGATTTAAGATGAACCTTCTCCATCGATAGGCTTTTCTGGATTTAGAGACCCTCTTCTCTTCGTGCAGAGGGAGGCACCCTCTGAATGGAGATTCCCTTTATAACTGAACATTTCCCTTACAGAGGAGGACCTTCTCTTGTTTCAGGAACTTCTCCTGTGTCCCCTGTTTCTCAAAATAATCAGCTGAAACGAATCCTTATGCCGACGAGGCATATTTTGGGGAGGTTTGTGCTCCCATACCCTTCCCCTGTTTGTGTCTTTCTGCTAGCGTGTCTCAGACGTAATAAATTTCCACATAGGATACATTCCTGGAAACAGTGCCTTCCCTCCACCAGCTTCTCATGGCGACATTGTCCCGCCTGTTTCCATTGCCTAGGCACTGAGGCCTAAATGCTGTTTGCGAGAAATCTGCATTCGCCATGTTTTTTCAATTAGCGTCGTGTTCACCTGACCAACTGGCTCTCTGTTGTAGACGGGAACAGACACCAGTCCTATTAGAAAGGTTCAGAGTCCCAAGCTTGATCTTGGGTGTTAGGATCTGTCACTGGTATCACAGCTAATAAGCAACTGCCTCTCTGTTTAAAAAAGCGGAAATAACATTACATGCATAGTAATTCTCACATGTCTAGAAAGGCTGCCAAGAAATACTGTACAAAAAAAATCAACTTCCTCATTTGAAGTCACTTTAGTACGTCTGCATCTGAAAGGCTGCGGACAAACAATGTAGCCCCTCCCCCTGCCTTCTCCCCTCCTCTGCCCCCCAGCCAGGCTTTGGGTGAATCGACCTGGCCCGATTCGAGGACTGGCCCGATTCGAGGACCGATTCAGGCAGTCCAACCTAGTCTTTCATAAATAAAAAAAAAACCAACTCAGCCCCAAGGCACACAGCTAGTTACAGAGCCAATGAGGGTGGATTGCATGCCTCCTGAATTCTAGTTCAGTAATGTGTTTCTTGATTGAATTGGGTAAGATTTGGTTTCTCATAAAAATAAATATTTAATACATAGGCAGATGATAGATGTTACATGGATGGACAGATAAATAAAATGGATAGATGATAGATATAGATAGATAATACATGGATGGATGGACAGATGGATGAATGGATGATAGATGGATGACAGATGCTAGATAGATCATAGATAGATAACACTGAAATAAATTTGTAAGCCCAAGACAGAGCCACCCCTGCCCAGGTTGCCGTGTTAGCAAACTGAATCATAGGTCGCTTTCGTGTCCCTGTAAAATCTCTGCTTGGCCAGGAGCAGGGAATAGAGATTTCCAGTAGACTACTGGCTGTCATTCAGCTGTCCTCATTTCTGCTGACGCAAGCCCAGCCCCTGGGGAAGGGTCTGCCCTGAAGGTGATGAGGGCAGCCGATGAGGGAGAGCACAGGTGTTAGGATCTCCGTTCTACCGGACTTAGGCGTGCGACTTGTGAAGGCCGATCGCCCTTGAGCGGCCTTTTCTCATCACCAGTAAAGTGTAGCTGACTCCCTGCTGGCAGGGCCATCTCCATGGGCATGACACCTGCACGAGTTCCCAGGACCCCACACTCACTCAGAAGGGACCCCGCACCCGACCTAGCTCTCTGCTGTCACATCTTGAACTTCTTATGTTTGAATAAGGGCACCCTATTGTCACTTTCCACTGGACCTCTCGAATTATGCTGTCAGTCCTGCTTCTGAGGACGGCAGTGCTTGCTAGTGTTTAATATACAGCCGGGCACTCGGGCCAGTGCCTGACACCCAGCACGCGATAAATAAATGAGTATTACTCTCGGTATTACCCGAGGTGATCCCTGGATGGTCCCCAGGCTCAGAAAGAAACACATCATTGAGTGGGCGACACAGAATGTCCCACGTGGAATGTCCTTCCTTAATGTGACTCTTGGGGGAGGGTGGTGTGAACAGTCCTATGGAAGGCTCTCTACGGGCAGACTCAGGTAACAGCACTGAGACGTCTGCAAGGCTCGGCACAGAAGGTGTCACGTGCCGCGCCCACAAATGGCACTGGGAGCCCCCGGGCCGTAGCCGACCTCGATCTGCGGCAGGAGGTGCGTGTCCCCCGGCGGGCCCGTGCGCGCAGACGGGGCTCCTCCCGCCGTGCCCGCCTCCCCACGCAGAGCGTCACGTGGAAGCTTCAAGACGGGCCGCCACCCTCTCAACTCACTCGGCCGCACGCCAGCACCTTGCTTCGTGCAGCTGAAAGCCGCTGCTTAGGAGGAGTCCGCTGGACCATCTGCAAGAGCTTAGGGACCCCCCCCCCGGCCTGTTCCCCGGGAGCCCTGCCTTGGGGAGCCACCCAGTCGCACGGCCTCCGAGGAAGGCACTAGAGAAAGACCCCTCCGTTCACAGACCCAGTGCTGGGTCCGGGAGACGGAAGACAGGAGGCCCTTGCTGCTCCCGCACGCGTTGCAGAGGGTGGGAGGGGCTGGCCTCTCACGCCCCCCTTGTGGGCTCGGATGGGACTCTCCGCCCTTTGGGGTCCCTTCTTCTGGGAACCTGCTAGAGCTGCGTGTGTTCTCAGCAGTTTGAGGTTGGGCTCAGCCGTGCAGTTTGCTCCGGGCACTGAAACGTGAACAGAGCCACCTGTCGGTCCCTGAGAAAAGCCTTCAAGAGTCGTGTCCAGGGGCGCTTGGGGGGCTCAGTCGGTTAAGCATCCGACCGCTGGTTTCAGCTCAGGTCCTGATCTCCCGGTTCGTGAGATCGAGCCCCACGTCGGGCTCTGTGCTGACAGCCCTGAGCCTCCTTGGGATTCTGTGTCTCCCTGTCTGCCCCTCCGTGCTGGTTCCCTCTCTCTCCGTCTCTCAAAATAAATAAGACTGAAAAAGAAATAGAAATAAATAAAAAGCATGTTCTGATGACATGTCAACAGGGTAGTTAACAGTTTCTCCAGGGTGAAATGACTGATTTTAAGAAAATAAGACACATCTCTGCCAGACTCATCAGAATCTGTGAGGGGATTCCAAATCTAATCGTGATTTGACCATAGCGCGCTCTCTCTCTCTCTCTGTACCTCCCCTGCTTGCGTGTTCTCTCCTTCCCTGAATAAATAAATAAATAAACAAACAAATAAATAAATTCTGAAAAAAGAGTCGTACCCAGTTGGCAGAAGACGTTAGCTCTTGCCCTGTGCCGGGTGGGGGAGGCCCCAACATCAGGGTCCCTGAATCGGGCCCTGTAGAGCAGAAGTCCTACTCCTCTAACCAAGAGTGACAGATAACCCGTGTGCAATTATATGACACCACGCACACCCTAGTCTGTCCGGACAGAAGCACACCGCCGCCCTGGAGAGAAAAGAGCTATTTCCTGCGAACGCCGTGTGACCCTGCGAGGGAGGGGGTGTGGGGTAGGAGGCTCCGGAAGGGACCACATCCTGGTCCAAGGGCAGATCCGGACCAGGCGAGTCACAACTAGGACAGAGTCTTACTTGTAACTTTCTTAAAACTCACCCGTCGTATGGTCTCCTAATAAACCAAGTGACTCAGCGAGAGGGACAGGTAGAGAGGCAATTCAGAGAAAGAGAATTTTATATGACAATGTTAGCTCGGTTGTCACTGTTCCATTTTATCTGCTGATAGTTCTGGCACATTCCCACTTTTACGAAATACTGAGGTGACAGTGTCTCATCCTGCCGTTTCGTGAAAGGGAAAGAGCCGTGCATCCATTACCCGTTTTGATTAAGGAGTTAACTGAACAGCATAGAACCACGCACCTTTCCCCACGGTTCTAGAGGTTGATTCTACATAATGCTGTTTACAAGATGATGGCCCCCTCTGAGACTAGCATGGAAATCTCTCCAAAGCATCCATTGACACACAATACCTGGGGAAACGCTGAATTTTGCTTAAATTTCATCAAAGAAAGAGTTCTCTCCCAAAGACCCACTTTAACAAATAGATAAATGGGGAAGCAGGTTTATTCCTTAATATGCAGGAAGCAAGTGTACTAAATGCCTCTCCTTCCCAAAAACCCCAGGACTTCAAAATAAATAGATGCATCTGAGTATCTGCATGTTTGCACGCGAGCCCAGCAGCCGCTAATCAGAACAAAATCAGTCTCTGGCTCTCGCCCCCCCCCCCCCCGCCCTGCGCCCGGACATGGTCGCAGGCGTGAGAAAAATTGTGCATCACCGGAGCGGAATTCTCAGGGAAGGCAACTCTTGAAATCCTGCAGACACAGTGCCCTTCCCAAAGCCTGGGCCGCGCCTGGCGGTGAAACATAGAACAAGAGCGTCCCCTAGTGGCTGCATCGCTTGTCGTGGTTCTGAGGTGCACCTGTTTCCTGTCTGCTGTTTCCTCTTTTGGGGGCTGCAGCACCCACCTCACGGCCCCTTCGACCGGGGTGTTCCAGTGGGGCTCTGGCCTTTCCACGTACAATTGTTAAGGTTATGTTCTTGATTCTTAGGCCATACCTTCTTATTTCAATACCCTTACATGAAAATGGTAAGAAACTGTTGCATTATAATAACTTCCTTTCATTTACATAAAGCTGAACACCTCCTTGGAGAGCGTGGTGTTGCTCAAAGATCACCCACGTCGGGGCAAACTTCCGCGATTATTTCTACTACATATTTGTTCTTTAAGTCCACACAGTGTATCACAGATAATGCAAACCCTGCAGCCAGAAATCTAATTATAAAATTCTCCAGAAATTCTTGAATGTGCTATCTGGTCGTGTGAAGAAAGGCGCTCTGTCTTACCTTGAAGGCCAAGTAGGCAAATGCCAATGTTGTTTTGTCAATTCAGCGTTAGCAAGCAAACCTGACAATTATGTTTTGTCTTGCGTCACAGTCGCGGCCTGAAGAAGTAAAACGCACCCTCCCATCTTATCCTAGTGTGTTTCCTACAATTACAAACAGGGGCGGGATGGTGAAAGGCTCCGAACCGGCAGGCTCAGGGTGAGTCGGGCTCATGGTGACCAGCGCCTCCTTCCCACATGGGAGCCTGCGTAGGCACAGGGGTCCCTCGGTCCCAGTGGCAGGCGGCCCCGAGGGCCCTGGACTTGGCCACCCCAGGCAGGCGCAGGGGACCAGAGTGCCACTTCCTCTTCATGACCTTCACGTTACAGAAAGCAACACTCAGCTTTTCCTTTGCTTCACGGCTCAGGTTTCTGCATAAAAACTTCGAGATTTTCCAGCAAGGATTCACCTGCTGGTTTCTATGGTTTTACTTCGCGGTAGGTGTGGTCCTCCACGTGTGTTTTAGGTAATTTAGGACCAAACTGCGTCCACACACGTGCTTCCTTTCCGTGCTTCCACAAGTGAATGTGTGTGCCTGTGCGTGCATGCATGTGTGTGCATGAGTGTGCAGGCATATGTGTTGTGTGTGTGCATGTGGATGTGTTGTGTGTGTGCACCTATGTTCATGCGTGCTAACGTGTGCACATGTGTGTACATGTGTATGTGTGCCCGTGTCTATGTGTCTGTACTTATGTGTGTGCATGTGACTCTGTGTGTGTTATATGCACGTGTGTACACACGTGTGGGTGTGTGCACATACATGCACGTGTTTGCACGTGCAGGCGTGTGTGTTGTGTGTGCACATGCGTGTGTTAACGAGCAGGTGCTGCTATGTGTAACACGGCTCTTTGCAGAAGTCCGCCATACACAGCCGTGCTGCTGTGGGCGTCGTACACACAAGCTTGCCTGTTTCCTTCCTCCATTAAAGTGTGTTTGTAACAAAACAGGACCAGAGGGCTGTGCAAGAGTGAACACGGAGCCCAGGCCGCAGAGCACGGAGCCCTCCCCTCGCAGAGTCGTCTCATCTGATGCCTGAATCTCCATCGGCTCTCCGTGCCACTCTATAGAATGGACACGATGACACTCTTTCTAGTGGAGTCCGTGTGCGTGAGCGTTAAGTTAGACGAGCTGTATTACAGCCCCACCCAGAGGGCGACATAAGCCGTCAACGCAAACCATTATTATCACCATTAGATGCAAACACGTCCTACGCCTCTCCCTTCCCGCTGGGACAGCACGGGTCCCTCGTCGCCTGTGGGTTACACACGCCCTCCCCGGGGCACCGGGCGGGATGCGTGTTACCCACGCAAAGCTGCTTCCTGCTCTTCTCCGCCGTGAACCTGCAAGGCCAGCCCCCCCCCCCCAACCCACCCGCCGTCTCCCTACCGCCTGCCCGGTGCTCACGCCGCTGTTCCTTTTCTCAGGCCACACGTGTCGGGCGCCTCCTCCGTGGAGCCTGGGCGTGCATAATGGTGAACGAAATGTGCAGTTTCTGCCCTTCTGGAGCTTATGCGGAGTCGGCAAGCAAGCACATCAGAGAGACCATCGGTGACATGGTGACTTGTATCGTCCTCACACGGTTCCCTTTCGTGTGCTTTTCACACCAAGGTCGTAAGTTCTTCCCAGAGAGAATCACATGTTGCACTCTGACCTCCTTCATGGGCGCCGTTCGTTCTCAGTGAGTCCTGGGCATCTAGCAGCCTGTCAGACCTCGGGAATAGAGTAACGACGGGACGTGACGACTTTTTCTCGACTGGAACTGACGGTAGGGCGGCAAATGTGAGTAACAGACCAGGAGACCGAGAGGCGGCCCGGGCCTGCCTGCACTCTTCCCGGTCGGAGGACTGGCCCCATCTGTCCCTGTGCGGTCTCGTCCAGAGCCTTGGAGACCTGCCGCGTCCTCAGGGCTCCTGTGAGGGGCCGTTGTCACCTCCGTGCCCCCCTCTCCCGCCAGACGACCCTCTGCCCGTGTGCCCGCAGCTAAGCCAGCCGGACGAGCGTGAACAGAGAACGCATCTGCTCTGCGTCAAACTGCCCTGCTTGAGAAATCGAGAAGAAACCATGTGCCTCAGTCCCCTCAGAGGCGCCACCCGATGTCCCCAGCGGGAACCCAGACCCACCGGGACCAAAGCAGGACCCCAGACCTAACAGGACCAAAGCAGGACCCCAGACCCACCAGACCAAGGCAGGACCCCAGACCCAACGGGACCATCCCCAGCAGGAACCTAGACTTAGTGGGACCAAAGCAGGACCCCAGACCCACCGGGACCAAAGCAGGACCCCAGACCCACCAGACCAAGGCAGGACCCCAGACCCAATGGGACCATCCCCAGTGGGAACACAGACCACAGCAGAGCCCAGACCCACTGGGACCAAAGCAGGACCCCAGACCCACCGGGACCAAAGCAGGACCCCAGACCCACCAGACCAAGGCAGGACCCCAGACCCAACGGGACCATCCCCAGCAGGAACCTAGACTTAGTGGGACCAAAGCAGGACCCCAGACCCAATGGGACCAAAGCAGGACCCCAGACCCACCGGGACCAAAGCAGGACCCCAGACCTAACAGGACCAAAGAAGGACCCCAGACCCAATGGGACCAAAGCAGGACCCCAGACCCACCAGGACCAAAGCAGGACCCCAGACCTAATGGGACCAAAGCAGGACCCCAGACCCAATGGGACCAAAGCAGGACCCCAGACCCACCGGGACCAAAGCAGGACCCCAGACCTAACAGGACCAAAGCAGGACCCCAGACCCACCAGACCAAGGCAGGACCCCAGACCCAACGGGACCATCCCCAGCAGGAACCTAGACTTAGTGGGACCAAAGCAGGACCCCAGACCCACCGGGACCAAAGCAGGACCCCAGACCCACCGGGACCAAAGCAGGACCCCAGACCTAAGAGGACCAAAGCAGGACCAGACCCACCGGGACCAAAGCAGGACCCCAGACCTAACAGGACCAAAGCAGGACCCCAGACCCAATGGGACCAAAGCAGGACCCCAGACCCACCGGGACCAAAGCAGGACCCCAGACCCACCGGGACCAAAGCAGGACCCCAGACCCACCGGGACCAAAGCAGGACCCCAGACCTAACAGGACCAAAGCAGGACCCCAGACCCACCAGACCAAGGCAGGACCCCAGACCCAACGGGACCATCCCCAGCAGGAACCTAGACTTAGTGGGACCAAAGCAGGACCCCAGACCCACCGGGACCAAAGCAGGACCCCAGACCCACCGGGACCAAAGCAGGACCCCAGACCTAAGAGGACCAAAGCAGGACCAGACCCACCGGGACCAAAGCAGGACCCCAGACCTAACAGGACCAAAGCAGGACCCCAGACCCAATGGGACCAAAGCAGGACCCCAGACCCACCGGGACCAAAGCAGGACCCCAGACCCACCGGGACCAAAGCAGGACCCCAGACCCACCGGGACCAAAGCAGGACCCCAGACCTAACAGGACCAAAGCAGGACCCCAGACCCACCAGACCAAGGCAGGACCCCAGACCCAACGGGACCATCCCCAGCAGGAACCTAGACTTAGTGGGACCAAAGCAGGACCCCAGACCCACCGGGACCAAAGCAGGACCCCAGACCCACCAGACCAAGGCAGGACCCCAGACCCAATGGGACCATCCCCAGTGGGAACACAGACCACAGCAGAGCCCAGACCCACTGGGACCAAAGCAGGACCCCAGACCCACCGGGACCAAAGCAGGACCCCAGACCCACCAGACCAAGGCAGGACCCCAGACCCAACGGGACCATCCCCAGCAGGAACCTAGACTTAGTGGGACCAAAGCAGGACCCCAGACCCAATGGGACCAAAGCAGGACCCCAGACCCACCGGGACCAAAGCAGGACCCCAGACCTAACAGGACCAAAGAAGGACCCCAGACCCAATGGGACCAAAGCAGGACCCCAGACCCACCGGGACCAAAGCAGGACCCCAGACCTAATGGGACCAAAGCAGGACCCCAGACCCAATGGGACCAAAGCAGGACCCCAGACCCACCGGGACCAAAGCAGGACCCCAGACCTAACAGGACCAAAGCAGGACCCCAGACCCACCAGACCAAGGCAGGACCCCAGACCCAACGGGACCATCCCCAGCAGGAACCTAGACTTAGTGGGACCAAAGCAGGACCCCAGACCCACCGGGACCAAAGCAGGACCCCAGACCCACCGGGACCAAAGCAGGACCCCAGACCTAAGAGGACCAAAGCAGGACCAGACCCACCGGGACCAAAGCAGGACCCCAGACCTAACAGGACCAAAGCAGGACCCCAGACCCAATGGGACCAAAGCAGGACCCCAGACCCACCGGGACCAAAGCAGGACCCCAGACCCACCGGGACCAAAGCAGGACCCCAGACCCACCGGGACCAAAGCAGGACCCCAGACCTAACAGGACCAAAGCAGGACCCCAGACCCAATGGGACCAAAGCAGGACCCCAGACCCAATGGGACCAAAGCAGGACCCCAGACCCACCGGGACCAAAGCAGGACCCCAGACCCACCGGGACCAAAGCAGGACCCCAGACCCACCAGACCAAGGCAGGACCCCAGACCCAACGGGACCATCCCCAGCGGGAACCTAGACTTAGTGGGACCAACGCAGGACCCCAGACCCACCGGGACCAAAGCAGGACCCCAGACCCACCGGGACCAAAGCAGGACCCCAGACCTAAGAGGACCAAAGCAGGACCAGACCCACCGGGACCAAAGCAGGACCCCAGACCCACCGGGACCAAAGCAGGACCCCAGACCTAACAGGACCAAAGCAGGACCCCAGACCCAATGGGACCAAAGCAGGACCCCAGACCCACCGGGACCAAAGCAGGACCCCAGACCCACCAGACCAAGGCAGGATCCCAGACCCAACGGGACCATCCCCAGCAGGAACCTAGACTTAGTGGGACCAAAGCAGGACCCCAGACCCACTGGACCAAAGCAGGACCCCAGACCCACCGGGACCAAAGCAGGACCCCAGACCTAACAGGACCAAAGCAGGACCCCAGACCCAATGGGACCAAAGCAGGACCCCAGACCCACCGGACCAAAGCAGGACCCCAGACCCACCGGGACCAAAGCAGGACCCCAGACCTAACAGGACCAAAGCAGGACCCCAGACCCAATGGGACCAAAGCAGGACCCCAGACCCACCGGGACCAAAGCAGGACCCCAGACCCACCGGGACCAA
The DNA here is from genome assembly GCF_007474595.2 of Lynx canadensis. NCBI lineage: Eukaryota > Metazoa > Chordata > Mammalia > Carnivora > Felidae > Lynx > Lynx canadensis. The sequence continues at coordinate 1,757,722 of NC_044306.2, read as the reverse complement.
AGCAGGACCCCAGACCCAATGGGACCAAAGCAGGACCCCAGACCCACCGGGACCAAAGCAGGACCCCAGACTTAACAGGACCAAAGCAGGACCCCAGACCCAATGGGACCAAAGCAGGACCCCAGACCCACCGGGACCAAAGCAGGACCCCAGACCCACCGGGACCAAAGCAGGACCCCAGACCCAATGGGACCAAAGCAGGACCCCAGATCCAATGGGACCAAAGCAGGACCCCAGACCCACCGGGACCAAAGCAGGACCCCAGACCTAACAGGACCAAAGCAGGACCCCAGACCCAATGGGACCAAAGCAGGACCCCAGACCCACCGGGACCAAAGCAGGACCCCAGACCTAACAGGACCAAAGCAGGACCCCAGACCCACCAGACCAAGGCAGGACCCCAGACCCAACGGGACCATCCCCAGCAGGAACCTAGACTTAGTGGGACCAAAGCAGGACCCCAGACCCACCGGGACCAAAGCAGGACCCCAGACCTAACAGGACCAAAGCAGGACCCCAGACCCACCGGGACCAAAGCAGGACCCCAGACCTAACGGGACCAAAGCAGGACCCCAGACCCACCGGACCAAAGCAGGACCCCAGACCCACCGGGACCAAAGCAGGACCCCAGACTAACAGGACCAAAGCAGGACCCCAGACCCACCAGACCAAGGCAGGACCCCAGACCCACCGGGACCAAAGCAGGACCCCAGACCCACCGGGACCAAAGCGGCAGCCCGCCGACTTCGCAGACTCTGTGTCAACTCACGCTGTCCTCCAGCTCGTCGCGTTTTCCACAGTGTCCTTCTCCCACATTCTGCTCTCCCAGACCTGGGACCGTGACTCCTTCTGCCCTGTTCTCCAGCTGAGAACACGCTGGCTCGGGGCACCTCACCCACTTCGAGCTGATTAACACGGATCTTCACAGAGCCCATTCATTGCCCGTCGGCTTCTCCACCCCGACGTGGCCGCCCCACATCCCTGCAGGGCAAGTCCACGGCCCGGACCCTCAGGCCGAGAGCTTCTGCGTCCCTGCGGCGTTAACACCGCGCCGTGTGCCAGAAAGGCCTGGCCACTCCGTGGCCGCTCGCCGTCGCCCGCTCCCGCGCCACCGCCACAGCCTGCGGGTTCTGCTCCCGCCTCCCTCTGCCCGCCAGGTGCCAGTGCGGACGCAACGGCCTCCGGACGCCCCAGTCTCCGCTGCCACCTCCATCACTCCCTTGGACGGGGAGCCACTTCCGCCGCCGGCCAGGAGTGTTCCGCATGCTTCTCCTGTGAGCCCTCCCTCACCCTGATGCTTCCCATCTCTTCCGCCACACACCCGTGTGCTGCCACAGACACGCCAGACGAAGTCCCACCACCGGCCTCAGCACGCTGCCCATCCTTTTGGAATGTGCTGTGACGTTCGCACCCCCCAGAAAGTCCCAGGACAAATGCCAAGCCCCAGCGTGACGGTATCCGGAGGTGGGTCTTCGGGGAGGTGAATAGGTCATGGGGGGTGGAGCCCCCACGAAGGGGGTTAGCGCCCTCATGGGACACACCACGCAGGGCTCCCAGCCCCTCCTGCGTGTGAGGGCACAGCGAGAAGGCTGTCACCCGGAAGGGCGCCCTCACCTGCCCGTGCTGGCACCTGACCTTGGACGTCACCCTCCAGGACTCTGAGAAATAAATTTCTGCTTACAAAGCGCCCCCATCTGTGGGATTCGGTGACAGCAGCTGAACGGACTGAGGCCGAGAGTTCCCTCCCAAATGTCCCCACGGCCTGCCCCCTCTGGTCCCCCATATTTCTCCAATGCCCCCTGCCCCCGAGCTCGCTGCGAACACTGACCCCCAATCTGTTTCCCATCCCAACCAGCCTTCCGCTCCCTCTTTTCTCCCTTATTTTTGCCACTTGTCACCAACGATGCATCATGTATGGCAAACATATGTATCGTCTGTCTTCCTTGACCAGACGTGAACCCTCTGAAGACACAGGGATCTTCTGTCTATCTATTTGCAGTTTTACCCCCAGATCTTAGAGCTGGCTGTTAACGAATCCTGTGAACACTTGGCTGTGTGCCAAGTATAAGAATTTTATCTCTGTTTTGCTGATTAGCCTTCACAATAACCTCAAGATGTGGACGCTGGTACCATTAACCCACGTGTTACAGATGAGAGACTGAGGCTGGAGATCAGGTGTTCCGGCCAGGTTTAGGAAGTGTGGGAGGGGACTCTGTAGCCCCCTGGGCTCCGTGGTGGTCCCCGTCTTCATGACACCAAACACGACCCCATCCTCTCTCGAGTCCAACCTCATGCAGTCTATTCTGCACAGAATCACCTCGGAATCGTCTTTAACAGTTACATGGCTGTGCACCCTACCTCGAGATCCGTGACTTCCCAGTCTGAACAAATCATAAAAATACATTCCTCTATTTATTGGACACTCTTCTCTCTTCCTATCAGCACAGACATTGGATTCTGTTTCCATTCTGTGTTCGCTCTCCACATTCGCCTTTCAACAGTTTTTAACCCTGATTCCACCTTTGCTTCCTTGTGAAGACCTCAACTTTGGAGCAGGTAATTTATAGGAGAAAAATTAAGACCAGTAGGTAGAGTCCGTTAGAAAGGACTCTTACGGTTTGTACTTCTGGGTTTTCTCCGACTCAATAGCAGGGCATCGTCTCTCAAAAGCACTGTCTGCTGAGTCATCCTGAAATCGTGCAATGCTGTGTCTCCCCAGAGCTGGGCCCAGGCCCCCACCCAGCCCGCCGCTGGGGAACCAACAATACTCACACCCTCTACCAAATGGCGGTGCAGGTGCGGACGTGCTCCGGAGCAAACAAATCAGCATTTATATTCTCATTTTATTATACAATTACGCTTTTTAACATCAGCAAAATGACATTGTAAACAGCAATGCTCCTCCCCCAACCCAAAAATTATTCATGATCTTTTTTCTGCCTTGAAACACCTTTGTGTGTTGGGTGTTTATGGGGCACGCGCTGGTGTGCCCGTGGGCTCCAGCCGATTCCCAGTTGTGACTCTTGGACAGAAAAAGGTCACCCCAAGTCTTCATGACCAGTGTAACTAATGGAGAGTCCTCCCTTCTAAAGAGATGTGCACTTCATTTACATCTGCCTGGAGTATGGAGGCCGGAGAGAAGAGAGGTCTACACATCTGTCACTAAATGATGAGTTTCCATCTCGTTTAATACGGACGCCTCTCCCAACACTGACCCTCCTGTGTCACGGGCCTTCGTCTGTTTGTTTTATGGATATTTATGTGCCAGTGGACCAGGACCTCCTTTCGGCCATGTATCACGACATCATCTTTTTTAACCTAATAAAATGTGTAAGAATAACAAACAGCCGTCACCCATGAGATGTCTACTCCGTACCAGGAACCGTGCTATTTTCCCTCCGTCTGCTTGGTGCTGAAACACGGTACAAGCACCGGCCTCATTCTGCAGATCTATGCTCTGGGTCACGAGGGCCAGAACAGATGACCGAGGTCTGGTGTCCCCAGGAGGTCCCGTCCTGCCCGCCCAAGAGTCAGCTCCAGCTGATTGTGAGGAACGCTAGGAGCCCTTACGCAGGAAGGCGAGCATTTTAGTTGCTTGTTATCCGAGAGGACAGAACTGGATCCATGGTGGAAATTACAGACAGGCAACCTCAAACCCAAGGTGGAAATAGAGCTGATCCAAAGCGGTCCATACTTTTACCCTTTACGTCACATACGGTCAAGTCCTCCCAAGGCCCCATCGCTGACTTAGCTTCCCATGTCCGGCATCTTCCGAGTGCACTTTGGTAGACACCTGCATTCCAGACGCGGTCCAGCCAGCCCAGAGGACAGGGGAAATTCCTTATCTACTTCCATGACACAAGCATCTTAAAATAGATAACGATGGGGGAGAGGGACACACTGATCACGGGGAACATCTCCATCCAGCATAATGGCAACATAGAGAAAAACGATCTTACGGCTATGTCCTATGCATCGGTTAAATACGCATAGCATCCCATATTTCCTTCAACGTCTTGTTATTTTTCAGTTGGTATAAAACACAGTTCTCCTCATGAGAAGGATATTTACACAAACACTCATTCTTCCAGTGGGGAAATGTATTGAGGAGGGCATCTTTTGGGATGAGCACTGGGTGTTGTATGGAAACCAATGTGACAATAAATTTCATATATTGAAAAAAAAAGAAAATTCTTTGACACATAAAAAAAAAGAACAGATAGGAATTTCCCCTATGGATATGACATTTTTTAAGCAGACACAATAACAGGACTCATTCAACCTTTTCTTACAATGTCTCTCATCCATTGTAGGCCGATGACAAATGACAAGTCACAAGTCCAGCAAAAAGAAATTCCTTCGAAAAAGGAAGGTCCCAATAGAATGATTTGACATTGGGGCGCCTGGGTGGCTTGGTTGGTTAAGCGTCTGACTCTTGATTTCAGCTCAGGTTGTGATCTCACAGTTTGTGGCTTCAAGCCCCATGTCAGGCTCTGCGTTGGCAGTTTGGAGCCTGCTTGGGATTCTCTCTCTCTCTCACTCTGTCTCTGACCCTCCCCTTTTCTCTCTCTCTCAAAATAAATAAACTTAAAAAAATTTTTAAAGAGTGATTTGATGTGATTGTAAAATATAGAACATTTAAAGGAATGGGTTAATAGTGTTATTTCTCACACAAAGGCAATAGAGAATGTGAGATTATAATTCCCAGGATTACCTGAGATTTGCAATTATGAACAGAGTCAAACAGTGTAGGGTTGGCTACACAGTTAAGATTTTCTGAGAAAATAAAGTCATCTAACCAGGTCTGATACTGTTTCAAGAAACTACAGAATCTAGTCTTAGATTTTACTTAAAAATTTTTCTTTTAAATGTTATTTATATTTGAGAAAGAGAGAGAGAGAGAGACAGAGACAGAGTGTGAGTTGGGGAGGGGCAGAGAGATAGAGGGAGACACAGAATCCGAAGCAGGCTCCAGGCTCCGAGCTGTCAGCACAGAGCCCGACGCGGGGCTCAAACCCATGAACCATGGGCTCAGATCATGACCTGAGCCAAAGTCGGACGCTTAACTGACTGAGCCACCCAGGCACCCCCAAGGAAATGTATTAAATGCCTGCTTTAGATTTTCAAATTATTTGTTAGTGAAAATTATGAAAATATTTCATAAGTATCTGACCTTTTAAATCCATCATAGGCATTAAGACCCTAAATGTGTATTTATTTTGAGAACTTTTTTGCTTAATTATAATACTAGTTGCTATTTAGCGTGATAAAAACACTCGCCGTGCAGCTGAACTGAGTGTTCAAAATCATAAATGCAAGCTATGTTTCATAATTTGTTTTATGTTTTCCCCATATAGTGTTTAATTAAAGTAGCTGTGGCTATTAGGGAAGAAAAACGCACTCATTATCCAATCACCCGAATGGTTTAGTCAAGTATGGCCACGCCAGGAACTCCCGTTAGTGGAAATGTCCCGCAGCCGTAAAGTTTCCCTGGCTGCGATTTTCTTGAAGTCACGGAGAAACCTGTCCCCGGAGAAGATCACCGCCGTCACGCCATCCGCGTCCACGGACTCCCGCCACCACATCTGTCTCTCTCCCCGGGAAGGATCATCTTAAGCGCCACTGTGGTTTGTATTTTCTCAAAATCATGGCTTTAAAGTGCAAAGGTGAATCGACCCGCCTGCCCGTCACTGTGCTCAGAAGGTTACTTATGAAGTTAACTACACGGAATCTACTCGAAGATAAATACAGCCCAGCGCTCCTGCTCGGGCCAGTGGGCACGAGTCCTAGCCGGATTCTCCATTATACCTACTTCATTTCTTGAAGTGAGATACCCTTCGTGTTCCCATGTTGGCTTTGATCCCTTCTACTTTGTCTGATAAGGTTTAATGCCATTAAGCTGATTGAAACAGGCCCAGGATACGGACCTGTTGGTAAGCCGTCAGCACAGGTGGCTCTGGGGACAGACGGGAGCCGTGTCTCCTGGCTTCCTCTCGGGGTCGTTCGCATCCGCTTGTCCTTTCGTTCGGGGAACGTGATTTGGGACTCGGCACGTGACTGGGCGGTCCTCTGCTTATTAGGAACAAGGCTTTCTGGAAACTGCCCAGAGGGATGCGCTTGATTTTATCCAGGGGCGGCCCTGGACTCAAACCGCGTGCCATGCTCCAAGTCCGCTTCACCAGGCGGGAGGTAAAGAGGAAAAGTGGGAAAAGCTCCCAGAGAGGGGGTTTTCATGGGAGGGGGTGGCAGGGACGTCCGGGCTCCGGGGGGGGACAGGCAGAGTCTGCAGGTTCATCAAACTGAAGGCTGCGGAACAGAAGCCACACCGATGGCCTCATCGTGGGGACACTCGAACTCTACCATATTGTCACTGTTTCATGCTCGGCAGTTTGGGCGGGTCCAACCGGGGGTCTCTTTCCCAGGACAACGAGGAAGAAGAAACAGGAGGCGTTCAGCTGGCAAATGGGCTGGATTACAGGGTTCACGGCCATTCCCGCAGGTCTGGTGCGCAGCTGGGGCGGCTGGAGGCCAGTCAGTGCTTGTCCAGCGTGGTACTTGGTCCTGACCCTCAGGTGATGGAGCCCAGGGCTTTCTGAGCCGGCGTTTCTGTGAACGAGCGGGAGCGGAAGGGCGGTGTTGGCCACCTCGTGTCCCCTTCCTGCATTCTGTTGGCTCAGCTGTCACAGGGGCCTCACGTGGCACCTTGAAACTGGGCTCGGGGGTGGGAGGCACAACCGAGAGATGTCCGAGGGGCCAGCAGGGGCCTCGCCGGGAAAGCACGCGCTGGTTAGGGACCAGGCCCGAGTCCGGCTGCCAGGCTGACAGGGGCCGAGAGCAGAGAACATGCAGCGGAGGAGGGAAGAGCGACGACCGTGCCCCTGCGTCTGGTCCCGGAGGTCCCTCGAGAAGCAGCACCGAGGAGAGGCGGAGCGTGGACTCGGGGCACCGGAGGGGCGGGAAGGTCACTGTGCAGGGAGAGGGGCACACGGCCAGCTGTGCGGTGACCCGGGCCAAACGCAGGCTGGGCCTGAGAGAATTTGCAGAGGACGGGGTGCCTGTAGCCCTGGGAAAGACGGGGGAACTCAGCTCGGGGCCACCGGCCCTCATTCCCGCTTCCCGACCGTTCATAAAGCATGAGGCCTGGGAGCAGTGGTCGCTGACCAAGGTCCCATTGAGGAACGCTCACAGGGCGGAGGGCTAAGCCCACACTTCAGCTAACACGCTGCCCAAGTGTGGGAAACAGTTACCCAACCACCCGCGTGTGCGGCACGCTCGTGAATCAGGATGTTTACTGTAGAATACAGAAAAGGGACGGGGACAGGGGGCGATCACTACCCCCAGTGAACTCTTGTCTTGTGTCTTGATCCAGAGCCAGCCTCGCCTGGGGAAGCCTTCCGCGTCCGCTCCCCTGGGGCCGGGCGGGCTCCTTCCAGAAGCCTGTTTGCCCACCAAACAGCGTTTGGTGACAGCGTTTTGGTGACAGCGTTTGCGCTGACAGACGGCCCCCACTGCGTCTTCACGGCTGACTCTCGGCCATCTCGGGGCACCTGCACATCAGAACGCCCCCCACCTTTATGACTCAACAGGTCTGCTCGCAGACAGGGCTGGGCTGCCCTTGGCATCAGACCCTGCAGCAGCCGCAGGGAGGCCTCCCATACGGCTGGGACAAACGGCCAGCTCTGTTCACGGCCCTAGGCATGTGGTCACACCCACCCGTAAGGGAGCAAGGGTGAGTGTCACTCTCTTCGTTCCATCCACGGCCGTCCCTCTCGTGTGGCTGTAACCCTCCCCCCAGTCACTGTGATGTCTAGAGCACGTAGCACAGAGCGGTGCTAGGCGGTGTGGTACTCAGTCACCACACGCGGCTGGGATGAGAGGGTGACCGTCCCCACCTGCCTTGTGAAGGCTGGACGGCACATCCTGTTCTCCGAAACCCTCCGGCACGGCCCCCCGTAGACACAGCTCCCTACATCAATACATTTAGTCACCTCGTTTACTTGTGAAACGAGTTTTAGGACCTCACTGAAGACCAGGAACACGGCATCTGTTGGGTTTTGAGGCTGATAAAGCCGGAAGCGGCTGTCTTTCACTTTTACTTCAATGATGTTTTTTCACGAGCCACTATACTGATGAGGTGATTGAAAATACGAAGAAACAGGGGCGCCTGGGTGGCTCCGTCAGTTAACCGTCTGACTCTCGATTTCCACTCAGGTCATGATCTTGTAGTTCAGGAGTTTGAGTCCCACATCAGGCTCTGTGCTGACAGCGCAGAGCCTGCTGGGGATTCCCTATTTCTGCCCCGCCCCCTGCTCATGCCCAATAGATAAACAAATAAACAGTGCAAAGAAACAGCAAAAGCAGAGAGAAGCTGGAGCCGTCTGGCTAATCGCCTGCTGGCCACAGGACCCTTAGCCCTCCTTCACTCCTGCTCCCCAGATGGGGAACACCAACACTGATTTTGAGACTGTGGCAAATGCAACAAGGTCTGCCGTTTACCGATCAACTACTACGTTCCAGCTCCTTGAGGAGCCTGAGCTAAGTCGTAAGAGAAACAGAAAGCATGGTCACCAAATTACGCATAATTTATGAGAATAACAAAGCGCATGCATCCTTCTAATGCAGATTCTGAGACTCCAAGATGCGTCGGTCAACAAAAGTGCTTCTCTACATCAACCTAAGCAAAGATGTACTGTTAGAAAAATATAATTTTAAATTGTACAAAGTTATTCTGAAAAGTGAGTAGTAACATTGGATCGCGATGACTTTGAGAAAGTTGTCTGGTTATAATAAAAGACAGTTTTCTGGTTAGTTCCCCACTTATTTACCTTCTATACAAGCTCATTTTTCACTCATCATTAGAAATCAATATTTCATTTTATGCCGGTATCTCTCTTCTTGCGGCTAGCTTGAATAGGATGAGACCTTTCTCCTTAGGTATTAGTATTTATTTTAGAAACTAATACACACACCCCTGGTCCATCCGTGTGTCCGCTGACGGGAAAATCATCAGATCTCTTTTCAAACACTGCATTAGTTGCTTACTGCTGTGTAACAAACCCCTCGGAAGCATAGTGACGTGAAACACAGCTCGTGTATCAGGGAGCCAACAGGGCGGGTCGGCCCATCTGGTCAGGCTCTGCTGATCTCAGCTGGGCTCATTCACGCGTCTGCGGTCCCCTGGGCACGTCACCTTGGAGCTGCGTGGTCTAGGACAAGCTCCTCAAGTGGCTGGCAGGTGGTCCAAAGGCAGCTGGGACGATGGGGCACCTGGACACATGACTTACCCTCCCACAAGCTGCTGTGGCCTTGGGCACACAAGTGTAGCCGCCTGTGAGATTGGGAAGGCGTAGCAGTGCCCTGAGGTCCTTGCCTTAGGACAGGCACAAAGTCACCTCTACCTCCTTCTGCTGGCCTAAGCAAATCATGAGGCCACCTTGACTCAAGGACTGGAGACACAGGTTCCAACCCTTGACGGTCAGATTGCAGAGGGAGGGGAGAGCCCCGGGCGTCTTTGCCGTCTGTCTCTGTCCGTGGGCTGAGCAACACGATTCACATTTGTCGAAACGCAAAATGCACGCGGACATCTCCTCTTAGCCACAGAATCCATCCACCGGCTGGTCGGACTCCAGGCGTTCAGGACGCACCGGGGCGTCTCCTGCTCTGGACACTTTCACTTCCAAAGGAAGGGTGTCTGTGCCTCCAGAAGAAATCCGGGGAGTATCTCTGTGGCATCTGAGATAGGACTGGAAAAGGACTCATCATCCACAAGCTGATAAGACGGACTTCATTAATCTTAGTCCCTTCTGTTCACCAGAAGACATATTGCGAAAATGGGGCACCTGAGGGCTCAGTCGGCTGAACGTCCGACTTCGGCTCAGGTCATGATCTCGTGGTTCACGAGTTTGAGCCCCGCGTCAGGCTCTGTGCTGACAGCTCAGAGCCAGGGGCCTGCTTTGGATTCTGTGTCTCCCTCTCTCTCTCTGCCCCTCCCCTGCTCACACTCTGTCTCTCTCAAAAATAAACAAACATTTGTATCCAACTATAGTCATTTTAAAGCCTACAAATTGTTCTCATATTAAAATGACTAATTCTGTGGGTGTTCAATATGCATTTACTGGTTTTTATTGATAATTTTTTATTTATTCATAACAAATCTATTCTTAAAATTGTTGGGTCATACCGTGAATATAATTACAAAAATGTATTGTGTAGGCTGTCATATATGGAAAAAAGGGAAGATTGCTCTGGGATTTAACATGTTAACGTCACAGCTTACTCTTAAATAAACCATCACGCTTTTAATATAAGTATTGATATATGTTTGTTTGCGATAAGTTTGTCTATATAGGAGTTTAGGAATAGTTAATTTGTTATTACTTTCCGCTGTTACTTCAACGTAGAGTTAAGGAATTCGTATTCAATATGTTATCTGTATATTTTGTTAAATTATAATTTTTGGCCCAATAAATCATTCTGCATTTGCCAAAAAAAAAAAAAAGTTAAATTAAAAAAAAATTTTAAAAAGAAAAAAATAAGAAGCAAGAAATTAAATAAAAAATTTTAAAAAAGAAAAAAAGAAGGCAAGACACAGAATGAAAAAAGAATAATAATCCCAATACACATAACTAAAAAAAAAAAAAAAGACACAGATCCAGAATACACGTGTTCCTCTGAACCAGTATCAATCAGATGAAAGCCGGTTTTGTAACATGGACAAAATATTTGAAAAGAGTCTTCAGAAAAGGAAAGAGGGATGGAAGCCAAGCTCATAAAAGATGATCAACCCCATTTTCACCAGAAAAATACAGTTACAGGCACATGGACGTTGTGTCCTAGGACCGCTGAAGTCAGCAAGACTGACGACACCGAACGCTGGCAAGAAGAAGGCCTCTGGGACTTTCCTACACCACAGGGCTGGGGCGCGGGGCAGTGTCCCCGTGGAGAGCGTCCGCCGCCCCTCATTAGGTTAAACACACGCCCTCCCTCCGAGCGGTAAGTACACTCCTGCACATGCACACGCGACGGGGAAAACCTGTGCCTTCGCAGACTTGTCAACAGACGTGTACGAGAGCCGAGGCCGGGCAGAGTCCCTCAGCAGGTGTACAATTCTCGTCATTAAACTGCCCTATCTCACCCCGCCCCCCATTACTAAACAGGTGCACAAGAGTATCCGTACAACAGCAATAGTCCACAGTAAAGAAGAAAGGCCATGAACGTGAGTGAGGACATAAACATACCTCAAACACGACACTCCAGGAAAGACACAAAGGACCAAGCGCCCTGTGACGCCATTTGCACAAGACTTAAAACGGGAAAATCTGGGGCGCCTGGGTGGCTCAGTCGGTTGAGCGTCCGACTTCGGCTCAGGTCCTGATCTCACACTCTGTGAGTTCCAGCCCCGCGTCGGTGTCTGTGCTGACGGCTCAGAGCCTGGAGCCTGTTTCAGATTCTGTGTCTCCCTCTCTCTCTGACCCTCCCCCGTTCATGCTCTGTCTCTCTCTGTCTCAAAAATAAATAAACGTTAAAAAATAAAAAAAAAAACGGGAAAATCTGATCTCTCGTCACAAAATCAAGACAATCGTTAAACATGGGTGTGGGAGGCTGTGTGGGCGCAGCAGCGTGAGGACATTTGTGGGTGCCTTCACGGGAGTGACGGTTACTCGAGGATGGACAACTGTCAAAACGCATCGAATTTACATTTAATGTCTCCGCACTTCACATAAAGTGTGCCCCGCTTAAAACGGAAAGTCCCAGCGGACTTTGGGTAGAAATTGAGAAACGGATAACAAAATCTGCTCAGAAATGCAAAGGCCTTACAATAACTGAAACAATTTTGCAAAAGGACGAAATTGGAGGACTGACGCTAAGGTCAAGGCGTGATGCACGGTGCAGAAACCCAACCAGGTGGTATCGATTAACCGGCAGACAAACAGATCGTGAACTCAGACGTCCGGAGTCAATCGAGTTTTGTTAAAGGTAGCAAGGCAATTTGAAGGAGACCACAGCCCTGAGAGGGCACTATGATACTTCTAGAAGAAAATGAAGAATATTTCCACGACTTTGGTATAAGGGTTTCTTGCCTGGAGCTGAAAATATTAGTAACGATAGCATTTAGAGAAAAGGAAAAATGATAAATTAGGTTTCATCAAATTTAAACATGGCTGCTTACTTCAAAACACAATTCATAAAACGAAAAATCAAGCCAAAGAATGGAGAAAGCGTTTATGAAATGTGTATCTAACAAAAGACATTTGTGCGGAAGAGATAAAAGGAAATACAAATCAATCCAACAAGTAATTGACAAAAGGCCCGAATTGGAAGTTCACAAAAAATTACAGACGATAAATACGGACGTGAGACAGAGGTGCAGTACCACGGCCGACAGGGAAATGCAAGTTAATGCACATCACTTCCACCCGCTACGCTCACAAGTACTGGTAACACCAAATATTGTCAAAGATGCGGAGCGGCAGGAACCCTGCCCTTGGCTAAGGAGGATCTAAAATTATACATCTAGTTTTGAAAAATAGTTTCAGAGTTTCCTATATGCCAGCCCTCTTGACCGGTGGCTCTACACCTACGTATCTACCTAAGAGAGCTGGAGATAAATATTTATAAAATGGTGTGTTCAAGAAAAGTCCTAACTGTTTGTGAAAGAGCTCAGATTTTGAAATAGCTCACAGAAAAGAGCTCAAATGTCCATCAGCAGGGTGAAGCACACCCACCCATTAAAGTATTTCCTAGCAGTGATGAGGAATCAGCATCTGGTTCTTGCGAGAATGAGATCGAAAGTGAAAATGGTTACGCTAAGAGCAAGAAGACAGACGCGGAGGGGAGGACACTGTAGGACTCCGTTCGTACGAGTTCTGGGACAGGCAACACCGACGGAGGATGAGAGAACCCGGGGTGGTCATGATAAAGGGGGAGCAGGTCGTGATAAAGCAGGGAAGTGGGGGTAACCAGAGAGGAAATCAGGAAAAATGCTGCAGGAATAGAAACGTTGTGCCTCTGGATTAGCGTGGTGATTAACAAGAAATTCGTATTTGTCAAGATTTATCAAGCTATCCGTTTCTATTCTCCACGTAACACAAGTCACACCTGAATTTTTTTAAATCAGTTTACTGGAAAAGTAACCATGGTGATGGCACATTTGGTTGGAATCTACGGGACCAAGGTCACACCTACAGACCTTTTAAGTGCCTCTAATTCTAGATCTTCAGTTATTTTAGGCATTTCAGATGGCTATGAGGTTACACCTTACGTTTTTTATTTATGTTTTTAATTTTTTTTTTTAATTTGAGAGAGAGAAAGAGAGTGAGCAGGGGAGGGGCAGAGAGAGAGGGAGACAAAGAATCCCAAGCAGGTTCCAGGCTACGAGCTGTCAGCACAGAGCCCGACGCGGGGCTCGAACTCACAAACCGTGAGATCGTGACCTGAGCCGAGGTCTGACGTTCAGCCGACTGAGCCCCCCGAGGCGCCCCTCGCCGCTTAGGGTTTTTAGAAGCTCTGTTCTAGCTGGGAGGCCCTATGGCGCACTCGCTTCTCAATTATCTTAGAGTTTGTAAACAGTGGTCTTGCAGCCACACCCCTGATTTGATGTCTCCCCCTGGTCTTTGCTTTGGGGTTTATCGGGTTTTGTTTCGCCCCTAGACTATTTTGCTGGACGAGGAAACTGAACCGAGTCTCCTCTTACACCCCTGCGAGTCTCGGCCTCTCTGGCCTCCCCCCAACTCGGCTTGCCAGCCGGAGCCCCCCCTCTCCTCCCCAGCTCGTACGCACTGATGGTACGCAGCCGAAACGTTAACATCTGTTCGGAGCTCGCCTTGGCCAGATACAGTTCGCCGGGTTCACTTTTCTCTTCCCAGTGACTGCGGGTAACCGTTGCTGTCGTTCTGGAATTATGGAGCGCACACCTATGCTCTTCCAGGTTCCCGTAACACTTTTTCCAACGCTTGCCAACTGTCTCCCGCCTCGCCAGTTCCTACCTCCTGCCCTGTCCCGAAGCCAAATTAACACCGTGCGTTTTAGGTTTTAGGTTTTAGGTTATGACAGGAACCCGCTTCAACGTGCCAATTTCTATATCGGTTGTGTACCAAACCTCCCCGAGTGGCCTTACTTCTGTATAAGCTAGAAGTTGTACAAGGATGGGGGAGATGATTACCCTCCACACTTGTGTGTTTCCAGTACCTGCCAAGATGCCTGACATCTGGAAGCATCCAATAAATATTCCACGAAGGTTGTATGAAGGAACCACTTACGGTGACACACGCGGGAGTAAGCCTTCAGCCACGTTTGGAATCTGCACGATGCTGTTAAAATCAGTACGGTGCACACCAGAGTTCAACTTGGCAACTGTTTTGTGAAATGGAACTCTAACGGCACAAACGCTCGCTCTGCAAAACCAGCTTTTTGTCCCGATATTGCTCAGCTACTGTGCACGCGTGTTGGGAAGAACACAGATGGATGCGATCGAGCGTTTCCAATAATTTCTCTAACCTCAAAAAAAAGGGGACACGTAATTCACATGTTGCCTCTGCCAATCCTGTCTTAAAAAATGAAACCTCGAATAAATTATGGAGACGGGGAAAAATAAAAGCTCCGAAAAGACAAGTTTTCTCCAGGTTTTCCTGGAAAGTATTCCTAGAATTATGCGTGTGTGTTTTATGTGCGTCCGGGCAAGTGGAAGGGATTTAGGAATATGTCCTCGGCAATGGGAAACACTAATCAATGATTTCATCGAGAGAATAGATCCTCGTTTGTGAAAGTTTATCTCAGCAAATGTTTAGTACACTCCAACTTTAAATAGGCACTAAAATGTCTAAATATATTTTCTTTTTTTTAATGTTTATTTAGTTTTCAGAGAAAGAGAGTACAAGCTGGGGAACGGCGGAGAGAGAGAGAGGGAGACAGAGAATCCGAAGCAGGCTCCAGGCTCTGAGCTGTCAGCACAGAGCCCGACGCGGGGCTCGAACCCACACACCGTGAGATCCTGACCTGAGCGGAAATCAAGAGTCAGACGCTTAACCGACTGAGCCACCCAGGTGCCCCATAAAATCTCTAAATCTATTTTTCTAAAAATTCACTCTGTATTTAATCAGGCAAACAGATGACCTAAACCAGCCGGCATTGGCGGAGAAATCAGAAAGAAACAGACTGTGGCAGGGCTGTGGAGTGTGGGTTGCACACCCCCCACCCCCCACCCCCCCAGCACTGAGGTCAGGAGTGTGGCTGAGATAACACAGTCCAAGAAAAGAAGCTGTTTCCACGTTCATGATTCTATCTTTATAGCTTTATTTTAAAGGATAATTATTCAATACTACCATCAAGGCACTGCTTAAGGTAGAAGTTACTACGTAAGCTGCAAGAGTGTAGAAATATTACTATGACTATAAAGAAATATTAGATTTTCTAACTTTCTGCAAGTCTGTTATTGACATGTAATGACGATGGTAAAACCTTTGTTTCAAAATACAGAACTGACGGTGGAACTATACGGATCCGACAAGTAAATCTCCCAAGTTGCCCTGTTCAGCGACTCAGGATATAGGTAAAGCTGTCCGTGTAAATACAGATACGGCCACCCAGTCCTGAGAATAAAATCTGTATTCCAGGGGGCGCCTGGGTGGCTCAATCGGTTAAGCCCCTGACTCTTGATTTCGGCTCAGGTCACGATCTCACAGTTCTGGGGTTCGAGCCCCACACTGGGCTCCGTGCCGACAGCGCAGGCCAGCTTGAGATTCTCCCTCTCTCTCTGCCCCCTCCCTGCTCGCACTCTCTCTCTTTCTCAAAAATAAATAAGTTTTTTAAAAAATTGAAAAAAAAATCTGTATTTCAAATTTGCAATTTTCTAAGCATCAATCGGAAATGGAATAAAATACCCCTGAAGACACACGTTTTTGTTATTAGACAAATGTTTCTATGTCATGACAACGCATCAAAAAGTCAGAATGCTTGGAAACAACTTGAATTTCCATTGAAAACCGCTTTTGATCAACGCTGTCCCTCACACATCGTTTTCCCTACCTAGTAACCACACCGAGACAAATGCTTTTATCCCGCTCAGTGTATACATATGTGTTTAAAAATCTGTTTTAAAAAGTCCCTTATCCTATTTAAACCCGACATTTTCCTTTGCCCGGGCAGTGGCTGCAGTGTTCATTAGAATGGTAGCTGAGTGTCGAGTGCACCAATGTTTGCCTGGGGTAAGATTTATTTTCATAAGAAATATAACATTTCTATTCAAATGGGCCATCTGTTCCGAACTCACAAGATTAGCAGCTGAACACGGAGTCCTGTCATTCCCTCTTGGTGCTCTTGTTCTCTTCCACCCTGGACAGCTTTGAGTCCGCAGTCACAAAACAACTACACAGTCTGCATTGGTCACTCAAATGAAACTTGGGAGAATGGTACCAGAAAAATATATTTTTTGATGCATATGGATCCTTCTGCATCCGAGCCTCGCTCAGTCTGTCTGGTGATGTCACGGGCAAATCACATAGGGCAACCCTGAAAGGAATATTAATCTGATCATATTGCAAAGGACCTCCCAGACTTAGTCTTAGAGACTTAAAAATGAGGATTGACGTCCAGTTGACTGTCATTCATCGGGCCCTCCACAGAGACGGTGTATCTGGTTCTTGCCACGTCACAAAGCACAGCAGACAGGCGGCTTCAGCAATTATGGGCACCTTCTCCTTGTGTCTACACATGGTCCTCCCTCTGGGTGTGTCTGTGTCTGATCTCTTCTTATAAGGACACCAGTCAGATCGGATCAGGTCCCCACTCTTAAGGCCTCATCTTACCTTAATCACTTCTTTAAAGGCCTTCTCTCTAAATACAGTCATATTAAGGGTTAAAGCTTCAATATATGAAGGGGAGGGTGGTGGGGCAGAGCTGAGTCCGTAATGGCCACTATTGGAATTAATGAGGACAAAAGCAATGCTGCCCAGTTCTGGACCTAAGCCATAGGAGGGCTGGGTGGCTTCCACTTTTACCCTCTGGAGGATGCCAGCTATGCCGGGGCCACCTCGCGGAGGGGAGCAAAGGCCCCGCCCCTAGCCCCAACGAGCTCCCAACCCATTGAGCCAGCACCAACATGGCAGCTCCTCGAATGGGCCATCTAGGAAGTGGATTCCTGGTCCCAGCTGGTCCAGGTAGAACAGTGAGCAGGAAACAAATGGTGGTTGCTTTAAACCATGACATGTGGGAGCCGGTGACAGATAACCGAGGCAGATGTCACGGCAGATGAGAAAAAATATCGACGAGCTCGTATGAGCGAAACCGAAGATGAGGTTTTGGTGTTCAGTTGAAGGCAAATTTAAAACCACATTAGGGCCAAACAATGATGACGACGGTAATAACGATATGCAAATACACGTAAGTGATCCCAGCCAACAGAAGACATTTAGCAACTCAAAACTTCTTTGGCATTCTGACGCGCTACAATTGTCTGTTAATTCTGAGCCGGCAGTAAGGTGTCACCTTGTGATTACAAAACTACGTTTTTTGAAACGGACTGTCTGGATTCAGGCACTTGGCCTAAAGTTTTCCACTCCCAACACGAGCAGTATAAGGAGGTTTGCTGAGGATTCCAAATGAGTTTATTTTAAAGACCTGCAGCGACTCGGAGAAGTCACGTGGTTCGGCGTACCTCGACGGAGCCACCTAGCCCGGGGAAGGCGGTGCGCTCCCGCTGCCGCAAATCACAAGGCAAACGGAGCCCAGAGTGGTGAGCACTCAAAGGGATCGCCAAGGACGTCACTTCGCAAAAGGAACGGCCGTCTGCCAGCAGCCCCTTCATTCCTCGGCAGGCGGAAGTAAACGGAGGTGAGACCGTCCCCAGGGTGGTCACAGACTCCCCTAAGACACAGCCGTAAAGAAGACTCCTCGCCCCCAGATCCGGTACTCGGGCGTCTTGCGCACAATCTCACAGAGCCAGACGTGCAGGGAAGTACGTTCCTGTAAATCACCACTGGTCCTGGTGTCCACAGCGGGGCTGGAGCCGTCCCCAAAGCGGCAAGGCAGCCTCCAACCCACAGCTTTTAATAAATGGGGCCCACCATCACCACGGGCCGTGGAGGGAGTGACTGCCTCTGCCGGGGGCAGTGGGAGGGGGACGTGCCTGCCACAGGGCACGGGGAGACGCCAAGGTCATGGTAAGAATGTGGGATCTGATTTGGGGCGAGAAGCTCTAGGGGGTGTTTCACAAGATGCACTCAAGCCGCTGTGTGGAGAGGAGAGGAGAGGAGAGGAGAGGAGAGGAGAGGAGAGGAGAGGATGGGAGGGCAAGGGGCTATAGGAGAACGGTCACCCGGGAGACAGAGGACAGTGGCCCGATCGGAGTGAGCGGTGAGTGCGGGAAGGGGCCGCAACTGTGTTTGTGCATATGAGGCAAAGATGGGATTCACTGTGGACAGAAAGCAGACAGAGAAAACAGAGGAGTTGGATTTGACTTTTGGGTCTTTGGCTACAGTGATGAGACAAAAAGGGTTTTTACTCCTAGCGACCTGGGGAGACTTGGGGTGAAGCAAGCTGGGTGGACAGGGGTGGAAATCCAGGTAAATGAGAGATGGGTCCAGAAGGTTGGGGTGGGGGGAACAGCGGGCACTTGCCCCTCTGGATCTCCGATTCAGGGTACTGAGCACACACGGCACTGAGAGAAAAGGACTCTAGAAGGTCACCAGGTGCGGATAAGGCAGAGAACATTCCCAGGATGGTCCGTGCTGCAGAGTGTGAAGAGGGGGGTTGAGGATTCCAGCTTTCCCATATAAGAGGGAAATTGAGGCCCCAGACCAAGGGAAGGGAGAGATGAATAACCGTGGAACGGGACTTTCAAAGGGGAAAGACGGACCAGTGGGGCTTAGAAGAATCCGGAAACGTCCATTTGGCACTCGCAGAAAAATGATCTCCTTAAGGAAGAAACAGGAATGCTATCCTGAAACAGCGAAGAACTCAGTGCCTGATGGCAATGTCCTGAGAGGGAAATATGGCCCCATTTATAAAGGGAGGAGATGTACCTCCCTTAGCAACAAGAACATGGCAGGATTCTAAGGCACAAGTTAATGGCAGCCTTTAAAAATGGGAAATTCAGAGTAAACGGAGGAGAAAGAGCGAAGGACTTTCTACTTGGCAGTTCGGCAGGGTGTGGATGGCTCAAAAGCGATGGCAACTCTCTGATGCACATTTGGCCTAGCGGTCTTGTCCAGGAGGAATTTTTATTCTCCGACTGAAAAGTCCAGGATAAACAGGGTGAGAAGAAACCCTCACCTACCAGGACCTGGGACTCCAGAACGGCCGGAGCTCGGGAACTGCACCAAAGGACGCTTAGCAGAATCACAGAGACACCCGCAACCCTGGGATCCCGGGTGCAATGGCCACTTCTACCCTCGACAAGGCCCTTACCGGGGTGTCAATCCCTCCCCGGTTCCCGCGGCTGGCCCCATGCCGTCTGTGCAGCAGATGTTCGAGAAGCACTCGTGCAGGGACCGGGAGGTTGTACACCAGTTACGCAGACAGGCGGCGGGCGGGCCCGGTGATGCGCTCTGGCGCTCCGACACTTTGCTCCCTTCCATTCCTTGACTGCGAATTTGAGCTGTACCCTGATTCTGCCCCCCAGAAACTGGTGCAGGACGCGATGCTGTCCTCACCGTCCTCGTGTGCACCGTGGGTGGTCAGAGCCCACGGCCTGCGCCCCGCGCTGCCCGGGGCCCACCCCCCGTGCTTGTCTGAGCCCCACTCCTGGAGGAAATGCCCCTGGCCAAGCTCCCCACTGGAAAGTATTAACTAGTTGGCTTCCAGAAGTCTGGCCGCTTAAAGAAAATCAAAATGGCGAGGTCTGACGTGGGTATTACCTTGAAGGATTCCCGCCTTTAAAGAATAGAAATGACTTCCTCTCTGGACGCTCAAGATTCACTTCAGAGTCATTACCTTCCCTTCCAATTCATGCCGAATTTTTTTCATTTTTTTTTTAACGTTTATTTATTTTTGAGAGAGAGAGACAGACAGACAGAGCATAAACAGGGGAGGGTCAGAGAGAGAGGGAGACACAGAATCCGAAGCAGGCTCCGGGCTCCGAGCCGTCAGCACAGAGCCTGACGCGGGGCTCGAACCCACAGACCACAAGATCATGACCTGAGCCGAAATCGGAGCTGAACCGACTGGCGCCCCCAACTCACACGGTATTTTCAATGCCATATGCGACTGCACGCAGAACATGGTTCAAAGCAGCCTCACGGTCACCACGGCGTGCTTACGACGGGCTCCGTAACGGCGGATCTGAACTAGTTTGTGAAGTTGTTCAGGAGGTGTTTGTGGTCTTTGTCGCTACTGACTTTGGTTTTAAGGCAGAAATCAGGACGGAGTAGCTTCGTAGGTGAAAACACTGACTCTAAGCAAGCCTTGCAATGCTGGCGGCTGTCAACTAGTTATTTTTCTTCTGAGAACTAAACAAGCCAATTCAGTAAAATGTGTGCCACCTCCAAGTTACTAATTTAATGTCAAACACGATTTGGTGAAGGCACAAGGCAGCATAGTCTTCACGGCAAAGACAGGACCTGAAAAGGCTTTCCTCTTCCCCCCTAGTGTGCGGGATCCGACTTAGATTGTGCCAGAGGCTTCCTGCTGTCTGCGTGTGACTTTAACAGTTTTAAATAGGTTTGCAGAATGTAATAAAAACAAAATGGGATTGTGATAAAGTTTGCTACAAATATGCTATAAAACGGCGTCAAATTGGTTTTTATTTAAAAATCTATAGAAACATGAAAAATGACTCGAAGGATAAGGAGTAGACTCTGGTCCAGAAAAGCAGGGCTGAACAACAAATTAGAACACTCGCTGTTAGAAAGCCTGCACACGGTTCCTGACGCGCACACCCACACACGCTCACCTCTTTATTGAGGGCTCACGTCTTAAATACCCGCTCTTGTAACCTTAGATGCAACAATAATGAAGAAGAATCACAGATGACAATTCCTTAAGATCCGAGAAACGAGGTCTGACACTAATTCATCTTTTTCTTGGCTGAACTTCCCAGTAGTGAGCCCGCTGCTATGGTTTCTGAACGTCCTTGCTTCCGTACTTGGACTTAACGCGAAGAGCTTTTCCGCCTGCTGCCCTCTATTCTTGCTAAAATAGTCGAGAAGACTGAATCCGCTCTTGATCTGCTTGGATCTTTTGATATTTTGACTCTGGAGAACCTCTTCAAGCCTCTAAACAACCTGATTTAAAAGTGGAAAGATGATTTAAAAGTGGAAAGATGATGGGGCGCCTGGGTGGCGCAGTCGGTTAAGCGTCCGACTTCAGCCAGGTCACTATCTCGCGGTCCGTGAGTTCGAGCCCCGCGTCAGGCTCTGGGCTGACGGCTCAGAGCCTGGAGCCTGTTTCCGATTCTGTGTCTCCCTCTCTCTCTGCCCCTCCCCCGTTCATGCTCTGTCTCTCGCTGTCCCAAAAATAAATAAACGTTGAAAAAAAAAATTTAAAAAAAAAAAAAGTGGAAAGATGAGTTCGAAATGTAGTTCCTGGTATTTGAAATGAGAACTCTGATCACTCCGTGCCTCTCATTCTGTCCATGACACCTAGGCTGTTCCTGCAGGATGTATAGCACCTCCCAGAGGGCCCACATCTCAAACGCGTGTGTGTGCAGCACACACACGCACCCATGCGTACACATGTGCACACGCACACACAACCGTACACACGTGCACACTCACACCCCCCACACGTATGCACACACATACACACACCCGTCGCATGCATATGCACACACTGACACCCACATGCACGCGTGCACACACACACACACACACACTCACACCCATGCACATGCATATAGGAATGCTTACACAGTCACACGCATGCATATACATTCATACACACGCATATACACGTGTACACACACTCTCGCACATACACGCACACACTTACACACACAAGTACTGACTCATACCGCTGAGACCATGGGATGTGGCTCCCAACCCTTTTTTTCCCACGTTTGTTTTAGTGGCAGGTATAATGAGCTTCCGCACAGTCACCTAGAAGATTCCGTCAGCTACCCTTACCTGCTAAACTCACTCTGAAGCTCAGATCGTCCCTTATGAGAAGTTTGAAATGAATGTGACACCCTGAAATCACATATGGGCAACTTGCCGCATTTCTATGTAAATGCAGGCACCATGTTGTGACTTAACGTATCTTATTTTCGTATTCGTTATTACAACCTGTGATATGTGAAATGTATTTTATAAATAAGGACATGCAATCGAGCAGAGTTTAGGTGACAACAGTAAGATTCTATAAGTAAGAACTGGTCTTACTAGGTCACATGGAATTTTTATTTTCTGATAGCACAGCTTCTTCTAAAAAAAAAACTGGGTAAAATGAGCTTTCTGGACCAAGCACAAAGGTAACCATTATGATTTAATGGCAGTGGCTTTTCCATATTTGTAGACAGATATGGGAATAAGTAATTTTCTAATTGAGAATATGGTCACACGGACATTAACAGAAATGCATTAGTGTAATGAGTTAATTATACAAAGGAACATTCCGACAGCCCATTTATTATGTTTATGATATGGTACATTCTAACCCCTTTTCAATTTTAATCTCTTCTTACCACATGTGATACTTTTCACGGATGACAGAGGGATGCGAACATGTTTCAGCTGAGATTGAAGTTTTTAAGGCGTTCCCATCGTGTGAGCCTTCATGTCTGCAATTTGCTCCTACACGTCCCATTCTGCTGGTGTGGCAACGAGAGGATTAACATCCAATCCTTTCCTGAGACAGTCTACCTCAAGGCGAGGCACCTTCTTGGGGACTGGATCTGTTCAGCCATTCTTTTAAAATTATGTTTATTGAGCAGCTATTAGGTGCCAGATACTTTCCCAGGCACTGGTAATATAAAGACACGGTTGGCAGTAAACACAGAAAAGACGGCTCCTTCCCCTGAACCTCTAGTCTAAGAGAAAACCAATATATCTATCATAGTGTTTATAGCAGGAAAAAGTCACAGAAGCCATCACTCCAGACCATAAAGAATTCTAGGAGAAGACGTGCCCGGGGATGAAGGAATGAACATATGGGAGACTTGCCAAGTCAGGGAGGAATAAAAAAGAAAAAGCATTCATGCAAGACAAGTCACAGTCTAGTTACATGAGCACAAATCCCCATCAGGAACAGAAACCAGGAAGGGAGCCATAAGGCTATCAGTGCCCATGACAAATCCAGGGAACCAGGCTGGGTGTAGACAGTAGCTGGGAAGACGGGCCAAGCAGTGAGTCAGGCCACGCACCAAAGGGAGCAAGGCTGATGGACAGGATTCTGGACAGGCTGCCTTCAGACAGGAGAGTGGTCTTCCGGTGAGCAAAGCCGCTGCCGGGGTGAAGCTGGTCCACAGGGGCAGAAACCACTGTCTCTCCCATTCGTGCAGGTGGCAAAACCAAGCTTGCCCACGTCAGAATACATCCAGAGCAAAACACACAAAAGTGTCTCCAGAACTATCCGTCCTCTGATTCGTGACGTGTTTTCTCGAGATGTTGTGAAACTCCGGGTTGAAACGGTGCTAGCTAGCTAATAGGCTTAGAAATAGGAAAACAAATCCTCTACCCAGATACAGACAAACCCAAACGTAAGGAATGCTGTTGTTCTGTTGTCGCAGACACGGCAGCCGCCGTCCTGCTCTCTGCTTCCGTGGGTTTAGCTGCGCGGGTCGTGGCACGTGGGAGCCACAGCGGGTCCGGCCTTCCTTCACCTGGCACGTCCTCACGGCTCACCCAACTCCCGTTATTGTCAGAATTTCCTTCCTTTTCTAAGACCGAAGAATATTGCACTGTATGTGCAGACCACATCTTGTCCAACCCTTCATCGACGGACACCTATGTGCTTCCCCCTGTTGGGATTGTGAATGGCGCTGCTACCAACACGGCTGTGCAAATATCTCTCCACGATGCTGATTTCAATTCTTTGGGGTAAATACCCACAAGCGAGATTTCTGTAGGATATGGTGACCCTACTTTTAATTTTTTGAGAAACCTCCATAGTGTTTTCCGTACTGTAAACCAGTTTACAATCCAACTGACAAGGTACAAGGGTGCTCATTTTTCCATGTCCTCAACAACACGTGTTACCTCTTTGTCGTTGATATTGTTGTTAATGGCCATTCTGAATCTCGTTATGATTTTGATTTGCATTTCCCGGACGATGAGTGACGTTGAACATCTTTTCATGTGTCCGCGGGCATCTGGATGTCTTCTCTGGAGAAATGTCTGTTCAAGTCGTTTGCCCAGTTTTAAATAGGCTGTTATTTTGCTATTGAGTTGCTTCAGGGAGACATTTTTATTGTGCCAAGGTGAAGGTGCAGAGGACAACCTTTCAGTCTTCCTTTCCAGCCCTATTGTGGTGTTTTCCCAACTTGTGTCTGCGAATGGACAACATTTCTGCCCTTCAGTCATTATCTTTGAGACACAATGCAGTTCCAGCCCTCGAGGGTTCCTTCCAGACATTGAAGCCCAGTTTGGACCTTGGAGCCATCACCCTCCACTGACTGTCCTGCCTGTCAGTGTTTATGTCTGGCACTCTGGGACTGCCCTTCCTGTGTTGTGAGTTTAGATTAGTGTTTAAAAAAAAATTCAGAGTGTATTCAGCATCCGTGTGTTTACAGCAGGCATTTTGCATAAACTTGCATCTCAGATCGCTTCGTGAATGTGTGAATAGCTTTTCTCCTGGATAAAGTCACTCAAATGACCGGAAGTAGGTGTGGCTCATTCTCTGTTATCCACAACACATAGTAAGCCTCCTTGTAGTACTTAATGAACTCCAACTGACCTAATAAATACTTACGATTTAACACCCACGTAACAAGCGAGTACAGGATTTTAACTCCTCGAAGAATCAGGTAGAATGAAAAGTACATGTTTAAACCCGGAAAGGTGGTACAATCAGGTGCTAAATTTAATAGTTATTTTAAAAGAGCATAAGTTGCTTATATATTCCTATTTCAGGGGAGTATCGAAGATGACTTATGAGTCCTAATCAGATGTTCCTTGTCAGGTTAACTATAAAGCCACCGCATCTTTGATGACTTCAGAAATTTTACACAAGAGCTCTTTTCCACTGTTTTCTGCAACTTTGCGGCAACTATCACAATGACTCTGCTCAGAGAAGATTGCCATTTGCTCACATAACCATCCACGCCCGAAGGAGGACACGCGTGCCCACGTCCTCCTTTCCCAAGGCTTCACTTGACCCAGCGTGACACCTTCCCCGGCACCCCGGTAACTGTTTTATCAAGGAAGTTACCTTTTATGGGGGCTGCTCGACTGCTCATTCAGGATGGGCGTATCTTAAGTGCTGCAGAATGTTCAAGTGAGCTGACGCTTTGTGTAACTGGGAAGAAAAAGGAATGATCGGCTTGGGTTTTGTCAGTCGTACGGATCGAGTGAACACGATTGATAACCTTCCGACGCCTGAAACCCTTGAGGTCGTCACAGCGCGCTCGGTGGCCCAGCACACGCCTCACGTCTGGGCATTAGAAGCAGACGCCCCGCCGAAGCTCTTGATTTACCCATTTCCCTCACCCTGTGTGTGGCCGTTAAGGCGCCACCCTGGCTCCCCGTCGTGAGCCATTTCAAGGGAGCCCAGGAGACATCTCCCCTGAAGTTTTCTTACAGAAATGTCCCTGCATACAGAAATGTTGGAAGAAAACAACACGTATACACCTGCCCTGAGGTTCAACCATTTTAGCATCTTCTCACATCTGTTGTACACGAGCAGCACACGTGGATCGTATGTGTGTAAATGTATACATGCGCGTATACGTACACACGCGCGCACACACATAAAATGTGTTGTTACTGAACACGTGAGAACAGATTCCTGACACTTGACCCCTGACCTCCAAACACCCCGGCACAGGGCTCCTGGGAGCAAGGATGCTCCCTCCCGTAACCGTGTCGCCGGGGCTCAGTCGGCAGACACGCCCCGCGCCGGTCCTTCTCTGACACGGAGAGTGTCGTGTGCAGAATGTTGAATGAGGTCTCAGAGGGCCGACGGACACCTGTGGGAGTGGGCGGAGCAAGCAGCAGCCACGCCCAGGCCTTGGGGACAAAGAGAGGCCTCTGACCTGATGACCATCAGCGAGAAAGCACGGGCTTGGAGCGGCCCAAGCAGGTGCAGATTCAAGCAGGTGCTGGAATCTCTCTGCACGGCAGATGGTTCCGACAGTGAGGAGACCCCACTCCTGTCTCTGCAGCCTCCCCAGCAGCCCTGCAGGCAGGGGTGACAGGGCGCGAGCTGGCCAAGAGGAGGGCTGCTGGGTCCCACTGGGTGCTCCCTCAGGCCTACAGGACCAACCCCCAATATCCCTGGTCACCAGGCTCGGGGAGCTTGTGCATGGTCACACATCATTGCTGGGAGACACAGGTGTCGTCTGTGACCTTCCCCGGGAGAGGACAGCTGGAGGCCGCGTGCGGGGCTGTCCCGGAGCTTCCCCGGAGCCTTTCCCACCGCGTCTTTACATCTGCCTCCTTGCCCTGTGACAAACCATCACCGGAGACAACAGCTTTGTATGCTGACTTCCAGGCGCACGTCTAGCAGATTAGTGAGGCTGAGGGTGGTCTTGGGGACCCCTGAAGTGGCAGACCTAAATCTCAGTGCAACACAACACAACTTCCAGAAGAAAATATAGCAGAAAACCCATGGAACCTGGGCTTGGCGTTGGATTTTCCGATAGAACACGGGAGGCACAACCCATGAAAGAAAAATCGACAACTTCAACTTTATTTTTTAATTTTTTTAATATGTATTTATTTTTGAGAGAGAGACAGAGCGCGAGCATGGGAGGGGCAGAGAGAGAGGGAGACACAGAATCCGAAGCGGGCGCCGGGCTCTGAGCTGTCAGCATGAGCCCGATGCAGGGCTCAAACCCACAGACTGTGAGGTCACGACCTGGGCTGAAACCAAGAGTCAGACACTTCACCCACTGAGCCCCCCGGGTGCCCCAAGAGGTACATGCGTGCAGGGAAGAGAAGGAGCGGACTGGGGTGCAGGGGCTCACCGTCCCCGAGAGGCGATGTGCTCTCTCTCTCCGTGGCCAGGTAAGAAAAGTCCACTTCCTGGGTCCATTCAGACGTGTCTTCCTAAAGTCCTCACCGCCAGCCCTCTGATACTCTTCTGGGGAGTCTGAGCTCCCACAGCTAAACCCTGAGCTGCACTCACGTATCACTGTGGGCCCCGCCCTGACTCTGTCTCCTTCCGTACGAGGTTGGGGAGCATGTGTACGGAACATTCTGCAGCCCGGAATCCATTTGTCCACATGCCCTGGGTTGGCGATGATGGGACAGCCGTCCTCGGCCGGCCAGAATGGGCGTGTGACTCCAGATTCATCCGAAGACAGGACCACCTCTTGTCCCCGCGGTCAGCTAGAGACGGGGGTCCCGCACGGGGGCCGCAGGTGAGCTACAGAAGCAGCAGCAGAGCGGTAAGAACACGAGCAGCCCTCAGACGGTCACGTGCCTTCAGAAGCTTCTCTGGCACCGTCCACTTGACCCCGTCCCGGGGAGGGCGTGCGGACAGACAGCTCCTGTGTGGCCGCTTCGGTCAGCAGCACCCGACTCAGGGAGGCCAGGGTGGGGGGCTGGCGTTCATTACAAAGCACCCCGGCTGGGGGCTGTGACACAGGCCTTCACTGCCCCGCATCCTGGGGTCTCCATCGAGGCGTCGGCAGAGCCATGCTTACCCCCTGGAAGGCACTGGAAGGATCCGTCTGCTCCTGGCTCCCAGCCCATGGCAGGCCCTCGGCTTGGGGCAGGGGCCACTCCAGTGCCAACTGTGGTGCTGTCCCTAGATGCCCCCCTTTCCGCAAGGACACCCGCCATACTGGCTCGGGGCCCATCCCACCCCAGCATGACCTCATCCTAACCAACTCCGTCTACACAGACCCTCTTTCCAAATAAGGTCACCCTCGGAAGTCCCAAGGGTCAGGACCTGAGTGTGTAAGCCGGGGGGAGGAGACACACGTGAAGCTGTGACAAGAGGCATTTTCTATCTCTACACGACTAATCTTGATGCGGTCCCATGGAGAGCGAGGGAGACGCCAAGTTAAAGACGCAGGTGGGCCAGACAGGTGTATGGAGCGGAGAAGCAGGCGAGGACGGAGCCGGTCTCCTACCCGCACATTTTCCCGTGACCCAGATGGGGAACCTGGACGGGCGGAGGGTCCCCGCTCTCTGTCCTCCCTCTCACCCCTCCCTCGCGGGGAAGAGACGGCCCCACAGCACGCACACAGGACTGAGTACGCGAGTGGCCACCCATCTAGGATCTGCAACATATTTTTATGACAAAATTGGGAGCATAAAAATCAATTTTCCCCCAAGATGTGTCTTCCTTGCTTTATGCCGAGTACATGTGCTTAATGAAAATTTCCGGAACAGATTTCCATGTTCAGCTGGCACATCGAGATATTCAAAAACATCACACTCGATACCCACGTGCTCTACTTATGACCGTGCAATAAAATTATAGACTAGGTCTGAGTTATTTGCAGTATTTTTTTATATTTTTTAATGTTTATTTATTTTTTGAGAGAGAGAGACAGAACGTGAACCAGGGAGGGGCAGAGAGAGAGAGGGAGACACAGAATCCAAAGCAGGCTCCAGGCTCTAAGCTGTCAGCACAGAGCCCGACGTGGGGCTCGAACTCACAAGCAGTGAGATCGTGACCTGAGCCGAAGTCAGACGCCCAACCAACTGAGCCACCCAGGCGCCCCTGCGGTGATCTTTTTTAAATTTTAAGCTCTCCAAAGAGGTTCTGGGCTAACAATGTGTCTCATTGGCGTTTTCTAAGAAGAAACTCCTCAAACTTCACTTTTAAATGTTCCATGAGGTCATGGAAACAGAATGGCACATCCCTTGGGTCTAATTATGAATATTTTTAGTACCTTCAACTCCAAACCAAAGTATGTGGCCTAGACAAGGTCATAAGAAAAGTAGTTCACCAGCCACTCACCTGGACGAGTCGGGTGGGACAGGGCTGTGGACCGTGGGTGGCTGACAATGCCGGGCTCCGTGGGCACGTCCGATCTGAGATCTTCTGGCCCCTGTGGGCCTGTCGGAGCCACGGGAGATGCTTTCTCGGACTCAGCTGGATTCTGTATCTTCAAGTCAGGTTACACTCAAGTTAGGAGACTTTTTAAGCAACGCCATCAAGGTTAGTAATAACATAAGCCAATAGTAATTGTTGGAACTATTCTATCTGCCTTTTTTTTTCCAGTATGTTTTTTGGGGAAAGAAGTCTCCAAAAGTATCATTTTTGTAGAATAAAACTGGAGGCCTAGATTGCACAGGCAAGGTCGGTGTATAGACACGTATAATCTTCCCGGTCCCTACAATCTTCCCATGGCTGAAGTCAACTGAGCTGTTTCGTAAAGAGAAGCGTCACTCCCACTGAAACCTGGTCTCTCTCTCTGTTTTGCAACCGTGGGTCTCGAATGCCTTGCCGGTCTTCCGGGGTGGACGGCCCTCCGGTCTCCTATCTGTCTTCAGCATCTGTCGAAAATTCCCCAGCTACTGCCTGTCAAACAGGTCGGGAGGCAAGTACTGTGGATTAGTAAGTTGCTTCTTCTCTGGCACGAGGTTGTTTCTCCCCCAGGAAACGGTTCCCACAGATGGCAGGGACCCCTCGCTACACGGTCACACGTGGGTCTCCTCGCGGTTTTTCCTTCAAGCGGAAACACCAAGGACTGACATCTCCAATCTGTTACTTGTGTGACAGCTGCGACAGGCAAAAAGTCCCAACGCACCCGCCCCTCCAGCAGCCCCACGCTGCGAGGCCCTTTGACGTCAGACCCATCGGGTGCGTGAGCGGCACCAAGCAGGGACGTGGTCCGTCTGCAGTGACCGTGGCCCAGCCGGGGCCACCGGGAAGTTCTGCTTTGTGGGCACCGTGAGCCGGGTCCCTGGGCTCCCGGCCAGGCACTTCCCGTGTGTCATCTGTAAGCCCTGAAATGGAGCATCCTTGCCTGTGACATGAGACTAATGACAATATGGTCTTCCTCACATACACATGCGTGTTCGTGAGTATACACACATACATAAGTACACCGATACGTGCATGTCCATGTGTTATACTCACACATATACATGCCCTTCACGCACACGCACACACGCGCACACGGGCCCACACTCTGCCCAGGACGGTAAGGAAGCTCCTATTCCCCACGGTACTGAGAACGTGGCCCAAGGAACTAGAAGCGGAAAATAAGACGTCTCCATTGTGAAGGACTCATGAAAACATCACTACAGTCAGTCACCAAGGACAGCAAAATCGTCACGACATCCCCGTTAAGCGCCTGCCTCAGGACGCTTTTTAGAAATGTATATTAAACTGTTTACAGTAAAATGCAGCTCGGAAGTAATTAATATTTGGCCTGGTAATTTCACTACATTTTGCTGCTGGATGGAAATTAGGACAACTTCATGAAGACCGCATTAGACTGTTCTTCAGATAATTTCCTTTTTATTCCTGATCAGGGACCAAGGTTAGGCGGAACCACAAGGTCACAGCTTCACCGCAATCTCCTTTTCCTCTTTTGAAAACGGAAGGCTTTCCGACTTTAAAACCTTCCCCGGAAGAGATGAAGAGGTGTCCCTGGACGTCTCGTCCCAACTACATCTCTGGTCATTCAGAACAGTCAGAGGGGCCTGGGAATCTCGGGGCCACGTGGAATCCACGAACGTGCCTTCCCTAAGGTCACGGGGTAGAAAACACTGCAGGTGCAGAGCGGCAGAGGTCTGGTCCTGAACATGACCCCGTAAGGGGGGGTCTGGTCCTGAACATGACCCCATAAGGGGAAGGTCTGGTCCTGCGCATGACCCCAGAAGGGAGGGTCTGGTCCTGAACATGACCCCGTAAGGGGGGGTCTGGTCCTAAACATGACCCCGTGAGGGGGGTCTGGTCCTGAATATGACCCCGTAAGGGGGAGTCTGGTCCTGAACATGACCCCATAAGGAGAGGGTCTTGTCCTGAACATGACCCCGTAAGGTCATGATCTTGGGGGGGTGGGTCTGGTCCTGAATGTGACCCCGTAAGGAGGGGTCTGGTCCTGAACATGACCCCGTAAGGAGGGGTCTGGTCCTGAACATGACCCCATAAGGGGGGGTCTGGTCCTAAACATGACCCCGTAAGGGGAGGGTCTGGTCCTGAACATGACCCCGTAAGGGGGGGGGGGGTCTGATCCTGAACATGACCCCATAAGGGGGGGTCTGATCCTGAACATGACCCTGTAAGGAGAGGGTCTGGTCCTGAACATGATCCCGTAAGGGGGGGTCTGGTCCTGAACATGACCCCGTAAGGGGGGATCTGGTCCTGAACATGACCCCGTAAGGGGGGATCTGGTCCTGAACATGACCTGTAAGGGGGGGTCTGGTCCTGAATATGACCTGTAAGGGGGGTTCTGGTCCTGAACATGACCCCATAAGGGGGGGTCTGGTCCTAAACATGACCCCGTAAGGGGGGGGGGTCTGATCCTGAACATGACCCCATAAGGGGGGGTCTGATCCTGAACATGACCCTGTAAGGAGAGGGTCTGGTCCTGAACATGACCCCGTAAGGGGGGGTCTGGTCCTGAACATGACCCCGTAAGGGGGGATCTGGTCCTGAACATGACCTGTAAGGGGGGGTCTGGTCCTGAACATGACCTGTAAGGGGGGGTCTGGTCCTGAACATGACCTGTAAGGGGGGGTTCTGGTCCTGAACATGACCCCATAAGGAGGGGTCTGGTCCTGAACATGACCCCATAAGGGGGGGTCTGGTCCTGAACATGACCCCATAAGGGGGGGTCTGGTCCTGAACATGACCCCGTAAGGGGGGATCTGGTCCTGAACATGACCTGTAAGGGGGGGTCTTGTCCTGAACATGACCTGTAAGGGGGGGTCTGGTCCTGAACATGACCCTGTAAGGAGGCAGACCTCTGAATGGCACGGATGAGCTGTTAGGTGTGCTCTAGGCTACGTGGAAAGTTCCAGAAGAGCTGTGAGTGGGGAGAGGAGCCCTGAACCCCCATGGGTGATTGATTCAGAGCCTGGGCTCAGGTTTCCCAGTGCTCAGGAAGCCTGGGCCAATATCACCACATCAGGAGCCTGCGAAGTTGGGCCTATTATAATATATAGAATAGTTAACTGGGTTAAAACAAAATGCCTCCCCTCACGCTTAGTAGCACTTTCTTTTCCTCTTCTTTTCTCATTTTTCTCAGCCCGTCCCTTTTCCTCATCCGTCTTCATCCTGAAAGGAAAGGGCCGACTGTCCTCTCCTGCACATCCGTGTGATGACATTTGCCCCCACGAGGGGCCAGGTAGAGTGGGGGCAGCCACGGCAGCGTCCCCGCCTGCCACTCACCCAGGCTCTGTGGATTCCGGAGAGCAGCCCTGTAGCCCCCGGTGCAAGGGGGAAAGGCCGTGTCCCGATTGTCACGGAGGCCATTAAACCCTTTCTCCTCATCCCCCCACTGAGTTGATTCAGCATACCTTTGGATTTTACCAAGGCCTAAGGCAAATTCCATGAGCCTTATAATCAAAATCCTCAATGCTCTATCATATACAAGAGCCCAAGTCTCCTGGGGGACTGGGGACAGCTCGATGACAGGTTGGGGGGCTCTGGGACTCTCCCACATTGAAGCAAGACTGCGTGTGTGCAAGAATCACAGCTGAGCTGGTGGTAAGATGGGCCTGCCTATTGAGGACCAGGACCCAAAGACATAACGCCCCAATGGCGTGGGGCCAGCGTCTTGGGATTTCCAAGAAACGTAAAATAAGATGAAGAAAAATTGCCCAACAGCAAGTAGCAAAGTCCTTTCCACAGGAATTTATGGTAGGACCTCGGTACCTTGCACATTTATGAGAGAGAGAGAGAGAAAGAGAGAACCCACACTGGAAAACACAAGGCATGGGAAATGAATGCCATTCCAGAAACCGAGGGAAAGGCTGCAGCCCAAAGAAGCAAGGCAAGATCCAACTTACGAGCTCCACGTGCAGCGTCAGAGCCACACCGGCAGCTGAGAAGGCTCGATGCTGGACGCCGGGCCCCTGGACCAGCCGTCTCCAGCTCCAGCCCCGCCCCCCCCCCCCCCCCCCCCCGCCGGCGACAGGGAGGACGCGTCACAGAGTGTGCAATGTGTCCTCCGCTGCGGCCGAGGCATCAACCGAGGAGCGGGGGCGGGAGCACTGGCAGAGCACGACCGCACAGCTTGGCTCCGGGCCACTCAGCTTTCCGTCTTCGGGCAACCCCCTCGGTGTAACGATTCGTGTGCTCCAAGATCCATGTGCAAGGATATTCCTCGTTCATTGTACACCACAGAGAAATAGATGACGACGATGATAGGTAGACGGCAGATGAGACGTCAGACAGACTGATGATGACGATGATGATAGATGATACACAGAGGACAGAGAAGAATGACAGGTGAATGGTGTGGGTGCTGACTCGTGCCCGTTGTTAATTACCCGCCCTCGGTTCTAGGGTTTAGCATGTTTTCCCACAGTGATGACCGCTGAAAAGGCGACTTGAAAATACGTTTAAAAACCTCACGTATTTCTGTCCGCTCATACAACATAAACATGTGGGGGCCACTGAGGTCTCTGATGCATATTCATTTCGGATTAAAATCTCAGGAAAGGAAGCAGCATAAGTAAAAGTGCTGAATGGGGCGCCTGGGTGGCGCAGTCGGTTAAGTGTCCGACTTCAGCCAGGTCACGATGTCGCGGTCTGCGAGTTCGAGCCCCGCGTCAGGCTCTGGGCTGACGGCTCGGAGCCTGGAGCCTGTTTCCGATTCTGTGTCTCCCTCTCTCTCTGCCCCTCCCCCGTTCATGCTCTGTCTCTCTGTGTCCCAAAAATAAATAAACGTTGAAAAAAAAATTTAAAAAAAAAAAGTAAAAGTGCTGAATCATAGATCCTCGAAGTGCGGGAGGGGTAACGGATGACCCCATCCGAGCCACCGCTCTGCGCCCTCGGCCGGAGTTCTTTTCCTGCACTTTCGCCAGGACTCAGCCAGCCTCCTGACATTCAGACCACTGACCAAGTGAGCATCATGTAAAGCAAGGTCTAGGAGCCCCCTGAGTAGCTCAGTCCCTTAAGTGTTCAACCCTTGGTTTCAGCTCAGGTCGTGATATTATGGCTTCGTGAGTTTGAGCCCCACGTCGGGCTCTGAGCTGGCGACCCAGAGCCTGCCTGGGATTCCCTCTCTCCCTCCCTCTCCGCTCCTCCCCCGCTCCATGCTGTCTCTGTCTCTCTCTCAGAATAAATAAATTTAAAACAAAAAAGACAAGGTCTAATATGAAAATCTCTTTAGATTCTGGTGCTTGATGAGCAACTACAGGTGTTTAGTATTTTGATTCTTTTTGTTCCTATGCAAATAATCACCTATCAATCTTTTTTTTTTTTTTTTAACCAGTTAAGCTCGAGTTCTGCATTTCAAGGAATCTCATTAAAAGTAATGGTCTTGTCCTGCTGGAATTTAATCTTGATTTCTTTATTAAAATGTTTCCTTTTTAATGCCTTCAAGAAAGTCTGAAAGGGAGGAGAGACCGTTTCATCACATTTGAATAATTTGTTCCCGTGTCACTGGCATCGTGGGTGTTATTCGAAACTCTTCTTTATGAGAAGGCCATTTTTTTTCCATATTTCACAAATTAGGGAGTGTTACTACATCTTATATAAGTGAGAAAGTTCACTCTACAGGGGCACCTGGAGGGCTCAGTCGGTTAAGCGTCCAACTTCAGCTCAGGTCATGATCTCACGGTTCATGAGTTCGAGCCCCGCATCGGGCTCTGTGCTGACAGCTCGGAGCCTGGAGCCTGCTTCAGATTCTGTGTCTCCCTTACTGTCTGCCCCTTCCACACTTGTGCTCTCTCTCTCTCTCTCTCTCTCAAAAATAAGTAAATATTAAAAAAAAAAAAAAGAAATTTCATGCTACAGAATATGAAACCATGTCTAAGAACAGTTTTCAACTTCATTTCTACAAGTCCCACTGAATTTGCTTATAAGTGAGACATGCGACCATGCAAAGCCTGTGTTTTCATTCCGTGGAGCCATGGCAGGCGGAGCCCAGTGGAGAACGTCACCACGTCTCACCACATATGACATTCCTTGTGTTCTCACGTAGGAAGGCGGAAAGACCGGAAGACCAGGAATGATCTTTCTGGACATCTAAGTCAGAGCAAAACTGTAACACACTCTTCAGATCTTCTCTTTCTTCTTCGCAGCAGATTTCTCTTTTCAAATAAAATTTTGCCTTGAACATTAAAGAGGTAAGTCCAGTATTGTTCTGGTTTAACCGTGAGAGAGCAGCCTTTGACGCCCAGACCAGCCTTCCTACCACTGCCCACCGGGGCAGACCCGCCGAGGTCTCTTCAGAAACACCAGGATTTGCTGTAGCTGATTTTGAAAAGTCCTGATTAGGTCAACATGTAGCTTTATAGTCGAAGAAGCTAGGGCTGAACACCTAGGATGTCCCTGCGTGTTCGTTCTCAGCAGTGGCTGGAACCCACATTGTTCTCCTTAACCTCCCCTGTGGCCCGGGAGCTGCCTGTCCAGCACGCGGAGGCCCACAGAGCATCTCAGATGCATCCTGGGTGGTGTGGACCCCTGACAGCTCCCTGGAGCCTGGTGGAGACGCGGGACGCCCGCGGCCCAGCATGGAGCTCCTAGCGTTACCCAGGCTGCTTCTCCCAGGAACCCCTTCCCAGCCCTGTGGAAGGAAAACAAGGAGACGATGATTTTTCGTCACCTGGACCAGACCTTATGAAGGGGTCAATTCCCCTGAGGACCTGGTCACTCAGAATGAGACCTCCCCACCCCCACCAAAGGGAAGAGGAAATGAGAGTTGTGGAAGTCCCTTCCCCATGGCTAGAGTCTCCTCGGAGAGCTTCTGGATTTTCTTCCATAATAGCCACCGAGGGGATTGGTCACCATAAAGTTGGAGGCGGGTACTATGTCTATTGGGCTCACAAGACGACACGGGCCTCCTGGCAAGCCAAGTGTGAGTGTTCGAAAAGAAATTATTCACACTGGGAGCTGAGTTTGTATTATAGAATACTTTTGTAATTAAAACAAAATAAAACCTCTGTCGTCTCCCTTAAGCCCTCAGCATATTAAAGAAGCTGCCGGCTTTATCAACCAAATGATTCGGTCATCGCTGGTTAATATGAAATCTGGAAAACTGGCTGTAGAAGACCAATTAAGAAAGGGAAATGAATTTTTAAAAAATTAAAGAGAGCACGTAAAAATAACAAACACTCAAAGAGGTTCAGCTCAAATATAAACAGGTTAGTTTTATTATAGAATTACTGGGGTAGCTCCTTTTGGTAATAAGCACAAGAAATATGCCTTATATGTCATGTAGCAAATGGTTATTATACTCAAATCACTCTTCAGTAGTCAGATCATTAATATAGTGCATATCTTTCCATCGTTCCCTAGAGAGAAGATTTTTTTTTCAGGGTGCACAATGTAAAAATAATAACCTGCTGCTAAAACTCAAGGGATTGAATGACCTATGAGACAGATGACATTTAACAGCTAGGCGATGCTTAACTACCTGAGTGAAATGCAAAAGTCCCATTGAAATGTAGCGTAAGGCTCAGCGATGTCATGACCCACGTTCCTAAAGGACACTGCTGTCACCATCGTTCTGCCATCAGAAATTAGTGTGTGAATTCCAAAAACAACAGGTTTGCAATACAGTTTAAGTGGCCCAAGTGACAGGGTCGCCCTACTAAGAAATCAGTAGAAATTGTAAAGAACCTGAGAGTCAAAGGTCTTTTTGGAAATACTGTCACCGGAAAGAAAAATCTAATTCTTTCTCTGATTTACAATTCTGCTCAAACTGGAATTAGGAACATATAAAGTGGAGGAACAGAGTCTATCAGCAGACTTTTCCTTTAAATAGCCAATGACTTTGGGGTGCCTGGCCGGCTCAGTCAGGAGAGCACGTGGCTCTTGATCTCAGGGTTGTGAGTTCAAGCCCCATGTTGGGTGTAGCAATTACTTAAAATCTTTAAGAAAAAAATGTCTAATGATTTTCAATACAGAAAAAGAGAAGATTATTTAGCAATTCATTAACCTATGTATAACAGAAACAATGACTGAACTATTCAAAAGAGCAGACGATGTTCAGACACTTTACGAGTTCTGATTTATGTACAGGCAGTTCATACGTTTATTATAAACAAATCCTATCTATGTATTAACTCAAACCTTATACACATTTAACCTACTTTCCAGTCTCTCTGTGCAGCAAAATCTATAAAGCCTCACGTTTTCACTCCTCAATATCCTGACTAGTAATAAGGATATTACTTACTAACAAGGATAATGGTAAGTGTCGGTGCTAACATCAGGTAAGTGACGACTGACATGCCTCACGACAGCTTCGTGGGGCCTTTCATTCGATAATAGTCACCGGGGTCCTGCCTCTGCTCTAAGGGCAGGTGACGGAATAGTGAACTCAGCGGTGCAGTGCCTGCCCTCGTGGGGTAGAAACGCTAGCAGGTCGGAGGGCGAGAGGCACACAAATAAACACACGCAGTGTGTAACGTGAGCAGCGATATGCGTGGCACACACCTTTGGAAGCAGGGTGCGCTCGTTGTGTCCCTTCCCTAAAGGGGGATCTGGGATTAAAGTAACTTGATCCAGGATACAGAGTTAATAAGCCACCGGTCCAGAACTGAATTCCAAGGTCGTCAAGTTCTACAGCTCAAGCTCTAAATCACTGCATCGCATTACTTTACCGTGCCTTGTGCACAATAAAAATCTGTATCCGGACTTCCTTTCTATCGATTAGAAATTGATTACAAGCCATTTAGAAATACGCACCTACCTTGATTCAGACATTGGGATTCAGAAGTGAGCTTCAAATTGGGCTTCAAATATGGGCTTTGCCTTCTTGCGACTCATCTCTAGAAGACTTCGGAGGCAAAACCAAACACACACACACACACACACACACACAGGAGATTTTTACAAACACACGGTTAGAAGTGTAAACCCAGACAGGAGTGAGGGTCCCGACCAAGCCCCGCCATGTGTCTGGCACACCGCACTGAGGTACCAGTATTGTCTCATTAAATCGCCATCTCACCACCGGACCGGAACCAGCGAGGGTTTTGCCGGAATCGGCAAACGAAGCAGGAGTCGGTTACGTAAGAGGTCCACAGGCATGTGGCACACCAGCAGCAGTTATCTGCCCCCTGCGCGAGGACAGCAAACAGAAGAGACCGGACTTGGGGAGGCGGACTCCTGTCTTTCCTCCCAGGCACTTTTGGCCACGCCGTCCCCACAGCCGCCAAGCGCGCCATCACAAAAATACGGCTGAATTCACTTCTGACATTTGAACCAACGCCTCCCCGTCGGGGCCCCCAAGAGCCTGCACGTGTTTGCACGTGTGTCGAAATAAAGATTATTTTCATAATGACGTGGAGAGACTTCCCATTGGCCCTTTCGGCCTCATTGCCTGCTAATAATTTTTTAAAGGGAAGAGAACTTAATAGTTTACAAACAGGCTTTAAATTCGCCGTCCCGGCCGTGGTCTTCTCCACCCCCTCCTCCAACGGGCCTGTGCAGTGTGACTTCGTCTCCTGAGATACGCCCGTGCGGCCCCCGGCCCTGCGTTTCTAAAGCAGGCAACATCCTTCTTATTCTAATCTGCCTTCCTCCCAGCCCTCGCCGCCCGCCCAGCTCGGATAAGTGACTTCAGCCTGGAGAGGATGATAAACATGTATCAAAAAGAGCAAAGGAAGCAAATTCCTTCCCACCCACGAGGCCGCATGATGGAACTAATAATCCCCAAAGGCGTCCACCTGACTTACAGGTGCAAAACCCTGCCTGCCTCGGGACGTGTTTTCTTCCTGAGTGGGCCGCGTCGCGAACACTGACTACAACAGCAATTAACCGGGTGCCCGGTTTGTTGATAGTGTTTCAGGTAGGTGGGCCTGTTTCCAGGCAGGAGGGGCGAGGGAGCAGAAGGTCGGCCTGGGAGACTCGAATCTCCGAATCGCGCGGTGTGGGGCTGTGCTTCAGCGGGGGCCGTTGGCGCAGATGCCACAGGAAGCACCCCCCCCCCCGCCAACCTCGGCCGGAGGGTGAGCCCCCACACCGCCAGTTCTTACCGACACTCGTTGACGTCTGTCCCCTCCCGCAAGTGTCCCTAAATCTGGAGCTGGATGGCACTTGCCTCTCGTCTTCGGAACAGACGACACGAGCTGGGCAGCCCAAAGCCGACGCCAGAAGCCCGCCGCGAGCCCGGGTCACACACGCAGAGAGGGGACCTCGGCGGACCGCCTGGCCCAGGGCCAGGGACAGCACTCCCCTCGGAGCACGGCCAGCTGACTGCCCGCCAGGGGATCCCCCCAGGATGCTGCCTTCAGGCCACAGAGACCTCATTTCCGTCCATCAGTTGTGCTCTTTGAGGAAAGCAAACGCATCACGGGCATAAGTTGCACACGCAAACTAGCGACGAAGTAAAGGAAACGGGTAAAATCCCACTGCCGTCACTCAGGGTGCGGCCACCATGCTCAACGGTCTCACTCAGAAGGCCCTTGTGCGCTCTTGCCCTCTCGCCTGATTGAACTGGACGTCGTCTGGCCCAAACCGATACGACGAGAGGGCACGTGGATGCGGGGACCCCCCAGCACTTGCCGGTCAGAATGGGGGGGACCTCAGGGAAACCCGCTGAGGATTAGGGGCGGGGCTGCAGGCTCACCCGGCGCTCAGGCATTACTGAGAACTGCTCCTTCCCGGGGTCCTCACTCAGTGCAGTCACTTGAACGTTGAGCTCTACTCTGAGAGCGGGAATCCTCTCCACCACTCTCCCCACAGAACCGGAAAGAAAGACAACATCTAAGAGAAATTCCCTTCTTGAAGGCAGGAAGGACTGCCCGCTAGGGAGTCACTTCAAATGACCCAATAGAAAAGGGTGCTCACTTTCAACCGTCCCCAGAGACGGTGACAGTAGGTGATGCAGGTGGACGAATTTATATGTATGAAATAGAACCCTAACTTACGGATGCTTCAGGCCCGTAACATTGATGGTAAGATCTGTATATTCTATTTTTGATGTTTGTTTATTTATTTTTGAGAGAGAGGTAGACAGCGAGTGGGAAAGGGGCAGAGAGAGAGGGAGACACAGAATCCGAAACAGGCTCCACAGTGTCAGCACAGAGCCCAACCTGAGGGTCGAACTCATGAACTGTGACATCATGTCCTGAGCTGAAACCGAGAGCCGGATGCTTAACTGCCGGAGCCACCCAGGTGCCCCGATGTCTGTATATTTTTGATATTTCCTGCTTACTGGTCTTGAAAAGCCATCTGTCTTTGGTTCAGACTAATTTCGGGGCTCGCCGTGACGCTGGCCGCACTGTGTGGGAGACACTCAGGTCCCACTGAGGCCTCTCACTTGGGAGGGGGGGATGGAGACTCCTTCCTGTGTCCTCACCTGGTCTCCGCTCTGTGCAAGGGTACCCCTGGTGTCTCTTCTTCTTCTTATGAAGACGCTGGTCCTATTGGATTAGGGCCCCACTCCATGACCTCATTCAACCTTAATTACCTCCTCGAAGGCCCCATTCCAAATACGTTGGGGATTAGGGCTTCAACATCTGAACTATGGCGGCGTAATTCAGCCCATCACAGGATGTGGATAGAGAGAGACATCCTGTGCTCACCCTATACAACATGATCAATGTCTATGTTGACAAACGTACGCCACGAAGGTCATTTAAAATATGCCTAAGTTGTCTACAGAGTCGTATGTGTTAATAATTTCCCATTGCTCCCTAAAAACCATTTGCTTTTTAGACTGGAAATCACGTATCCAGTACAGGGATGGTAATTCTTGTTACAAGAGACCCATTAGTTGACATGCAAGAATCTGCATTTAGCTTGACTTCCATACGCAAGAGACACATTCATATGCCAGAAAAACTCT
Source organism: Lynx canadensis (assembly GCF_007474595.2). Lineage (NCBI taxonomy): Eukaryota > Metazoa > Chordata > Mammalia > Carnivora > Felidae > Lynx > Lynx canadensis. Next base: position 1,716,756 of record NC_044306.2, on the reverse strand, counting down.
GAGAACAGAAGTAAGCTAGCGAAGGCTCTGGCAACAATGTCAAATGGGTCACAGTGAATTCCGTGAGGCCTGTTTGCCTCAAAAAAGTGCAGTGGAAAATGAAGTCACAGGAATGTTGAAAGGGGCCACCATTTGAAAAATGAGTCTATGTGCCCTGCGTGAACCCAGAGGTGAGAGATAACACTAGAAATTTCAAGGGGAGAATGTGGACAGATACAGAATTGTTCAACCCACTAGGACAGTCCGTTCTATTTTAGCTCTCCCGTAAACATCCGGAGTTTCCCCACAGTAAGCTGGGGTCTGACACCTGTCAGGGAGGTTATAGGCAATAATGTTCATCTCATCTGGAGAATAAATGACCCTGACATCCCTTCTGGCACCAATGACTGATGCGTTCAGGACCACATCTAGACCAGGTGTCCAGGCCTGTGTGCGCACAGCCTCGAAGGTTCCTCGAAGGATTGTCGGAAGCAGGAACACGGGGGGCCCCTAGGGGGCTCAGTCAGTTGAGCGTCCGACTTCGGCTCAGGTCATGATCTCACGGTTTGTGTGTTCGAGCCCCGCGTCGGGCTCTGTGCTGACAGATTCTGTGTCTCCCTTTCTCTCTGCCCCTCCCCTGCTCACACTCTGTCTCACTCTTTGTCTTTCAAAAATAAACATTAAAAAAATTTTTTTTGAAAGAGGAAGGCTGGGGGCGCCTGGGTGGCGCAGTCGGTTAAGCGTCCGACTTCAGCCAGGTCACGATCTCGCGGTCCGTGAGTTCGAGCCCCGCGTCAGGCTCTGGGCTGACGGCTCAGAGCCTGGAGCCTGTTTCCGATTCTGTGTCTCCCTCTCTCTCTGCCCCTCCCCCGTTCATGCTCTGTCTCTCTCTGTCCCAAAAATAAATAAACGTTGAAAAAAAAAATTAAAAAAAAAAAAAAAAAAGAAAGAGGAAAGCTGGTTTGCAGCACAAGTCAGTGTGATTCGATTAAACGTCTAGCAGAACAAAGAGAGAAGGAGAGGAAGGAAGAAGGAGAGGGGCAGCGGGGCCCCGAGCACACGGGCACACGGGTCAGGGCCCGCCGCTCGCGGATCAGCTGTTGCCTGCTTTCCACACTGTTTCGTTTTGATTCCTCTGAAGATACGGCCCGTCCCGGCATTTTGCTGTTGGAAAGCACTCAAGTCTCACTAGCGGCTGCTTCATGAATCACCTGCCTCGTAAAACTCTAGATTTGACTGTGGGTCCCAAGCACTGATGAGTTCGTTTTCCATAATAGGAACTGCTATAAAAGTAGAAGCCTATTATCTAATAGGAAATGTATAAGCATATATAAATATACATATATATAAATATACGATAGATATAATGACATGGACACATATGCAATTTATTTAATAGGAACCTATTATGTTCTGCCTTCTCTGGGTTGTAATGGGCCAACGGAATTATGTTATTACGTAGCCATAATCATAAAACACTCACATAGCACACAGAGTATAGCTATTTTAATACAATTTGAAAATAAAGTAGCTCTCGCGATGAAACCGTTGGGCACAGTTCTCAATTATTAGCACGCATTTCAGATGCCGCGAAGCCAGAGCTGGATCATGTGACCCGCCCGTGCCTACCTGGGAAAGCCACGCTTGGAGAATCGCGAGGCAGAGTCTCTGGAGGACCCGGGATCTCACTGGGCTCGTGGATGGGGGGCAGAAAATAACCGTGACAGATAAGCAGATTGCATGCAGCGTCACAAGACCCTGTGGGCTGTTAAGAAATTGAGCCGAGGAGCACGGAAGGCCCGGCTGGTTGGGTCACATGGATGCCAAGTCCAGGCAGGAGCCACACGACTCCAGGGCACGAGCGCCCGGATCTCAGGCAGGAGCTCAGCAGGTGCCCGAGGCGCGGCTGGCCAGGGGATGGTAGGGCCCGTGGCCGGAGGGGACCCAACGGCGCCAGCCGGAGCCCCTGGAGACCAGGGCCGCGGACCAGCAGAACTTTGGCTTTGCAAGCACGGTGGCTTTGCCTGGGAGTGAGAGGCGGCGCTCCGACGCTTCTGGGAAGGGGGCAGGACGGCCTGACCTCGCTCTCAGGACACCCCAGCCAGAGCGCAAACTCGCAACACAAACCCGCCTTCTTGTCGGGGATGGAGAACGGGGAAGAATTCTTATAACCCAGCCTCGGGACTTCAAGACAGAACCACTCATTTCCAGCACCGTTGCTCAAGCATTTTCTTTCCCGCCCGGATCCACCCCCGAAGTATTAGGGCACGAATTTGCTGGGCCGTGGTGACGCAGCACGTGGCCCGTCTCGGGGGAAGGGAGAGTCGATTTACTGAGATTTTACCGTGATGATTAGCTCGAATCCCTTCAAATGGCCGGAGAGGAAGATACAATTAATCTGTTTACGGGGAAAGAAGAGCTTCCCAAAGCATGGAAGGCGGCGTCCCCACGACGGATGTGCAGACACCGAGAAGCTCTGGACAGCGGCCGCCTCTGGAACGGGGGCTTGGCCCGCACCCGACAGATGAGGGACTGCAGGCCCCCTGTTCGGGGTCCCACCCCGTCTGCGCTCTCGGGCGCCCCAGAGGGATTTGCCCAGGGAATGAATCAAAGAGCCGAGGCAAGCAGGATTTACCGACCCCAATAAGGAGGGAAGAAGGCTGGGTAACACAGAGCTATTAAGGCGACTTTGTGTGGACACGAGGACCTCGGAAAATAAATTGGAAGATGGGAAAGTGTACGTATAAATATTCAACGAGGGTGTTAAGGCCACATTGAAATTCTTTGGGGAGATAGTGTCAAAGGGAAGGCATTAACGTAAGCAATCTAGATTGTCCCGGAACGGCAAAGTATGGGCAGGTCCCTAGATATTTGAGACAGCGGGCACCCCGGGACGAGGCATGTGGGGCTGACCTTGCTGATTCCTCCCCAAGGCCTCTGATGCTGGAGGAATCAGAGCAAAGCCCGGCATTTGGAAGGAGTACGCGGGTGTCTCCAGGGAGCTGAAATAAGGCTTTTCAGAGCTCACGAGTGACGTGACTTAGGCTCCGGAGATACGGGACTCTGGCTCGGGACAAAGCCGCCAGCAGATTAGGTGGCCTGTTTGTACACCGGGAACAAACAAATCCCGTCCCTGCGACCACAGCTTCATTGTCCACGACGTCACCCCCGGACAGAACACCAGACGTCCCCCTCTGAACTCACCGCGCGGCAGCGAAGAACGCCCCCGTGCTCACACTCTGGCTGCACACCCTGGGGAAGCCTTGCCTGGCTAACAAGCCCTTTCGTTCCCAAAGAAGTCCCCGGGCTGAGCCACATTAACAGCAGGAAACTCCCACCTGCGAATCTCTCACCGACCGGAAGCAGAAAGTGAATGGAAGAGTGACGATGGTCTTTGAAAATCAACGGAGGAAAGTTCTTTACGCAAATTCTAGCATGAACGAAATCATTTCCTTGCCAAAAAAACCCAAAAAACTGGGTGCGTCCCTGTCATACAACAATGCATGGGTGACTCATCCCCTGCCAGAGGTGGCCGCGCAGTGACAGAGCAGCGCCCGCCTACGGGCCCCCACAGGCAAGCCACCCCCCTGCACACACCTGCCCACTCACGGCCACGCTGGGGGGCGGGGGGACCAGCCACCTGTTCCTTGAACCCCCTTCGCTGCTTCCTCTCTTTGGTAGCCACGGACCCCAGAGGCTCGTGCCGGAGAAACTCCAATAAATCAAGCATTGCCTCCAAGATACCCTCCCAGGTCCCCACTCTACCCAAGAGTAAGCCACTGCATCTTTCCCCTTCGAGTCGATCTTAATTTTTTCAAGGTATTTTAAGTCAGTTCCGTCTCATAGCCATAACGGTCACCAAAAAGGCCCTTTCCCACTCGAAAAGATCCTCAGAAGCACGTATTCTCACCTCTCTTCTGTGTTCATGAGGCTGATCTCTGTGCCCACACTGTGCCCTCCTCTCTGCTTCCCGTTTCAAGCACTTTGTTAGACTTCATTTTCTCAGGGCGGTTTTAGGTTTACAGTAAAGTTGAGAGGAAGACAGAGATTTTCCATCTACCGCACAGCCTCCCCCCATCAGCATCTCCGCTGGATGGCCCATTTGTTCCACCTGATGGACCCTCACAGACACGTCGTCACCCAGAGCCCATAGTCTGGCCCATCAGGGTCCCTCCCGGTGCCATACGGTCTAAGAGTTTGGGTCAAAGTACGATGACATGTGTCCATCGCTACGGTATCGTACAGTATTTTCTCCGCCCTGAAAATCCTCTGTGCTCCCCCTGTTCATCCCTGCCCCCATCCACTGTCTCCATAGTTTTGCCTTTTCCGGAATGTCAGAGTTGAAATCATACACTATGTAGGCTTTTCAGATTGCCCTCTTTCACTTAGTGATGTGCATGTGAGGTTTCTCGTGTCTTTTCTTGCCCTGATAGCTCGTTTCTTTCTTGTGCTGAATGAGATTCCGTTGTCTGGGTTGACCACAGTTTATTTACCCATCATCTACCGAAGGGCGCCTTGGTGGCTTCGGGTTTTGGCAATTACAAAGAAAGCTGCTATAAACATCCTGTAGAAGTTTCTGTGTGGACATGAGTTTTGAACTCCTTTGGGTAAATACCTAGGAACATCCTTGTCGGGTCAGATGACCGAGTGTGTTCGGTTCTTTAACAAACTCTAACACTGTCTCCATAGTGGCTGTGCCATGTTGCTTTCCCTCCAGCCGTGAGTGAGGGTCCCCGTGCCCCACGTCCTCTCCGGTGCTCTGGGCGCTGGCCGTTCTCGTGGGTGCGCAGCGGCATCTGTCTTTCTTCTCCAGGAAATTTTTAAGCAAGCTCCCCTCTCTCACTGTCTCCATTTCACCTGGAGGGGTCCATTTCCTGAGGGGTCTGTCTACATGCCTAGGTCTGCTCTGGGCGGCAAAATGCACATTAAGTCATTTTTTTAAAAATCTGGTTTCACCCTCAAGCTTTCTATTTGTCTCATGACACTTGAATATGAAGGAAAAGACTAACGGTGGATAACCGCCCTTATTCTGGAGACAGGTTACTGAGTTTACCACCCCTGAGTCTCGGGCAAGTAATTTAAGCTCTCAGTGCTCCAGCATCCTCATCAGTAAGACAGGGATTAAGATGATGTGTACTTACTGGGTTGCTGTGAACATGTACATACACACACGTGACTTAGTAGAGCTCCCAGCAGGCATACAAAGCGCTCACTAGATGTTTAAGGTAATAACAAGGCAAAAGGTCTCCGGCTTCTGTGTTCAGAAATTCAACAAGAACCTCCTAATTTCTTTCTCGAAATGCACTTCCTACCTCTTTGTACCTTTCGATGATCTCTTTTTAAATGTTTATTTTGAGAGAGAGAGAAAGGTCGTGTCCTCAAGCGGGAGAAGGGCAGAGAAAGAGAGAGAGAAAATCCCAAGCAGGCTCCGCCCCCAGCGCAGAGCCCGACGCAGGGCTCGATCCTACGACCCTGGGATCATGACCTGAGCCGAAATCAAGAGTTGGACACTCGACCAACTGGGCCACCCGGCGCCCTGCTTTTGATGACCTTGACTGCCCTTTTCCTTCTCCCTTCCTGTCTCTCTCTCCCTGTGTGTCTCTCTCTGTCTCTCCCTCTCCCCACTCACCATGCCAACCATAAGATAAGGAAACCTGAATTTAAACCTGAAGAACCAGCTACTACTGGCAAGTGTGAGGCTTCCACCTGCAACGGGAGGAGCGGAGAGCGTCAACACGGCACTCACCGAGAAAGGTCAAGGGTGAAAACACAACATGTTGAAAACAGAGTGTATTGGGCGTTCATGTTTTGCGAGGAAAAACAGTGTACGCTCAAGTATCATGGAGACACAGGCCCAGGAAGCATCGCTTAAAAGGGAGAGACAGTAAAAACCTCACGGCCAGACAGCACAGGTTAGGTTACACAACAGTCAGGTTCGGTGGTGTTGGGATGGGAGATTTTCTGCTGGGAAGAACAAACAGATTCTCTCCTCACCCAACACGCCCTCAATCCCAGCCCTTTTGGTGCAAATCACCTAAGAGATTTTAAACCCAACTTGCGTGAGGACCATAAGATAGCGACCCCTCGAGGGTGGGACTCTCCAGTTGGCGGGATATCCGTGACTCTTGCTCCCTCTCTCTCCTTCCGTTTGTGCTTTGGGTGCTCGTTGGCCCAGGCTTGAAGGGATGCAGAGAAGACAGAAAGTGAACCGCTCCCTTTGCTGCTTGGTAATGGCGCTTGTCAAACGCGTGCCGGGCGGAAAGGCTAAAATTAAATGGGGGCAAGGCTTCCGAGCTCTATGGATTTCATTTTCTCCAGTCCCCCTGCCCCCAGCAGCACGATAATTGAGAGTTGGCTGCGTTTTTTTCCCTATAGTCAGATAATCTGTGAGGAAATGAGAATTTGACTCCCGTGGGTCTCTATGTAGACCCTTAGAAAGCGTATCCTCAGAAACATTACGTCGCTTAATTCTGAGCAAACTAGAAGCAGAAATGAGAAGTGCTAATGAAGATATCTGTTAGTTCATTACGGGGAAAAACTCAGCTATCAGAGAACTGAAAGCAGGCGATTTTCCCGGTCTCGGGGAAGACCCCAGGAGAAAGCAGAATCCGTTTGCAATCTGACTGAGGAGACATTAAAGGCATAAATTGAGTAGGAGATTTATTTACGTCCTATCCAATAGCACTGCTTGTGCTGGGGATCTAACTGTCCCCACCGTAAAGGAACCATGTAAAGATGTATGGTTCCACGTGTCAGAGAACTTGGTAAACTCAGATGGTCTGTATCTCTGAATTTGGACGCTGTTGATACCTGAAAAATTATCCTGAATTACTTTCGTGCGAGACTATCGTCATGCACTTAGTCTCGGAAACTGTCACTGCCAATAGTAGATAAAAACAGAGAGGGAGGCAAACCATAAGAGAGTCTTAAATACAGAGAACAAACCGAGGGTTGAGGGAGGGAGGTGGGTGGGGGGATGGGCTGGATGGGTGACGGGCATTGAGGAGGGCACTTGCGGGGATGAGCCCTGGGGGTTCTATGGAAGTGATGAATCACTAAATTCTACTCCTGAAACCGATACTGCACTGTATGTTAACTGACTTCAATTTAAATTAAACATAAATAAATAAAGAGTAAAAAAAAAAAAAGCCAAAAAACAAAACAGTGGTGCGTTGATCTTGAAACACTGTGTTAGCTTCCCGGGGCTTAGACCCCTCCCTGAGGACGTCGGTGAGATTCTTGGTGTCTCCTAGACGGGGTCCTTCACACTCGACCTCAGGAGGGGCGATCACTCTTCCTCCTAATGGCTGTATCAGTCAGAATGAAATGACGCGGAAGGGCCTTTCTGTGGGACCCTGACGGGGCCCGGGGACAGGCTGGCGGGGCCGAGGCCCTACCCTGGGGGTCCGTGCTGACTCCGGACCATCCGTGTCAGAGCCGAGGTAGATCACAGGACACCCAGTGCACATCCACGGAGAGCCAGGGACGTGCTTGGCGTGGAAAGACACGCCTGTGCCTTGGAGCAGAGGAAGAGAAGGGGCTGTTTTCCTTTACCTTTGTGTCCTCCAGGTGGCCTCGAGGCGTCCCCTCCCGCCCTCCCTCCACATCTCCCCCTCCCCCAGAATGCAGGGCAGGACGGCTGAGCCCACCACACCCCCTCCTGTGATAGGGTCACCTGTCCACGTGCCAGGGTCAGACCGAGCAGCCACTCCACCGCCGGGTGGGACGGGACCCCAGCCCCTTCCCACAGCGGGAGCATCAGGGACCCCCCTACAGGCCCAACGCCTGACGACACAGACACAACCCTGAAGAGCTAAAAAAAATTAAAAAGGAAAGGACTACCTGAAAAGAGGTCCCCTCCCCCAAAGCTGCACGTTTGTGTGGATTGCTACGTCTTAATCGCAACATGCAAGGGTGTCAGAACTAACAAAATTTAAAAATTTAAAAATTTAAAAAAGCAAATTAATACTCTCTGTTGCCTAAATTTTTTAATCTACGAAACACATTGGGAATGTTTTAATTTCCATAATTGATCAACTTAATCTCACAGGAAATCATGCTTTCCCATTGATTTGTTTAGAAAACCTTAAAATTAAGCCCGAGCCTCCTGAGCGACGTCAAAAATCAAGAGTACTAAAATGGTACTTCGTGGTCATAAAATTTTCATCCATAAGGCACATTGGGGATGTTTTAATTTTCATAATTGACCCACTTATTGAATAATCTCAAATTAAATAAATGTCTTCTAATTGATTTGTAAAAAGTTTGGAAACCCCGAGTCGAAAGAGTGCCTTTGAAATCTACAAAGTACAAAAATCGTGCTTAATAAGCATTGAAATATTATGTGGAGTCACAGCATCCTTGATGTTGGAGGCTTCTCAGTTATCACACCTGGCCCGCCAGGGAGACTCCAGCAAGTTCCTCGTCCTGCGTGGGGTCTTTCTCACGAATTAGCTCGCTCAGCCCCCATAATAACGGTGAGAACAACCGTCATCTCACAAGATTTCGGGGAGGATGACATGAAATGAAGTACACAAAAGCTTCCCCTACAAGAGTTTAAACCCATGGAAACACCATAAACAAAACGAAAAGCAAACCAGGAAGAGACATACACATTTGCCTGCGTATGTTTGAGGTCTGTAAATGTGCGCGTGTATATAGCACACGGGAACACCATGGTGATGGCGTGCATGTAGAAAGAGCGAGTACAGATCTGTAAGAAAACGGTGATATTAGGGGCGCGTGGGGGGCTCAGTCAATTAAGCGTCCGACTTTGGCTCAGGTCACGATCTCACAGTTTGTGGGTCTGAGCCCCGCGTCGGGCTCTGTGCTGACAGCTGGGAGGCTGGAGCCTGCTTCGGATCCTGTGTGACTCTCTCTCTGTCCCTCTCCCGCTCGTGCTCTGTCTCTCTCTCTCAAAAATAAATAAACATTAAAAAGTTAGAAAACAGTGATATTAAGAAGTATACAAAGCTTTTGGGGCGCCTGGGTGGCTCAGTCGGTTGAGCGTCTGACTTCGGTCGGCTCAGGTCATGATCTCACGGTCCATGAATTCGAGCCCCACGTCGGACTCTGTGCTGATGGCTCGGAGCCTGTGTGTCTCCCTCTCTCTGACCCTCCCCTGTTCATGCTTTGTCTCGCTCTGTCTCAAAAATAAATAAACATTAAAAAAAATTTTTTTAAAAGAAGCATACAAAGCTTTTGACCAAAGATATTTCACTTCAGCATTTTTTTATTGTAAAATATGAAGCACAATCCAAATGCCCAAGAGGACAGAAACAGTTAAGAAACACACATATTTGACACGTAGGAAAGAATATTATTATGTCGTTCAAAGTGGTGCTTCTGAGGAGTACGGATACCACAAAGGATTTTCACCAAATGAAAAGGAAAGAGAAAATTAAACGAAGGAAACCATCAGATTCTGGTCCGTGTGCACACATCTACACAGAAGAGAGACCTCCATTATTTCAACTCTTCCTTTCCATTTTGTAAACATTCAAAAACTAAATGTTTTTCTAAACATTCAAAAACTAAACGAGGCTCAGGCTTAATTTTAAGGTTTTCTAAGCAAATCAATAGGAAAGCATGATTTCCTGTGAGATTAAGTTGATCAATTATGGAAATTAAAACATTCCCAATGTGTTTCGTAGATTAAAAAATTTAACGGCTTAGGAGGACCAAGGATTGCGGTGAGCATGCAGAAATCTAGATAATCATGTTTACGTTCCTCAAAATGAAATAATATTGGCCTCACACAAGACAGGGACAAGGCCAAGGATAAATCCCAGTGCGTCAGCAATACTGAACAACGTGAAATTACATGTTATTTGTCAACTCCTGCTCATTAAGAACACTGGAGGTTTCTCTCTTTCAGGGTGTCAATAGAACATTTTAAAAATTTGCTTTTTCTGGGAGAAACGATCTAGAGACTGTCAGCCACTGGAAAGGCAAGTTCCAGGATTGTGCCAATTTTCATCTCACAGGTTACAGAAATTTCAAAGGCACAGATGTTTCACACGAAATTCTCAATACCTTTGGGAGAAGGGGCCAAAATTCACATCCGCAACATCTCACAAGTGGAACTTGGCAGGTCGTGGAGGCGAATCAACATCACCTTTTCCGATTCCCGAAATGACATGACAAGTGAGTTAGAAAGAATCAATTCTCCCCACTTTATACGATGTGAGTAAAATAAGCCGGGAGAATTTATTATTTAAATTGGGAAAAGCTACCCCTAAATGCACTATCATAATATGTGTAATGCACTCACCGGGAGACCTCTCCTGCATTGGAGATTCAAATACGCTCATTTCTAGCTGGATTTTAAAGGCATTCCAAAGTTATTATCTGGTACCTCTGTTGAAAATGTTTAAACAGGGTGCTGCCTCTCTGGAATCTGGAGTCTAAGTCCTGACGAACTAGGAACCAGACATCCTCACAGATTCGGGAGAGAAGGCGAGGTAAAATCAGCACCTGTTGAAAAAATTACGTTTTTTGATGATCAAGTCGGTAGCCAGGGTCCTCGTCCTGAACGGTGTCTGGCAGCCTGGAAAGGCCACGACCACGCCTCTTGAGTCCTGGGATCTCCTCCCCTCCCGGGTTCCGAGGTGCCTCCCGGTGGCGGGTCCTCACTCAGACTTGAACTTCTCCACCATCTCTGGCGTGGCGACCATGTGGAGTTGAACGGGAAGAGTGACGGTCTGCCTGGCCATGAAGACACATCTCGTCTGGTGGAGGCTGTTGAAATTCATCTTCAGCTGAATCATAACTGGATTTAGAACTTTTTCAATCTAGGGCAGTTTGGGAACAGGTATTTTCACCATGTGATTTTCCCCCCTCCCCATTTACTACCGAGATCCCTTACTGGATAAGCAAAAGAGATATTATCGATGAAATGCTCTTGTAGAACATCAGCCCGAGTTTGTCAGCTCAATCAATAATTTGTGCCCCAAGGCCAAATAAAAAGAGAGAAATTTTCAAGTGTTTATAGACTATCAAACTCCACACTGTCAGCTACTCCTGAGATAAATCTATTTTAATTTCACTTTCTCCGGGGTCACTTAGCTTTCCACACGGCTACACTTAAAGTAAATAGAGGGGGATAAGGCAACACATTAATGAAAAACGGTGTAAATAACTTAAGAACTTGGACGATTATAAAGTCGCCTGCCATCTGCAGGGTGAGCTGCTCCATTGTTGCCGCCATATTTCTATTTTCTACGGGAAATTATGCAGTAGGTAATTACGATGTCTCCACCTGTCATCGAAAAAGACGTTTATCTTACTTGGTTAGTTAGAGAGTGATGTGAGTTAGAAATCACAGGAAGGGTTCTGGGCCACGATGCGTTTCCTCTGTTCCTGTGTCAAAGCTTTGCTGATCCTGCTTGGCCAATCGCAAGACAAATACACTTTCTGGCGGGAGAGTCAGGCAGTCCGAACGGACCCAGGGTATGCTGTGTTCAATGATAGGAAATCTCCAAAGGGAAGTCCGGTCGATTTTCATCGTTCACGGCGGTTATGTTCTATTAAGTCCCCACCAACACCGAATGAGCGATGGCACATCGTGCTGTCTGGAGAAGTACGGGGTGAGCTTCTTCTGGACCGCTGGCCACAATGTTCCCGTCAGCCGGTCTAAACAAACCTTGTTTTCTGTGTACTTTAAGGTGTTTAAAGCCACCTTAATATGTATTGTTGATGCATCAAACAGAACTCACGAGAACGAGAACCCTGTAACTCGTGCCCCAAGGAAGGGAGTCTATGGAACACACGTGTTTCCCTTAAGCGACAGAACACCAGACGGCATTTCAACGCTGGGCTTGGGGGCCCTTTTAAACCCCGCGATCGCCAACACACTCGTTGCTAAACAGCCCCCGGAAAGAACACATTTCGGCAGTGTGGGAGCTGAAACAAGAAGGCAGAGGACGGCCTCGTCCACCTCAGCCAGGGACGGTATGCCGGGCGACTCCAACCTTTCTCCACTCTGGGCAGGTCTACCAGCAGCCGTGAAGGCGCCGTGAGGATGGATGTTTGAGTTACAAATAAAATTTAGCTTAAGCTGATGTGGAGAAAGGGAATCTGCAGATCACGAGCACCAACTGCACGTAACAAGGAAGTCAAGACCCACACGCGAAGCCTCCCGCAAAAGCAAAGATAAACGACAGGTATGAAAAGTACAGATGCGGGCTTCAGTGACGCTCCCGGAACAAAATGTACCCGTGATTTGTGGACCATCTGGCTTATCTCATTAGCACACAAAATGTGCTCCCTCCTCAAACAGAAGCAGGGAGGAACTTTCTGTAATTAGTCAAGTGCGTTGGGCCTCCTTATAAATGGATCTTGAAAGAAGGAAAGAAGACGTCAAAACAGACAGGCGAGCTCCAAAATGGAACAGGGATCATTCAAAAGAAACAGAAGACACAGCTGTCAGGAAGCGATAACTTGTAGGGAAAAAACGCATGGGCACTCTGGAAGGCGGGGGTGGTACCACAAGTGTGTCCATCAGTCCAAGATCACCGAATTGTTTACGGTGGTCATGTGCACGTTATAAGTATAAAACAGTAACACCTCAATTATACTCAATAAAGCTGAGAAAAAAGAGCATTAGTCTGGTGGCTCCCCTGGCGTCTCTCCGTCACCCCCAGGACAAACATGTCTTGAAACAGCCCAAGGGTTCTGGTCCCTAAAACCGAAAGTTGGGAGTCTTTCCCGATTTTCACAGGAAGTGGGAAGGGAGACTTATAGAGAGAATCGGCACGCTCGTGGGCTTACCCCGCACGCCCAAAACGAAATCTGATTCTCGTAAGTGCTTAGTGACTGTTTCAAAATGGAACCGAGCGGTGACGATATTCAAAGCGTCAAAGAGTGGTGTGCATGAGGCAGACGTTAAGACAGGGGCTGAATTTCCATCCACCTCCATCCGCTAGGCAAGACGGTAGTCGTTTTACTGGAAAGGGAGTGAGGTGGATACAGTCCCTTCCAGCACAGGCCAGCACACACGTGGCTGGCGGGGAGACGAGCAGGCGGAAATCCGCTCTTCTAAAAAAGTTCAGATCTCCTCAGAAATTTCCAAAATGCTTGGGAGAGACCTGGAGCTCCGCCTCGATGCCCACGGCTTCACCGACGCCCCAAGTCTGCTTACTTCCCTCCTCTTGCGCCTTCAGAGAGCCACGGACGCGATCCTGACTCCCACACATTTGCGAGAGCCTCCCACCTCGTCTGCGGGAAGAGGAGAAGCACTGATCGAGTAGCGATTCTGCCTCCTCTGGTTTCCACAGACCTTGGTCCCACATACCGTAGGCTGCTCCTCGGAGACCCAATCCTTTCCGTATGTGTCCCTGGATGGAAGAAACCTTAGCCGCCTGTGATGAATACGGTCCTCCGAGTGTCCTGGCCACCTGGAAGGCTGGGGCCCAGGTATTGGGTTTGAGGACAGCCAGAGGGCAGAGCAGGAGTCTCCCGGAAGGCCCAGAGAAGGCAGGCCAGGTGATCGGGCTGACACGGCGCTTTGTGTCCCGGGACGTCAGCACCTGGTGACTGAGCTGTTGCCTCGGTGCTACTCAGTCTGCGCCCCCGACACTCCATCGCTGCCTGCCCTATCTTCACCCATCGTCCTGATGGTCTGAGCGAGTCAACTTCCACACATCCGTCTGGCCGAAGATTCCTTAATCCCCGTCAATCCTAGCCATCACAGGACCTGGAAAGACTCTCCCTGGCACGGAACATAACATACAGCCGTGGCTTCCTGTTTACCTACTTTGCTCAGTGCGGTAATAAATCTGGGACGGAGTGATGATTTTACACAGCAAATGTACACCAACCCAGGACTCAAATAAACAGCTGTCAGGCATATCCTGAGAGAGATTCCCAGTATAATTTTATACCATCACACGCAAGGAAGACATTACTTTATCCCAAATTCTTTCCGAGAAAGAGTCTCCTCATCCCACGCGAAAGCCAATTTGGTGCCTAAGGGTTCTGATTCCAATGATTGCATTTTGTGGTGCACCAGAAAGATCTTGCCGCAAAATCTAACTAAGAGAGAACTAAGAATTTGAGACTTGAATAGGAATCTAGGAATCCTGTGTATGGCAGCCCGTCACGTCTCGGAGAAGAAATCGGTGAGCCCCATGCCTCCCGGGGCCATCGGGGAGAGGCCAGGGCCTCTGTGTCCCTGCTCAGCTCCCCCTGCGCTCTCCCCTCCCCTTACAACGCGCAGCCCAATCTACAGCTGCCGTCAAGACCCCTCGTTAAAGACAAAAGCCTGGCATCGGTGCACATGGGAGTGACGTTCATTAGCTCTCGTTGTGCCACTTACACCTGGACCGCGTTTTCTGTATCGTAACGCACGCTTGTGTATTTTCCCATTTGGCCTCCACCTAAACCCAGCAAGATGTATAAGCTGCACATGACTGCTGGCTGGCAAAAAGTGAGTTACCAAAATGCTCTGGGATCTGCTCAACTTCACACAATTCGTCGGTGAGGAGGTCCTACCCGGAAGCCTGGAATCCTGATTACCCGGCAAGTAGAGGCGGGTTGGAAAGTCTCGCTGTTAAAAAGAACTATTATTACAAGAATTATTAGGCACCAAATGCATGCCTACGAGAAACCGGGCCATCCGATTATTTGGAGATCTCTTTTTCTAAGGTAATTTGATAGCTGTTTTCACCAGGAGCAGGTAGTCAACACCGAATAATAAATTCTCAAGGATCCTTTCCAATCCAACAAAGAAATTATTTCCAAAGGGCCTAAGGGGTGACGCTGGAGAAAACGACGGACGACACTTCTTTTTTTTAATTTTTTTAAATGTTTTATTTACTTTTGAGAGAGAGAGAGAGAGGCCGTGAGCAGGGGCGGGGCAGAGAGAGGGAGACACAGAACGCAGAGCAGGCTGCAGGCCCTGAGCCGTCAGCACAGAGTCGGATGCGGGGCTCGAACTCACGAACCATGAGATCATGACCTGAGCCGAAGTCCGACGTTCAACGGACTGAGCCACCCAGGCGCCCCTACAATGATGCTTCTTTTTGCTCCCAGAACAAGCTCCGTTCTCAGGCCCTTTGATGACAGGGCAGATTTCCTTTCCAGAAGCTCCCCCCGATTCACAACAGGACACCATCCCTCGTGGCCAATTCTCGGGCAGGTGGGACCCTTTATGCCTCCCTGCTTCCCTACGCCCTTTCCTCCGGGTCAAGGGAAACCATCGTCAGCGTCATTTGCTTCTCCTTTGGGGCTGAATGTGTTTTCATATTATCAGAGTCTTGAATCTAGCCTAGCAGGTGCTGGAAATCCTGACATTACCTTTATTTATATATATATTTATATTTATATTTATATTTATATTATATATACGTTTCATTATCATCATTATTCTTTTGATTGTCCCGTTATTTACCTGGGGGTCCATGCTGGGGAGCACATACTCCAGGGCCAGGGGCCCTGAGTTTCTGTTTCCATGTGATGCCAACGTCCCTGGCGCTTTGGGCTCAGTGCCCCGGAGCAGCGAGGATGCTGGAGGGAGTGTGGCCTCTGGCCCTCCTGCCCACCTGCCGACCCGGAGGCCTTGGATGGAGACGATGGAGCCACAGGCAGACCCTGAACACAGTGTCCAGGGTCACAGCGAGAGAACGTCCTCCCCAGACAGCCACCGCCCCGCGGCCAGCTTTGGGAGCAAGTAGCACATCCTCGTTGCGCTGGGACCCGGTGCCAGTGCGGGCGGGTGCTGGTGGGACCCCGTGACAGCTTCTCGCTGTGTCGCACGGAGGAGGGGCCGGGAACTCTGCGGGTCTCTTTTCTAAGGACGCCGATCCCATCGCGGGGGCCCCACCGCCAGGACCTCATCACGCTGGGGGTCAGGACACAATATACGGATTTGGGGGACACAAACATTCAGCCTGTATCAGCTTGTGCGTGTGCGCGTGTGTGTGCGTGTGTGTGTGTTACCAGACCCTTGGGTCTTTTCATGTTCAACATTTTTATCAAAATAAAATCCACAGGAAAGTGCACAAGCCACACTAAGGATATAACTCACGGGATTATTGCAGACTGAGCACAGCCCGGTAGCCAAGTTTGTCCTTTAAGCTCTAAAGGACCGTCTCGGCAAAGCCCACGGAGTGTCTGCCTCCTTCCCACCCGGCCTGGTGCGCGGCTCTGAGGCCGAGCGCTCGGGAAGCCGCGTCAGAACCGGTCGCGAGGCTCGGGGACGGGAATCCAGCTTATACTGTCGTAGTGACTCAAACAGGCAGTTCGACAGAACCAACAAAATCCGGGGCCCTTCTCATCACCACGTCGGGAGTGCCTTCTGCCCATCACAACTGCATCCAAGAGACCTAGCACCTGCCCCTCTCGGGTTGGGATCAGTATAAGATTACCTAAATAGCCATCACTCAAGATGATTTCAGTTTACATCGAGGGAGAGATTGATTTGTTCAGAGTACCATCACAGACCTAAAATACGAGAACGGTGACTTTGGAAGATGCTGAGGTGGGGCGGGGGGTGGGGGTGGGGTGGAGCTGAAATGAGGGTTTAATGATTTAGTACGGGGTCTGGCCAACCTTCGTCCCCTGCGGATGCTTCACAGCCTCTGTGACAGTGAGAGAAGAGGGGGCTGGTAACATGCTACCAAGCACTCGGGCACACGTGGCAAGGTGTGGGATCATCACCCTACTTCTCAGGGGCCACGGGATGGTGTCGTGGTCCCATTTGACGAAGGATAAACACAGTGTGACTGACAACATTTCCACGCTTCCGAGAGGCAAGGGAATCCCAGCATCGGACGCGTCTTCTGTCCCTCGGAAGCGTCAGGCAGGGGCACTTTGCAACGATGCCCACCTCTGAAATAGACACGATTGCTTGGAAATAGAGGTCACACCTGCTGAAATTGCCAGTGGAGGCTCACCCTGCCGGAGTGTCGCTAAAGCGGCGTGAGATCACCAAAGCCGGAGCCCCCACTTCTGCTCCAGACACGGGGAGGGCTCAGCGTCTCTGATCGCCTACGCCCCCCTCGGCAAAGGCGCAAATGTGATGCTGATTTTGCCAGATCAGAGCCCGCGTTCGTTTGGAAGCTTTACTTTTGAAAACAGGTGTTGACTGGGGTCATCTCGCCGGCGTTGGCGTTTCTTTAGCTCACGTCGCGCGCACCACGCCTTCTGGCTTTGGAGACTCTGGTGAAGCGGCAACAAACAGTGCAATTAACGAGTCCATCTCCGAGAAGCCGAGCGGTTCTCCCAGCGCGAGCCGTGCAAGTCACAATCGGTGACGACGGAGCGAGAGGGACCCCGCAGCAAAGGGCAGGGTCTGCCCCGAGGCACCCGCGGCCAGTCCCAGGGGTGGCTGACACTGAGTAGGGACGCTGAGTGGGTTACAGCGGAGGCCGCGTGCCGGCACAGGCAGGGAGTCCGTCCTGCGCACACGCCGAGGTCCCGGTGTGCAGGACCGAAAAGCTTACCTGGCGGAAGCCGGCCTGTCGGGTCCCCGGCTGCGATGGCCGATTTTACGCATCAGCCTGGGGGCGGGGGCTGGTAAAACATTATCTCACGGCGTGTCTGTGAGGGTGTTTCAATCAGTAAACGGAGTAAAGACGTCCTCCCTCCGCAGTGCGCGTGGGCTCCCTCACTCATTCCGTGAAAGGCTCCAACGCAGCAGAGAGAAAGGGCGGATTCTCTCTCTTCTTGGGCTGGACCGTCCGCCTCCTCCCCCCTCAGCCGTCAGAGCTCCTGGTTCTCGGGCCCTTGGACTCGGACTGAATTATGTCACGGCTTTCCTCGGACTCACGCTTGCGGACGGTAGAAGGCGGCCCGTCTCCACCTCCGAAACTGCGTGAGCCGAGCCCATAACAACCACCCTCTTGTATGCATAACCCATGACTACCTGTGTCCTCCTGGGAAGGCTCTGGACGAAGACCCTGGCCTTGGCGGTAATAGGTACCATAGTGGACAGACCCGATGGGAAACTTCTCACGCTGCCCCCAGCCCCTGGCCCAGAAGTCAAATCAGACCTGATACCGCACGCCGAGGGGGGCAGAGGGCAGAGCTTAGGGCCCTCATCAAAGACCCGAAGCAGGAGTCGGCACGCGAGCACGACGGCAAGCGCCAAGGTGCCCACAAGCCTGCGCGGCTGCGTCCAGGGAGAACGCCAGTGACAGAGAGCGGCCCAGGTGCGTGTGCCTGTGGGCTCCAGATGGCCGCCCGCCGGCCCGGAGGGTGCGGGGTGGTGGCCTCGATCCCGACCCACTCGCGCTCCGCCTCGACGCTGCACCGCCTCCCCCCTCCTCAGTATTAGGGTCTCACGGAAACGCGGTGCCAGCCCGGGGACTGACTGACAGTCCGCTGTCGTGCTAATCACCCAGGCGGGCCGCCTCGAGGGGAAGGGCGGACTTCTCTGGGCCTCAGTCTCCCCCTCCGTGGAGTGAGGATGATCACTGCGCCTCTCCGGGGGCTGCTGGGAAAATGCCTGAACGTGTGTAAAGTCGTGAGAACGCCGCCCGGCATGCTGTGTTTATAAATTCTTTGCATCGTTACATATGGAAGACAAGTCGATGTGAGAAGAAACATACGCCAATCCACAATTTTAAAGGCAAAAAAACCACCAGAAATGAAACCTCGAGCGCTTACAGGCCATCAGAGTCCATCCGGCACCTGCCACCAAGGGGAGCAGAGAGGAAGAGGCAAGGCCTGTAGAGGGCGACTGTGTAAACTCCGGATTTGAACTTAGGGTTCAAATACGTAAGCTGAACTTAGGGTCGGTGATGTCAGTGCACAATGGTTCCCGCTTGCGCGGAGATACGTGTGATCCCCGCGTCCCCACAAGCCCCCTCACGGGGGCTCCCCTCACACAGGCCCACCTGACGGGAGTGGCCCACGCGGGCCTGGCCTGTGAGTCGGCAAACCAGGATTACCCGGCCCGGAAAATCCCAGGGGCGCTGCTGCAGAATCGCCAGAGCCCCTTAATCCCTTCGGGTGGGAGGGGTCCGACGCAGGGTGACAGTTCGGCAGGGCTTTTCATTACCTGCCTAAGCAAAGACCAGATTTCACACATTCGGGATCTAAAAAAAAGAAACAGTGCGGGGGGCGGGGGGGGGGGGGGGCGACAATAAACCAACGCGAGCCAGATAAGGGGCTGAAACACCTTGCTGAGTTCTGGGCACAGATCTGAGGGCTGGAGGCCGGGTGGGAAGGACCTTCCTTGTACTCGGTGGTCAGACGAGCCCCAAGCGCTGGCTGCTGGGTGCAGGTGTGCTGGGCGCCACCATCCCCGGGGGGACTTCGGGGCTGCCGGTTGCAAGGTTGGGGCTTTACCTGGGGTCCTTTCCTTCCTTCCTTCCTGAGACAGAGAGCACAAGCAGGGGAGGCGCAGAGAGGGAGAGTCCCCAGCAGGCTTCCAGCTGCCAGCACAGAGCCCGATGCAGGGCTCGAACTCACCGACGTGAGATCACGACCTGAGCCGAAATCAAGAGTCGGACCTTGGCCGGCGGGGCCGCCAGGCACCCCTCCCTGGGTTTTCTGAAGAACAACAGGGCCCACCGACTCCCAGAGCGTTCGGATTTCCCGCCTGGCGACGGCAGTGCCCGCGGGAGGTCTGGCCCGCGGAGCCAACGACCACCCGGTCGTTGAAAGCGCGACTTTCGAACGAACACGCACCCCCTCCGCACCCCCATGAGAGCGCATTCATTATTCCACACCCGCTGTGCTGCGTGCGAAGGGCATGGTGAGCCGGTGGGGCCGTAAAACGGGCCCGCGGCTGATGCGCACGGGGGACAGGGGACGGCCTGCGAGCCGTAGCATCGGACGGCGAGGGGCGGGCCCTGGGGCTGGAAGAACTGGGAAGGAAGGGCGGCCGGGAAGGTGCCCTGAGAACAGCCAGCTTGTGACAGGAGAGAGAGCAGGCAGGGGCCCCGCGTCGCGGGACTGCAGGGGACACGGGTGCGTCACCCGGCCTCGGGAGCGCGCGCGGTGGCCCTCGCGAGGGCAGCCGAGCCCCGGAGGCAGCTGCCGCTTTGCTGAGAGAGGCCGAGGAAGACCCTCCCCTCCGTGGGGTGCAGGTACAGGGCTCCCACGAGCCCCGTGAGAGCAGCCCCTCCGCGGGAGGAGAAGGACGCCCTCTGCCAAAGGACAGCGGATCGTGACGTTCCCGGGCCACACCGCACTTTCTTTCGTGCTCGGAATGTTCCGGACACCACTGCCCCACCACCTCGCTTGAGAAAGAGCACGTGTGCCCACTTCTCCCACGGGGAGACGATCACGTGCCAGCCGCTGGAAGACACCGCGTGCGGCAGGTGAGGACGGGAGCCTTGGACGCCGGGCCCCGGGTCTTTCTGCTTCGCCCATCCCCGCAAACAGGGCGCCCCACAGAGAGGACGGAAAGACCCCAAGGGGAGAGGACCGAGCGGAGAGGCCTCCACGGAAACAACCACGCGGGGAACACAGCCGCCCATTCCGGCCCGTGGCTGCTGCGCACGACGGGCCGCGTGGGTGGGCGCCGCCGAAGTCATCGGGACACGCGGGCAGAGGCGGCGGCCAGCAGCTGGGGCGCGCGGGGACCGGAGCGGCGGCCCAGAGCTGCTGGCGGATCAGCTGTCACCCCTCCCCCGCCCTCGGCGGAGAAAGGACTTGACCCTTCTCAGTCGGAGCAACAGAGGACCGACAGTCCCAAGTCCTGCCCTAAAGGGCCTCACGTTGAACCTGGAGGACACGGTGCTCCCGGGGCGTCCTTCCCGCAGCAGCACCAGGGCCCGGGCGGGGCACACGGTGGGGCCGCAGTCCCGTTCGGTGCAACTGAACCCAGAGAAGAAAGAAGGATTCGCTTTCCCCATCGACCTAGGTTGCTGGCATCCCACTTCTTTCTTTCATTGCAAAAATAGCCCCTAAATATGAAGAGAAGTGGCACCATTGAGAATGTTAAAAAGGATTTTTTTGAGAGGCAATTGACGCTTCTTTCTGTACGTGACAGACGTGCTTCTGTTCGACTTGGGCTGAAGTTCTGGCGTGCAAATCATGGATGTGATTCGTGTGGCCATAATCCGTCCCACCTATGAATCACGTCGCGTGAACGTCCCCGCAGATTTCCCTCCGCTCCGTGCTTACAAAAGGAACACAAATCCCCGGGGAGCTGCTACGTTTAAGCGAGCTCAGTGTGACGGGGGAGGAACCGATGCAGCCTCGTGAAGCAACAGAATAAGGGAGGATCGAGCATCGCGGAGAAAACGTGCAGAGAGCGGGCGTCGCTGGGGCTGGGGTGGCGCCTCAGGAGCTAACTTTGCACAGAGGTGTTCCTTCAGATAGGGTTCTGTTTTCTCCTTAATAACGCTCCGCTTTCTCTCGCCTGTTTGCTTGTTTGCCCTTTGAAAAACCATTATGCTGAATAATTCCCGAAGGCTGGATTAGGATGATGAATCATAACTAATCCTCATGGCGCCAAACCCGAAAACACACAGAGCGTTTTCCCAAATAGTACGCGCGTACGTGAGTTTCGTCCCTTGGTTGATTTTTAACAGAATGCGCTTGTACCGTCTACGTTATAGAGCCAAGCGTGCTTTCCGTTTGCCAGGCTAGCGTGGACAGCCCTACCTTCCTATCCCCAAATTTATGGGCACGCCCACGTGTGCACTCACGTAATTTCACGTCAATGGATCCACATACCGTAATTTCTTACGCGTCTTCTTTGCTTGTCTCCTCTCTCCCCCTCGAATCCCTACTTCTGCTGGCATTCACCGTGGCTCCCACCCACCCCTCTCCTCCAGAAAACTTGAAGAACCTGGTATGTATTCATTCATAACTTGCTCCGTACTGCTATAATTATGACCGTGCATATTTCCGTGCACACAAGCTTATACTTTTACCTCACACTGGTATCGTTTGGGGCCAACATTTTCTTTGCAAAAAATGGGATTATTCTGTCCATCTGGATCTTTCCTTTATTCACTCAACAGCAATCTGTAGATCTCCCGCTGAATTCATTTGTGCATGCTTCGAAGGCCCATCGAAAGGCTGCGTGATGTCACAAGACGTCTTCACCCTTCCTGGTGAGTGCCCATGTCTCTGACGGTGGATCTGGCCATCGTCAACAACGCTGTTAGGGACGTCCGTGTTCCTGTGGCCTTCCCCAGTACCTGTGCGTCCGTGGGACCCAGTCTCAGAAGTGGATGGCTAAGGAACAGGGCACAGGCACATTTAATTTGGATAGGATTTGGTAACTCATTCTAAAAAATAGGTTCTAACCATTTCTATTTCTGGCAACAATGTGTAGATGAGCTTTTCCCCCCCGTATTCCTGGCGGAAATAAGTTTATTGCTGTTTCCCATTTTTACCACTTTGATAGGTATTAAATGAGGTTACTTTAGTTGGAATTTTTCTGTCTACTTGTGATTTTGAACATCAGTGCATATGTTTGGTGGTCATTTGTACTGCTAATCCGTGACCTTCTAATTCACACCTTTGCTTGTGTTTCTATTTTGTGATTTGTCCTTCTCTTTGCATTTGTAAAAACCCCTTGTTTATGACACGTATTAGCCCTTTGCTTAGCATGTGTGTTGCAAACGTATCTTTCCACAGCTATGACTTTTAATTCACTTGGTTTGTGAAGTTTTCGGTCACACTTGAACGTTGCTTTTCATAGCTTTGAGCTTCTGGTATCGTCTAAGACATTATCTCGAAACTCCACGTAGTAATGTACTTTGGGATTTTTTTTTTTTTTAACTCTTAGGAGCACAAAATTTGTTTGCTTATAATCCTTAATTCATGAAAGATCCTGAGCTCTGTTTTCTAAATGATGCCCTTACATTTATTTCCCTAGGTGTTTGGGTAATGGTCGTGCTGTAACTCACCAATCTGACATTGATCTTCCAACAGCAAGCTGTGCCTCAGACCCGCCCTGCTTTTACTGGCCTCAAGTATCTGCCTTTCTGGAGGCTTTGTTCAGTTTCCTTTACCTTCCTTTTTATATGCTTAATTGCTTCTTTTCCCGGTGCTGTGGACTGTGTGGTGTCCCCCCCCCCCAAATTCCATATGGCAGAGCCCAATCCCCAATGTCTCCACGTTTGGACACAGGACCTTTCAGGAAGGGATAAGGTTGAATGAGGCCGTGAGGCTGGGGCCCCGATCCACGAGAAGAGATGAGCACACAGACGCACCCAGGGGGACGACCACGTGAGGACACGGGGGGCCATCGTGTCTAGAGGCCAAGGAGGGGGGAAGCGTCTGTACCCCGCTCACTCCGGCCGCTGTACAATTTCTCACGGGATGAGACACGTGTTGTTGCCCCAGGTGATGATCGACTCATCCTCTCGCCTTTGCCATGTTGATGGGATCACACGCGGACTGTGGCACGTTCCGGTCACGCGACTTTGCTTTCTAATCCCAACTGCTGCACATTTTCATTCTTTCTTGGCAATTTTGGAGTATTTAATTTTCTAAATCATTTCTCAAGAAGTTCTCATAGAATTTTATTTTGGAATTGACCTAAACATAATGGGACTTTTAGAAGAGTTGATTTTTTTTTCTTTTTTTTCTTTTTTTTTCCAGGTTAATTCATCTTCCCATTTCCCTCCAATGCCCCTGGCAACCACTTTTCTACTCTGCTTTCCTACTCTGTTTCTATGAGGTTTTTGTTCATTTTTCTTTTTTTGGATTCCACATATAAGTGATATCATGCGGTATTTTTGTTTTTCTCTGACTTATTTCACACAGCATCATGCCCTGGCCCCATCCCAATTGCTGCAAATGGCTGAATAACGCTCCATTGTGCACAAACGCGACATCTTCTTTATCCATTCGTCAGTCAGTGGACCCTGGCTGCCTCCACCTCTTGGCTGCTGTAGACAGTGCTGTGGACAGTGTTATAGATAATGCAGCAGTGGCCATGAAGGAGCACGTGACTTTTCATTTTGCTGTTTTTGTTTTCGTTGGGTAAATATCCGGAAGTGGATTTGCTGGATCATAGGACCGTTCCGTTTTTTAATTTTTCGGGAAACCTCCATACTGTTTTCCAGAGTGGCTGCACCAGTTTGCATTCCCACCAAGAGCGTAAGAGGGTTCCCCTCTCGATACTTATTGTCTCTTGTGTTATCGATTTGGCCCATTCTGACAGGTGCGAGGTGATACCCCCTTTTGGTTTTGATTTATATTTCCCTGATGCTGAGTGACGATGAACATTTTCCTTTGTAAATACAATAACTGGCAGGGGTTAATATCTAAAATACATAAGGAGCTCCTACAACTTAATGGCTAAAAAACCAAATAGCTCAATTTAAAAAATGGGCAAAGGACTTGAAGAGACATTTTTCCAATAAAGACCTGTTGCTATATGAAAATAATTGATGTTTTTATTACAGTAAATTTTTACTTCTTCCCTTCCAAGAATTGAAGGAATACATCTTGAAATGTTTGTCAGACCATGGAGTGCCTAGGTGGCTCAGTCGGTTAAGCATCTGACTTCAGCTCAGGTCATGATCTCACGGGTTATGGGTTCGAGCCCCGTGTCGGGCTCTGTGCTGACAGCTCAGAGCCTGGAACCTGCTTCGGATTCTGTGTCTCCCTCTCTCTCTGACCCTCCCTCATTCATGTTCTGTCTCTCTCTCTCTCACACTCTCTCTCTCTCAAAAATAAACAAACATTAAAAAAATGAAAACAAATTTTTGCAGACCTGTTTTTAGTGGTTATTTTTTTACTGTTTAAAATTTTCTGTATCAAGTCCTCTGGCTTATATAGATTTATCACTGAATATGGATGTTAATTCTATTGTATGTTGAGTGATTTTTTTCTCCTGTCTCTAGATGCTTAGTTGAAAGAAACACTATTGATGTGTTCATAGCATATTTATTTTGAACACAACCAGCTTAACAAATATTTTAAGTTCTAGTTTCTTTTTAACTAAGCCCTCTTGAGTATGTTAAATACACAATCATAACATCAGCACAAGTCAACAGTTAATGTTTTTTGTCTTGTACTAATTTGAAGGGATTCACTGTGTCTTACTGCTGTTATTAGAAATTTTCTTAAATAATGACGACAGGTCATGACATGATGTGCCCAATTCCTAGTTTTAACTGAAAAAATTTTTTAGTGTTTTGCTGCTTCGATAATATTTGGTATTTATTTTTGACATTTGCTCTCATATCTATCTAATCTTCTTGTACTCCTAACTTCACACAAAGATATTTAGGACTGCCTGCTCTATCTTATCAAATGCATTTCTAGGTTCCGATCAGAGGATCATGATTTTTCTCTCTTATTTATGAGTGCACTGCGT
This sequence comes from Lynx canadensis, assembly GCF_007474595.2. Lineage (NCBI taxonomy): Eukaryota > Metazoa > Chordata > Mammalia > Carnivora > Felidae > Lynx > Lynx canadensis. The sequence continues at coordinate 1,691,537 of NC_044306.2, read as the reverse complement.
TAACGGGTATCCTGATAATTAACTTCCTCTGGACTCCCGAAGTAAGCTGTAACAGTCCTTAGTATATTATTCTGTCAATATTGCATTCCATCCTATGTATTAAATTTTTATTTAGAAGTTAACACCCCTAACTGTAAAATAAATCGATCTAATCGATCTTTATAAAGTTATAATATTAAAGTTGCACTGAACTTATAACATGAATTGCTTTCTATCATATACGTCCATTTCAATGACATTATATTCCTCCACCCTTTAAAATTAACTAGATATTAGTGGCAAAACAGCCGAGTCTGCTGACTTTTTAAACAGGAAGCATTAGGGGCGCCTGGGTGGCGCAGTCAAGCGTCCGAGTTCGGCTCAGGTCAGGATCTCAGAGTTTGTGAGTTCGAGCCGCGCATCGGGCTCTGTGCGTGCTGACAGCTCGGAGCCCGGATCCTGCTTCGGATTCTGGGTCTCCCTCTCTCTCTGCCCGCCCCCCCCCCCACTTGCACTCTGTCTCTCTCCCTCAAAAGTAAAAATAAGTATTAAAATAATAAATAAATAAATAAACAGGAAAACTCAGACCACTTTTCCAAGCTCCGAAGTGATCTACGATGTGTTCAAGATCCCTAGTTCTTCCGTTTTGATGGTTTCATTTTGCCAAGAAATCACTTTTTCTAGGTTTGCAAATTGGTTGCAATAGATCTCCATATAATATTTGCTTGCGTTTTCCATTGCAGACTTTACCTAACGTTGTCATTTCTTACTATTAATCTTAAACATTTTGTTCATTTTCTTCCTTTAGTCAGCCTTTGAAAAGTTTATCTAATTTCCTAACTTTAAAAGATAGGAAATTATTCTTTCCACAATGCTTTCTTAATGTCATTAATTTGAGGTTTTTGATTAGTAATTCCCTCTTCATAATTGTTAATTTTACTATGCTTTTTTAAATTTATCAAGATCAAATCATGCCATTCGCAGCAACGTGGACAGAGCTGGAAGGTAATATGCTGAGTGAAATAAGCAGTCAGAGAAAGACAGATACCATGTTTTCACTCATATGTGGATCTTGAGAAACTTAACAGAAGACCATGGGGGAGGGGAAGGGGAAAAAAAAGTTAGAGAGGGAGGGAGGCAAACCATCAGAGACTCTTAAATACAGAGAACAAACTGGGGGTTGATGGAAGGGTAGGGGAGACAGGAAAGTGGGTGATGGGCACTGAGGAGGGCACTTGTTGGGATGAGCACTGGGTGTTGTGTACAAGAGACGAACCACGGGAATCTACCCCAAAACCGAGAGCACACTTGACACACTGTATGTTAGCCTACGTGACAATAAATTATGTTAAAAAATAAGATTTTCTACTGAGGTTTTTTTCTTTACCAGTGACGTAATTTGACGGGTACACTTTGCTGTGAGTATAGTTTTGCTGGTTTCCCTCGGATCTGATAGCAAGCGTGCTTTATAAATAGCGGGAGGTCTCAGCACCGGCTTTCCTTTGATCTGGGCTTTACCCAGCACCACTTGGCTTAATTTGCCAGTCATTAAGGAGTATTTTTTTTGAATTGTTATCATTTTTGCCTTGGCTTCCTCACATCTCCTTGATAAGTGAGCAAAGCAAAACTTTACATTTTAAAGCAAAGGTAAGTTTTGCTATATGTTACTTCTATGGACACATATGCCTGATTGATACAGAATTGGTAACAAGAAAAGTGTCCTACAAGAGACAGATGCGAAAATGTACAATCGGCTGCACGGAAGGGTGAGGGCGGCCAGTAGGGGGCACACGAACACCAGCACCCCGACTTTCTAGAAGGAGACCAGGTGCCTCGGATTCCAGCCCTGTGTCCCGACACCTGCGAGGTGGGAAGGGAACCATGGCGTGAACCTAGTGCCTGAGCATGTCCGCTACTGTTTTTAACTTAAAAAAAATTAACTTATATGCTACACATTTTTAAGTCAGGAACAGACCTGAGTTAAAGTTGTCCACCATATTTTTGCTCATAGAACCTCACAGTCTACACGGCATTTTCACGCGCACACGACTGAATCCGAGCCCCACGGCAGCTCTGTGAGCTCCTCTCAGTTGTGGGCAGCTTCTCCCGTGGGGATGGGGAGAGGAAAGGAGTCTCCGAGGTAGCTCTCTTAGGGGGCGGCAGCCGAGTCCACTCAGACCCGCCCTCACCACCCCTGCCTCGCTAGATGTTACCGGCACGTGCCCTCCTCCCCGGACTCACAGAGATTCAGTACACCCCACTGACCACCACATCCGTGCCTCACTGCGGGTGCAAGAGAACCCCGGGTATTTTTATAACATGAAAACAAATGTGCTCGTTAGGATAGCTACCATCAAAAGAACAGAAGAGAACAGAGGTTGGCGAGGACGCGGAGAAAGGGGAAGCCTCGTGCACTGTTGGTGGGAACGCAAACCGGCGCAGCCGCTCCGGAGAGCAGCGTGGAGGCCTCTCGAACAACTAAAAGGAGAAATGCCATGTGATCCAGCAACTCCCCTCCTGAGTATTTCTTCAAGAGAATTGCAATCCGGATCTCCGATAGATATCTGCACAACTGTGTTCCTCATACGCTCACTCATAATAGCCAAGATATAGAAACAAGGCAAATGTCCATCGAAAGACGGGTGCATAAAGAAAACGTGCATATACACAGTGGAATACTAAACAAATATTTCAGGGGCGCCTGGGTGGCTCAGTCGGTGAAACATCCGACTTCGGCTCAGGTCATGATCTCACAGTTCGTGAGTTCAAGCCCCACGTCGGAACGTGCTTTGATTCTGTGTCTCCCTCTGCCTCTGCCCCTGCCGTGCTCCCACTCTGTCTCTGTCTCTCAAAAAGTGAATAAACGTTAAAATAAATAAATAAATAAACAAACAAATATATAAACAAACGAATAAATAAACATAAAAATGAAAATTAAAAAATATTTAAGACGTAAGGCCATCCTGCCATTTGTGACCACGCAGGTGAACCTAGGGGACGTTCTGGTAACTGAAATAAGCCAGCCAGAGACAGATAGTGTATGATTCCACCCATGTGAAGTATCTCAAATAGTCAAAATCGCAGAAAGTCCGTTTCTACAAGCCAAAGGCTGGGGGGTGGGGGGGTGGGGTGCGGATCTGCGTTTGGTGGGGACGCAGTGTGAGTTTCGCAAGATGAACAAGTTCCGTACGTGGGTTGAGGACGGCGTGAATGCACGCGACACGACCGAATGTACGCTCAACAACGGTGGACGCGTTACACGTGCTGGTAGGTATGTTTTGCCACGATAAGAATGAAGCGTGGCACGGAGATCCAAAGGCAAAGCCTCAACTATAAATCATATGAGTGTTGATTTTAGAGGCATTTTATTAACACGAACAAGTGTGTGACAAAGCTAAGACAATTCTATGCAGGAAGTGAAGAAATCCAGTGAGTGAACACATGTGGCCAGGGTCCAGCATTTCCTGGGATTCTCTGTTCAAATCAAGGGGCTGTCACATCTAGAAACCGAACCACAAAGAACTACAAGAGTTTCTCAACAAGCAGGAACATCGCTGGACACTACAAAGTGCCAAGCCTTCTACCAAGCCCCCTCTGTGCTACTTTGACTGGGGACTGATTAAATTAAATGGGCTTTTCGTATCTTTTACTTGTTTATTTTTAAACTCTCCTTTATGCTGGCAAAATCATGGGGGAAGACCCCACACATTAAATATACACATACGGGGTCTTGAAGTTGAGCCCAGAATTAGGGGGTAGTCACGTAGGACTCCAGGGAGACAGGTGGTCTGGTTCCAGGGTGAGCAAACCCGCCCGCAGAGTAGACTGCTTACCTTCTAGAAGTCCCTTGTCATAGATCAGCCAGGGCACCAGGGGACATTGAGAAGTACCTTTTCCCGCGTGACAAATGACACCTGCCGACACCGTTGGTGTCATCCACCAGCCACAGTAGCTGACGTGAGGGGGTGGACGGGCCACCGGGCGTCTGGGGCCACTCCTGGGCGCTGCCCAGGGTGTCCGGTGGAGGGCGTGCGCCCGCACGGTCCCCTGCGCCACCTGCACACGCGCCCCGCCCTCTTCGCGTTTGTCTTCATCCTCGACGGCCGTGTGCTGGCCTGCCGGTCGCCCCATCCCCAGAGCCGCGGCACCGTACCAGCTGGCACAGTTAACGCATGCCAGCGCCATGGGCACGTTCTGTGACAAGCTCGCTGTGCTCCAGAGAGGGGACAGGTGGGTCTACCTGGGAGGTGCGGGCGGGGCGGCCTCAGGACTGCTCCGGGGTGGGGGGGGGGGGCTGGGGTCTCCCCAGGAACAAAAGCGCTCTGGGCGTCCTCGGGGAGCCCAGGGTATCACCTTCCCTGAGACCAAACCAGCGTGGAGATAAAGCAGTGCCGTCTGTCGGGAGGGGCCTTGCCGCCGTAGCCCCAGGGAGGAGCAGGGGCTCGGGGATGCGAGGGGCCCACGGGCCGGCACGACCTTGGGGATTCCAGCCCCTTCGGTCTCCAGGGCCCCGCTCGCCCCCACCCTGCCGTCCTGCTCACCCGCCTCGCCCCCAGCACCTGCTTTCGGGCACCGGCGCCGGCTCTGGGGGGGACACGAGGCGGTGCCTCCGCTGAGCTCTGCTTCACGAGCCTGGGATGTTCGGAGGCCCTGCTGAGTCTCCGCTCAAAGGTCACTCCGCCTGGCCTGGCGGGAGCGGCCCTCCGGAAACCGTGAATCCCCGCGAAACCCCCTTTGGCTCCGGAGAATTCGAGCGTCCTACCTCTGCTGCGGGGATCGTTGGCCGCGCTTGAATGGCTACACTACACGCCACAACTCGGGATCAAAACCAGCCGCGTTTAGCCCTTGTGTTAGCGCGGCAGCCTCGGGGGAGTTCAGCAGCCCCGTGTGATGGCGTTCTGACTCCAGGGACCTCTACACAGACTGGGGCCCTGCAGGGACACTTCTTTCCCGTGCGTCCTCCGGCCTCTTAGGGCCTTTGCAGAAAAATCCCGAGATGCTGGACCGCATGTGCCCGTGCACACCCAGCTCAGGGCTTAATTGGAGTGGGACTGATTATTCCCGCTTAGATTGTGAAGATACGGTGCCGCGGGCTGCCCTTTCTGAGAAAGAGAGACTCACAGATCCTTTTAATGGCGTGTCAGTAATTTCATTCTGTTTTTTAATTCAGCGTATTAATTGGCCGAGGCGCACCGGCAGCACTGAGGATCTATCTGCACGGGTTTACGACAGAACAGAAGGAAAGGCGCCTCCACTGTTCATCAGTCTGCACCCGAGAGCGGGTGCGCGAGCATCTAATATGGAAATGCCCCTAATTCACACCAGGGCCCACCAAACAAGCGGCCCGATGGAGCGGCTGGGTTTTATACTGTTATTTGTCTGCAGAAGGAAGGCGGAGGTCCGGTGAGCATTTCATCGAATTGGTCTGCAGACCCTCTGCCCCCCCCCCCCCGCCCCCGAGGGAGCCCGGGACGTGTGCGCTGTGTGCTTGGATCTTGCGGAAGGGGCGCGTCGAGTACTGAGACGTGCACAAGGTCAAGCCGCAAGAGAGGGGAAAAGGCCCACGAGGGACCGGCTCAAACCAGTGGTGACTCACGCTGACTGCTTTCCCGGCGTCGGGTGGAGGCTGTGCCGGGACACTGAGGACACGGAGTGAGAAGGAAGGGCGTCACCGGGCAGGAGCGGAAAGGTCCCTCCCGCCACCTCCGCCCTTACAGAGCCTGTTTCTTTACCTGTGAAGTGAAGCTTCCTCCTCGCTGAGCCTCCGGGTACAGAGAAGAGAAAATTCAGGAAGCCCCAAGGGCAGTTCACAGTGTAACTAAGAAGAGGTGCGGAAGGAAGAGAGGCAGGGAGGGAGGGATCCTCCTGGCCCCGCTCCCCCCACCCCTCCCTCAGAGAGTCATGGGGGCAGGTGACGGGGCTGGGAGCAGGGCTGGCAGGATGGTGGAGCTGTGATTACCGCCCCTCTCGGCACCCGGCAGGGAGAGACAGCAGCTCCTGAGTGTCCCCCCAGGGGCGGAGGGGGGCGCAGCTGTGTATCTGTCCCCAGCTACATTTGAGAAACGTCCACCCGGGGCCAAAAGCACATCCGGCCTCTCCCTGCGTCTCGAATTTGACGAACGGCACTCACTAGTCACCCTTCCGACAGCATCCGAGCAGCCACCACGTGTGAAAACTATAAAACGCTTCCTATGGGAACGTCCCCTTGGCTGCAGGAAGTGATCTAAGTTCAAGACGAAAGTAAGTGAACAGCACTGGGGGGAAACTCTTATCAGCAAAATAAACACACAGAAGTTCTCCTGGAGCCGGTAGGCCTCGAGGTTCAACCTGGACGGGCGGCGGCTTGACAGGCTGGCCTGACAAGTGAGGTAAGACAAGGCCAACTGAAAGGTGACCAAACGCGCTCTGTCCCCCGCGAGAGGACGCTAACTGCACAGAGTGCGAATCACATGCCACCTGGTGAGTCTGGTTGTCGGCGACATGTCAAGATGTGTCCCTGTTGCCAGTTTTCTAAAACGGAATGATGATCCTTCGACAATGAAAGTAACGGGACATCAGTCGCTGGATAAGGTCCTAAGCGAGAAGCTTTACCCGCACGCCGCACATCGCCCACCTCGCGCCCCAGGGCAGCTTCCCGCCGCACCCCTGCTACCGGGGAGAGTCCCCCCCCCCCCACCCCCGCCGTGGGCTGTCCTTTCCTGAGCTGAATGGCGGCAGTCTCCTGGCCTCTTCGCTTCTAGGACACGTATCGCTTCTGCTCTCCAGCACCCCCGGTGTGGACAAGACCCCAGGCCCAACCCCAGGATGCGGCGTCCTGGGGGTTATCATCCCAGGAGACATACTGTCATTGACACCCTCCCCCCTCCTCCTCCTCCTCCTCCTCATCATCATCATCACCTCGTCATCCTATGCCAGACACCATCATAAGCAATAGGCATCTATCCCCTTGCTGGTGCTTTCGGCAAGGAGACGGCTCCCACGTGGCCGGTTTTATCGCTGTCCTGCAGCCAAGGACACTGAGGGGAGACAGCCGTTAAGGAGACTTTGAAGACCCCCCAGCTCCTAATAAGGAGACCGACATTTTCTTATGTCCATAAAAGCACGAGTGAAAATCACATTCACTGTGTATTTTCCATTGAACAAATGACCAAAAGCGCGAGCAGTCCACAAAGAGGACCCATATACAGATAGCAAAATACTTAAAAAAAACACCCCATCTCTATGGTAATTCAATGATCTCCCATCAAAAGGAATGAAAACTAACAATTTGCACTTGTTGAAATGACATGTTACAGTCACGGGGCTCCCACATCTTGTTTTCCAAAGCGATGTTGCCGACGTAGGTGCGTGCTGAGTGTTCACGCAAAGGACGGCGCACGCTGTAGAACTTTGCTACCCCCTGGGCTGCTTCCTCTGCAAACAGGCTTCTGGTAATTAAGTAAATCGAACGTTCATTTGAAATAAGTGACCATTACCAATCGACCCCTGGGACTGTCAAAATTTAAAATATTCATAGCAAAAAAATAAAAATAAAACTTACCCGGAAAGAAATGTCCAATATGAGAAGAAAGGCAATCTAAATTATGACACATTGAGTAAACGGGTGAATTCTTGTATCTACGTCATTGTTACGTCCGTGGAAGGATGGTGAAGGGTATACGTACGCACTATTGTGATGTGGAAAAAATAGCTGACATCATGGTAAGTTCACAACTTGCCACGCCTGTAAAAACACGATGCCTACAAATTAAGGATCCAGCGAGAAAATGAGCTTCCCCTCTCTCGTGCCTATTCAGCAGGAGCTCCTCAATAAAGGGGTGTTAGCAAATGACGCTTTTTTTTTTCTTCACAAAACTATCTGTTGCTTAAGAAGTTACCAGTCAGGGGCGCCTGGTGGCTCAGTCGGTTGAGCGTCGGCTTCAGCTCAGGTCGTGATCTCGCGGTTCATGGGTCCGAGCCCCGCGTCGGGCTCTGCGCTGACTGTGCAGAGCCTGCTTGAGATTCTCTTTCTCCCTCTCTCTCTGCCCCTCTCCTGCTCATGTGCGTGCTCCCTCTCTCTCGGAATAAATAAACATGAAAAAAATTCTGAAGGAGTCACCAGTCAATTGAGGAAATTGATTAACCTCGATTACATTCTATCATCTCCTTCTGACACATCACCCCGGTCTCTTACTCTCTTGCTGTAGACATGGACAGCAGTGTGCAATTCCATCAACAGCACGTTTATAAATTAGTTCTTAGGTTACTTCATCCTGCTCCTCCTTAATCTCACTCATACGGTCGACTTCGCTGAACTAACGAACTGTTAGTGCAGTCACCTTGTTACAAATCGTTGACCCGGGGGCACCTGGGTGGCTCGGTCGGTTAAGCGTCCGACTTCGGCTCAGGTCATGATCTCACGGTCCGTGAGTTCGAGCCCCGAGTCGGGCTCTGTGCTGACGGCTCAGAGCCTGGAGCCTGCTTCCGATTCTGTGTCTCCCTCTCTCTCTGCCCCTCCCCTGTTCATGCTCTGTCTCTCTCTGTCTCAAAAATAAATAAACGTTAAAAAAAAAAAAAAATCGTTGACCCGTTTGTTCACCTGCTGGAAAAGTGTTCCTCTCTCCGCCGTAAGACTAATTCACGTCAGGTGTCTCCTCGGGATCTGGGCCGTTCCAGTCCCTGGGGGGATGGGAAAGCCAGAAGGCATGTTCAGGGAACCTTTCTGCTTGGTCGTCTCTTGTGCCCTCGTGGCCCCATTAACTGAGTTGTAGCTTTGTTCTCGGGATCTTCACAACCCACCAGAACCACCGGGGTCTGCAGGTGAGTCCCTCCGTTAATTGCCTGCACTCGGACTCCTTCCAGGAAACCTTCCCCATCCTCCGCAGGTCTTATGACCTCACTCTCATCACCCATCTGGGAAATCTGGGACGGGGATCCTGATATCTCCTGATCAATGCGTTACAATCCCTCTCCTCTAGTGCCCCAAACCCCAGACCGCCCATCCAGAAACCCTGGGAGACATTTCTGACGGTAGCTGCTTCCTGGAACCCCACCTGCTGTGTGGCCGTCCTTTCTGGGTTACTAAATCTTACCTGCCTGATCTGACGTTATTCCGTTACCAGCAGTTGGTTCTGTTCCCTGTAACAGGCGGGTGAACACTAAATCCTAGCTCTTCTCACTTGGCCCAAAGCTGGGAGGCCACGAATTCCTTCGCGCCTGGCGAGAGCTCAGACCACACCACAGATCCGTTTCAGGAAATCGATGTTTTGCGTGTTGCCGTGTGTCCTCTCATAAAACTTGCAAAGTCAGAGCAAGAGAAGATACGGACATCGGTGTATCTATCGCTAAATGTTTTAAAGTTAAAATCAAGCTAAGTAGCGGTGAAGTAGAGTGTTTTTGGAGCCCCACCCTTTGCAAATATACTTCCATAATATCCAGGGAGGTCTGGTTCTTCCTGAGAACAATCCATTTTCTCAGAGCTCTGCCTCAAATGTGAGGGTGGGGTGCGGGGAGACGGGGTCCGGCCTCGCCTAACATGCTGGCCTGCCCACCCCCGGGGTCCTCCTACGCTGCAAGTGGCGTCACGCACCCATGTGGAGACCCACCCCTGCTCACCCGAGTTCCATGCACCTGCTCATCCCTTACACAGGTACCTTTTGGGTTCACGCTGATGAAGAGGCATGCCTTCAGTCAAGGACCTGGGGAAGAAGCCCAAGAATCTCTACAACAAAGATCAATCATCAGGAAACCTGAGGGCCGTGGTGGGCATGTCCCTTAGGCCCTGTGGTCAGGGTGCGGCCTGAGAGGGTCAGGGCAGAGGCCCGGGTAGCTCCTGTCTGGATCTAAGGGCATCACAGCTCTCAGAGACCCACTGTTTGCTAGCAAGATAGATGTCATGGCCACCACGGTGGTGTCTCCCGTCCCCATCCTCCCGAGAAGAAGAGTGGCGGGTGTCCTGGACCCCCCTCGAGTCTCTCTGAGGGGTAACCACCTCTGAGTCGGCCGACAGTGACGCCCACTTACAGGCTGGTCAAACTAGCTAACGGACCAGAGAAAGAAAGCCGCGTGACCAGACCCTCTGTGTTTGCAGAGCACGCCTGGGGGCCGAGGGAAGGGAGGGGGACAGCAGTGGTTGCGGGTGGGCCTTCGGCCCCGGTCCGGCTGGCTGGGGAGGGATCTGAGTGCGCAACGGAGGGGCCACCCTTGGCGCTGCAACCACAGGACCCCGGGAAGGGTCTTCGCAGCTGGCAGCGAGGGAGCGGGCGTCTCCTCCCGCCTGCGTGGCGGCCCAGAACTGGGTCTGCGTCCAAAACCCCGCCGCGTGCAGAAGCGAGACTGTGGGCCGACGGGATCCCGGGGCTCTGCCAGCCGGTGTCGAAGCCAGAGGGCTTCCTTGAAGGGACGTGGGACAGCTCGGGGCCGGGACCCACACCCAGATAATACCTGTGCAGAGTTCAAACGAGCACCTGGCTGTAAGCCAGGTAGGGAAGCAGCCGTTTATACAACAGACGCACGTGTTCTCTTCTCCGGAAAAATGCTTATTCAAAGGCCTCAAATCATTCTTAAAGTCGGACAAAGTATAACAGGTTCAGGACGCCTGCGCCACTCGTAGGTCTTGCTGAGCTGCTCACTTTGAGAGCTCTGTGCTTTTCCTTTCTTTTTTTTTTCTCTCAATACTTCACCTCTCACATCTCGGAGAGGGAGGCCTTTGCACTCAGCGCTTTGGGAACATCAGGAATGGCGCTGCAGTGGGCTGAGGCTTTCTGGTACTGCTCCGGGACTTGCCCATCCACTCGCTCCATAATGGACGTCGTCGCACAGAAGTCCCGAGCGCCGCTGTGTGCAACTTAGACTGGGGGTCAGGCTCCCTGGAACTGCCTGAAAAGATGGCATCCAAGGACCAGGAGGAAATGGACACAGACTCATAAAGAGATAAGAGACCAGCAGGTGCCGACAGCACATCACGTGAGCGGAAAGAAATCGTGCCTTCACTTCCCGTTTCATGTTTCTGTAGCTGAGGACTCGTTCTGTGTGGGTTTGGGGGCACTTAGACTGCGGTCCAAGGGAATCACTGTCCAGTGGTTTCATTTAATTGAACACACACCAGATTGGCTGAGACCAAAGCCACTCTCCCTTTGTTACCTTTCACAATACATCCCAAAACTCAGCGTCCTCAGAATCCCCTCAGTATTTTCTTAGGACTTGTTCCAATTCCCTTGTTGTCTCTGGGTTCTCCTGAGCTCAGAGAGAAACTCATTTCCACATTTCACCCCTGCACAAGTTCACACCATGACGTTCACGTCTGTGTGCTAGTTTTCAAAATCGTAATATCCCCTCTTTATTTTCTCTTTGACCCAACTTCCCTTTACTTCATGCCATTGTGCTCTACAAGTTCTTGTAAACTACCTTGAAACAGTTTTGAAACGAGGGACAAGATAGATTGGTTGGCCAGTTGTTTGGTAGATGACAGATTAGATGGATGGATGGACAGGCAGACAGAAGGATGGATGGATGGACGGATGGATGGATGGATAATAGATAGATAGATGATAGATTAGAGGCATGGCAGATGGATGGACAGAAGGAACGACAGATGCACAGACTGGATAGATGGATGGATGGAAGGATGGATGGATAGAAGGAAGGATGGATGGATGGATGGATGGAAAGATGGATAGATGGATGAAAAGATGGAAGTATGGATGGAAAGATGGATGGATGGATGGAAAGATGGATGGATGGATGGATGGATGGAAGGATGGATGGATAGATGGATGAAAAGATGGAAGTATGGATGGAAAGATGGATGGATGGATGGAAAGATGGATGGATGGATGGATGGAAGGATGGATGGATGGAGGATTAGATAGAGAGGATAATTTAAGATAGTATTAATCTTCCACATAGGAGAATATAAATCAAACTCTTAACACCAATGACCTGGGTGGAGGGTGGAGGAAGAGCACAAGAAAGGCAACTGGAATAGAAGTGAGCAGGGGTGTGTTTTTTTCCCACTTTCTAGTATTTGATTTTTTGCAATGAGCACTTATTATTTTCAACACTTAAAAAACGCAAGGTGGGGCACCTGGGAGACTCAGTTGGTTAAGCGTCCAACTCTTGATTTCGGCTCAGGTCAGGATCTCACGGTTCATGGGTTCAAGTTCCACATCAGGCTCCTCACTGATGGCACTGGGGTCTGCTCGGGATTCTCTCTCTCTCTGTTCCCCACTCTCTCTGCCCCTCCTCTACTCTCTCTGTCTCTCAAAAATAAACATTTGTTTACGCAAAGTAATAGCAACATATATAGTTTGTAAACATAAATACTACACAAATGAAGTACTAGAAATATAAATAAATATAAACATAGGGTTGATATGCAGTACGTCCCTAAGTTTTACACGTGAAATGCCATGAAGGCATCACCAATGTGCATTCACACCAACAGTGCAAAAGGATCCCCTTTTACCAACATGCTCACCAGTACTTGCTGATGACCTAATTTCTGATCTGTTGTAACATGCCTCAAAAGGTATCTTGATTATAGACTCACTTTGTATTTGGAACATAGAAACAAAAATGGATTAACTAAGATTCGAGGCAGAGCAGAAAGAGAACTACAATGGTTTTTAACCCACTCCCCGCAGAAAAATTTAGAGATTTGTAGTTTCCTGCAGAATAGTAATTGCATAATCATTAATAATTTTGTTAAATGATTTGATTTTTTTGTTTGCTTAGTATACGTGATTTATGATAAATTAAGTAGAGTCCACGAGATTTTTAAGTACAATACATTAGTAATTTAGGAACAGATATATTTATATATTTGGTGGGTACTTTGATTTATTTTTACATGATGAAAAATAGAGGTATCTATAGGAAAAATGTGATCCAGAGAATGAATAACTAGAACAAATAAGCATATAAACAAACAAAACATACCATCTAAAAATGGGGCCAACACATGTCTCATGTCTGTATTTTGTCCTAATTACTTTCACGTACTTTGACATAAGCTTCATACGTAAAATTTGATATCAAACACTATTGCAAAGAAATTATTTTTACAGCAGTTATACAATCTGTCAAAATGCCACTTTATTTCAGGAACAGGAATTATACTGGATTGCACAGAGTAACATAAGAGAAAGGGGCATTTGCGTCTTAAAAGCTGATTATCCGAAAGTTCTGAGGCCTAATGCAGAGTCCTAACACACTGGGGGATTAGGTAACTTTGGCTCTCACAAACTACCCCTGGACTTAGGGGTATTTATAGAATATTGAGTTACATAAGGCATGCAGATATAAATTTCATTAGGAAAGAACGCTGACAGCCGCATTCTGTCCGTCGGATCTGGCCGGACACCTGGCGTGCGCTGGGTCACTGGCGCCGCGTTGCATAAGCTCCTTCTGGACACGCCAACCACGCCCCACGCTCCTTCCCCACCGGCAGAACCTTGGCACTAAGTGTCTGATCCACAGCGTCTCTTCATTAGCCTTCAACCCAGGCCCGTTGCTGCTCTAAAAATAAAGGTCTACCACCTGCGTGTCCTCAGATGTGCAGTGACCACCCCGGGCAGCAGGCGCCGTCTCTCAAAATGGCTCCCGCTGCCCAAGAGACAGAAGTCATATTCCTTTAAAGAAGGATCGATGTCTGCTCCTGGCGCATACACTTCCACCTATGGAAAACTGAATCAAGAAGATGTCAGTTGACAGTGACTCTCAGTTTCTCAGAAACAGGTAAAATAGAGCTCCGTGCAAAGAAGTAAAAAAAAGTGGTAAGTCTGAAGTTGACAGAGTTGGTGAGGTCCATGGGAAGAGGGGACGGGGGCAAATAGCCATTGGTTTCCAGACCACACTGACCACACCTCTGCTCTGTTAACTGGGTCAAGTTACCGTCTAAGTGCGTAAGAACCATGGAAAGAGTCTTGATTTCACAAATGGGGAGAGGAAACCAGAGAGAACAGAGATGATTTACTTCAAGACCTGAGCACCTTGATGAGAACGTGATTGGTTGCGGCTTAGACCACTTTTATTATCAGCACACATTGTGATGGAGACAGCAACGGTTGACTATTTTGTGCTCTCGACATTTGGATCTTGACACAGAAGACAGCAGATGGAGGCAGGGTCCGTAAATTCGGATTACTTTCTCTCCGCCAGCCAACAAGATGTGAAGACAGACCACGTTCTAGAAGGTTCCAGCAACAGTCCACTCTAACTGTACACAGATACATCTCGCACACCAAGTAGAACAGTGGAGGTCGGGCACCTGTTTACGAGTCCCTGTATAGCCATTTTCCTATCACCCCACCAAAAATGAGACAAGAGAGACTCCCGTGACCATCAGACTGTAAGGGAACTATTTGCCCTCTGGTTTGGGAAAAGGCCAGGAGAATTATGTGGTCAGGGAGACCTTCCAAAGGGTATCGGCATATTTGCTGAACAAAGTGTGGTGCCAGCTTCAACAATAAATAAACCGAGTTCTCGTCTTCGTTACGCCTCGAAAATGACCAACTTCTAGAACATGGCAACTTTCCCCCTTTTATAACTTTAAGAGCACTTCCTGATATTTGGGATACAGATGACGTAAAACCTACCAATTCTCTCTTGCTTACGCTATTACGTGGAGAGCTATGTCGTACTTGGTTCAATCACTTTACAATGTACTTTTCATTGTGGACGAAATGTTTTGGGCGCTTTTCTGTTTCCGGTTTTCTTTTTCCTGAGATCACGTCCTTTACCTGTCGACCTGATATTTTGTTTTCGATGTGGGAGCTGCGAGGGTCAGAAAATGATATAAATTCCACTTCTCTAAAAGTTTGTGAGCTTCAAAATGACCTTAAATAACTTGATCACAAAGAAGTAAATAAAAAAGAGCATTTTCTCAATATTCAGCTTCTGCCCAGATTTCCTCTTCCACCTGTCCTTTCTACCACTCTTGTATTCCATACCCTCCCCGACGGCTGACGGACCATGTCCAGGGTCAGTGCCTTGTCAGGCGCCCCTGACGGCTGTCCTGCAGGTCACGGCCTCCTCGTCTGTGCCCCCGGGGCACTGATTCTGGACCTCCGGACCTCCTGCCTTCCATTCACCGGCCTGCCTCCCCTGCTCGACAGCGGGGCTGCTCTGTCCTGAATATGTGACAGCCAGGAGGCAGTGGGGCAGGCCGGCTGCCAGGCTGGGAAGGTACCGAGGGTGTTGAGCTCTGGCCCCCGCGGCCCAGGAATTGCAAGCGGCTGTGTGGCCTTCCGTGGCCCTCCCTCCCCGCACCCCCAGAAATGGCAGCGGGAGAGGAATTCGGAAGCCCAGCTCTGGGGGCCCCTGGTCCCTTCAGCGCGCCATGGGGGAGTGATCCCGTGGGCTCAGGAGGCCACCTTTCCCTGGACTGTGGGAGGGCTCGTGGAGGGCAGCACGTGCACGGGTTCCAGAACCGGTGCCGTCCCCACGCCTTGGGGCGCGTGCACCCTGAGAAAGCAGTGCCTTGGAGAGGAGACCAGCCCTGAAGCAGCGCCCACGAGACCTCGAAGCTGCCGTCCTGGTGGGCGTAACAGACTAGACCCTCCTCTGCTTACGGCCGTGCGTGGTGAACGTCCTGGTGTCTGCCCTCAGCTCCTGTCGGAGGGCTCGAGAACTTATCTTTCTTCTCTTTGGACCTGCTTGACCAAATCAGCCTTGGCTAACTGGGTCGCAACAGGCTTGAAGTTAAAACATAGGGCAAATCAGCTTCTTAGAATATTATGCACAGGAGAGAGATCATTATCAGGTACCAATCGTTGACTGATGAGGTTAATTGCTCCTGATGGTGGCCCCCGGTGTTTTAATTAAACACACAGTGCCAAGGTGCTCCGCCAGGTGGGGCGTGAAGTAACCGGAAGGGAAGATTCTGCAAGCCCCTGAAAACCAGGAACAGAAATTTGAAGACATTTCTATTCCCAGATGGTCTCGTATGTGATGTTTTCAGGTACACGACAGACACCGATTTTATACGGCAGGTGCACACATTAGATGAGGGTCAGTGAAGACAGAGCTTGCCCTGGGCCGGGCGGAGGTGGATGGCTTTGTGACGGTCGTGGACCCTGACAAGGTGGCTTCAGAACCCCCTGGGAACGCCCAGAAATGCTGCCCAGCATCTTCCCGGGTTGAAGACACGTTCCCAGGGGCCCAGCTACAACACGACCTCACAGTTTCTCGATGAGCCTAGGGACTCAGCTGATGGAACCTTTGTTTTAATCTATCCATCGTCCTCAGCCTGCAAGTGTCTGTGAGATCGAATTTCACCCACTCGGCGAAATCAGGTAGCCGTGTCACGGAACAGGAAATTAAGTTGTCACCGTTGACGGGTAATACCGCACCACTGACGAAGCTCTCGGTGAATATTTTTCCCATTTGACGTCCCAGGAGCGTGAATGGGGGATAGCGAATGTGGGGGGTCGAAAGGCTGTGCTGGTTAAGAGTCCTCTCTGAGCACCTCATGTCAGCGCCTCGGGGGAGGAAGCCAAGGTCCCCCGGTGCCCGATGACACTGCAGACCCCATGGGACCTCCGGGCCTCCAGATCCCACACCTCTGCACTTTGTCCTCCCCTGCACAGTGGCCAGAGTTGCCTACACAGCAAAAACACAGAATGCAGGCAGAATGTGAAAGCCACCACTCAGAGAAACACTTTGGGGAACTTTCTTCCTCTGGAGTAAAAAAGTTTGGGGGTGCCTGGTGGTTCAGCCCGTTGGTTAAGCATCTGATTTTGGCTCAGGTCATTATCTAGAGGTTCTCGGGTTTGAGCCCCGTGTAGGGCTCTGTGCTGACAGCTCAGAGCCTGGGGCCTGCTTCGGAGTCTGTGTCTCCCTCTCTCCCTCTCTATCCGTCTCTATCTCTCTCTCTCTCTCTCAAAAATAAATAAACATTAAAAAAAACCTTTGTGTTTCCAAATGATTTCCTTATTTCATCATTTGTTTCTTGGTGACTGACTCCTCCACTGAGGATAATAATAAAATCATTAGGTTTTCAAGTTTTCTTGTTTTAGTAAAACACGGTGTCTAAGCCAATGGGAAATACACGGGTTATGGTGTTTGCCTGCAGTAATTAGATGGAAACAGCCGTATCCTTCAGTCCGTGGAGCTGGAAGTTTCTAAGCAGCTTTTTCGTTGTCTGTATATGTGGGTTTGAGGGGCGGTTGTTTGGGTTTTGCTTTCTTTCTGGTAAGATGGGTGGTTCAGACATTTATGCGCACACGCTGGGGCACCTGGGAGGCGGCTAACGCCCACACGCTTCGTCAGTGGTGGTGTTTCTTTGGTGCAAGAAAAGGCAACATTCATCTGCTTATTCATATTTCCTGAAGGATGGGGAAAAAATTAAGAATTTATCTTCAACTTAATTATAACAGGGAAGAGTGTTACCTTTGGTGTTTCTTTCCTCCCCACCAAAAACGGCAAGAAAAAAACGTCCCTGAGCCTTGGGCCTCATTGTCCGCAGATTCGTCACAGCTGTCCTATGGAGAATATTCTTTCCGTGACCGCAAAAGGGAAATGTTATTTAGTATTTCTCTTCTCTAAGCACCTGGGTGTTAAAAATGACAGGGAGCGTATTTTATGCGTATTAGTTTAAGAAATCTGTTGAAAATTGACGCGGGGCAATGAGATGACGTCCGAATCCACTGTGGTGATACATTTCCATGACACAGAGGTGGGGGCTCTTGCCCGGAGAGTGTGGCCTCACTACCGGCAGGGAGCGAGGAGAGCCTCTCAGGACATGTGGCCCCGAGGCGGACGCTTTGCCACAGGCGTCCCTGAAAAAGCACTGGGTCCGACCCAGCTTCTCCAAACCAGAAGGAAAGAGTGGAGGTCAGGGGAGTCATGAACCCCCGGGGGGAGCAGTGACCTTCCTCTTCCAAGAACAGCCTCTCTGTGCAACCTCCCCCCCCCCCCCCCGCAGGGAAAAGCCAGGCAGATACACCAGCCCCTCCCCTCCCCCCGCCCCCAGCGACATTCACCAGGCTTTCTCGGCCACAGAAGCCTCTTTGTTCTAGGCGTTTCCTTTCTGTTCTTTCCGCCTGTACAGCCTGTTGTCACAGGGAGCGAGTTGGGTTCAATTATGTTCCTTCCAGACCAGCTCCCTGGGAGGGTCAACCAAAGACCCCAAGTCTCAGAGCACATATACATCTAAATATTTAGGCCTTAAACGTTCAGCTTACTTGGGGCAACTAGTGACTTATCTCTTTAAATGGAATGAAGGCCTCGGACTTTCCTATCAGGATAATGATGCAAAAGGCAACGTTGCCAGGGATCCTGTTGTGTGATGTGCACCAAGTCGAGTGTTAAACCAAGGCGATCGAATAGACCCCCATGAAAGTCGGATGGAGGGGTCACACGAGCCCGTTTAGAGTTAGGAACCCAACGCCGAAGGAGGGGGTATAACTGACCCTCATCTGGCTGAGAAGCAGGGTCCGGGCCAAAGCTCCCTCTCTGATCCCCGGTATCTGCACTCGTTCGTGCAGATCTACCGTCTTCTCGTAGCCCCCCCGCCCCACCCAGGGATTCACTTACTGTGTCGGGCACACAAGTCATGGTCTTTGTCAAGGTAAGAGAGAACGCTCACTGCCAGTCAACACGAGCTGAGTTGAGCTCAGTAGAGAACCAGGCTGATGGACCCCTGGCCGCCGTCCGCCCTCCCCAGCGTCTGACGGGGGGAGCGCTGGCCGACCAAGTTACTGGGGACACCGCGTTCCAGTGTTGAATACGTCCAGTGGACGTCTTCGAGGAAAAATCGAATAGCTGAATATCAATGAGGACCCGTCTTCTGAGCCTCCGCAGTAAACAATGAACTCACGAATTAAAAACGCCTTGTGGGAATATTTGAGTCTGAATTGAGGGCAAATGACATGTTGATTGAGCAGCAGAGATGCTGCAACAATGAATTCAGGGAACAGAAAAATTAATTACCACCCCCCCAGGACCACGCCCTCCAGCTCTCCCGCGGACCAACGATGCGGCTCACACACGCCATCTTCCAACGCTGGGCAACATCACTGGGACACAGGAAGGTGCAGCGTCTATTGGTTACGCCAAACACTATGCCCGCAACTTAGTAGTACAAGAAAATTGAAGGCGTGACATCTTCTGTCTGCCGCGTTTGCACGTGATCTCACTGATCTCACGGGAGCTTTGCACCAGCCGACTCAGTTTACCTGAGGTACTATTGATCGATCAGTTTTCATTTCGCACCCAAAAGCTAAAATATGATGGAATCTAAAGTAAATTATTCATTCTCAGGGGTTCCCATTAGATCATTATGACAAAAAATAATATGTAAAACATTACCCATGAAATTGAGCTAAATAAGACAGAAGGAAAATAAACGCTACCGGGAGAAAAGGTAGCACCAGTGTCTCTGTCTTAAAGACATTTGTGTGGGGCACCTGGAGGGCTCAGTCGGTTGAGCGTCCGACTTCGGCTCAGGTCTCGATCTCGGAGTCCGTGAGTTCGAGCCCCGAGTCGGGCTCTGTGCTGACAGCTCTGAGCCTGGAGCCTGCTTCGGACTCTGTGTCTCCATCTCTCTCTGCCCCTCCCCAACTCGTGTCCTGTCTCTCTCTGTCTCGGAAATAAATAAACATTAAAAATTTTTTTTAATTAAAAAACAAAAAAACAAAACCAAAAATAGATCATGTGTGCTTCCTTAGAATTGGGTGGAGATGTTGATGCTGAGGTCCTAGTTATTAATTCTTCTTCTTCTCCCAGGTATAATTGATACAAATCATAAATATCAAAGGTGCACAAGTCGGTGTTGAGATAGAGGCGTACATTATGGAATAATCAACACACCAAGCTGATTAGCACACCCATATCCCTATGTAGTCACCATGTTCTTTGCTTATTTTTTCTTTTTCTTGTTCATCTATTTATGTATTTGGTGAGTAGTTCTTAAGGTTTAAATGGCTGTTTATTTATAAAGAAACCAATTTCTGTGTTACCACATTGGCAGGCCTCGACGGAACACTTGATGCGATTTGAGGGGAAATCTCATTTCCTTGACTAGATTGAATTGAGGCTACGCCATTGTAAAAAAGCTGCTGGTTGACTTGAATATAGAAATAGAAAAGAAGTATGTTCTCAGGGGAAAAAAAGCACGGTTCACGTTATGCAGAGGGAAGGACAATGACACCGCAGGACAATAGATCCCAACCCGGAATAAGCGTGTGTCTGGAAGGAACAGTGTCCGCCCCATCACCAGGCGGCGGAGGGGAAGGTTGCTGCTGTGATCTGGGGTGTCAGTGGCCCGGGGCGGGGGCGCAGAGAGAAACGGATCTGAATTCTAGGATTTTTTAAAGCACTGTTCGGTGGTCCTCTTGATGGGGATCTTCTCAGGAAAGAAATCCAGCAACAGTAGGCAGATGCCATCGCAAGGAAATACGGTTCAGCCGAAGCAATGATATAAGGGAGCCTAAGGAGGGGTCTAGGGGAGAACTCTCTGTATGTCTGACATGCTTCCCCGGTGCCTTCCGTCCTGCCGAACTGAGACCACCAAGGAGGCTCCAGCGCCCTCCCAGGCACCTCTCTTGAACTGAAATAAGAATGTGGGATGACAAACATGTACAGGAAAGGGGACTCAGTCAGTGTCAAGACGGATAAGAATATATGCTTCCTCCGAGGAATGAAGAGTGGGAAATAAAGTATGGGATCAGCATGATGCCCTCAGATTAAGTAAATGTCACAAAAATAGGAGCAAACCCGGTTCCAGGAAGAAGGGGTGATACAAAGTTGTTTCGACCTCCGCAAGCGTCAAAACTGGCTCCATGGACAAGGCATGGCGTGCGCTGGGTCCTTCATAAACAGAAGAGGGTAGAAAGAGAGAAGAGGAACATTTCAGGGGACAAGACAGCTCGAGGAAGTTCCAGAAGAGAAAGGGCGGCGGGGGGAGACCAGACAAAGATAAAACCGTCTTTGCCAGAACGGGGCATAGGGGTAGAGAAGCCGCGAGGGCAACCCTGGAAGCGAAGCCAGGCTGCTGGGGACCACGTGTGCGCAGAAGGAAACAATGGAAGCCAGGCTTGAGAAAGTGAAATTTAAACCTGCAGGCGAAAGGGAGTCCTGCCAAGGGTTTTGAACAAGGGATTCTCTTTATCACTGCCTCACTCGGGGAAGGGCGACGGGGCAGCACGTGGCGGCCAGCTGGAAGGAAAGCAAGTGACGACACGTCCAGGGAGGAGGCCAGCCAGGGAGTCAGGAAGAGGTCTTCAGGGCCTGAAAGAGACCTGTGGCAAAAAGACTTGAAAGGAGAATATAGATGATATATAATGAGAGAGTCAGGCTGTTCCTAGTGTCTCCCTCTGCCCATTCCAGAATATGCCAGAGCTTCCAGAACGAGAAATCCCTTTCGAGGATGGTGTTCACCAACACAAGAGTCAACTAGTAAGAAGGAAATAGACCCACAAGTAAAATCGTTTAGTTACAAAGCACGAAGTCTGAGGAGTTTATATAAAAACCACCACTCTCTCAAGTTGTGTCTTAGACACGTCTGGGCGTGAAAGAAAACTCGTAGCACACGTGGCTACTAGAAGTCACGTTATAGCCTAGAAAACAACCTACCACTCATTGGACTTCCACAAACACTACGTGCCCCGATTAGGGAATCTGTGTGTGAGAGTGACAATGTCCACTGCCCAACCTCTAAGCTCGCTGTTTCATTGAAACCACAACTTTACATATCCTTTTTATATAAACACTCCTGAGGTCCCCCATTTGAGAAACATGGCGGACGAGGATATTAGAGAAAAATTCCTTCTACAGACACCTAGAAATGCTTTTACTGTTTTTCTTTTTTTTTTTTTTTTTTTTTAGTTCAAAGGACTGTGCAGTCCCTGGTGGCAGGAGTGGTGAGCCGGGGAAAGCAGGGAAGATGCGTTGATGACACGGGACCTTAGGGCTCAAAACAGACAGGATCAAAAGCTGTAGGTTGGCACTACACACCCACGAGAATGGCTCCAAAGCCAAAACACCGGCAACACCAAGCACCGGCAAGGACATGGGGAAACGGGGGCTCTCGCTCGGTGTTGATGGGGACACAGGATAGTGTGGCCACTTTGGAAGATGGCTTGGTGGTTTCTTACAAAACTGAACATACTCTTACCTACAACCCAGGAACCACACTCTTGGTATTCACCCAACGGAGCTGAAAACGTGTTCGTACACACAACCTGCACATGGGTGCATACAGCAGCTTTACCATAACGGCCAAAACTTGGACGCCCTTCAGTAGGTGATGATGAATGAACTGTGGTCCATCCAGACATGGAATATTCTTTGGTGCTAGAAAGAAGTGAGCCATCAAGCCACGACAAAGCATGGAGGAGTTGTACGTGCATATTACTTCGTGAAAGCAGCCGAAATGCAAGGGCTACGTACCGTATGCTGCCGACGGATATGACATTCTGGAGAAGTGAAAACTGTGACAAGGTCAGCGGCTTCCAGGTGCGGAGGATGCCGAGGGCAGGATGAACAGGTGGAGCACAGAGGACTTGGGGGGCAGTGAAAGTATTCTGCACGACGCTATAATGGTGCACGCGTCACTAAACGTTTGTTCACACCCATAGAATGAACAACACCAAGAGTGACCCTAATATGAACTGTGGACTCTGGGCGATGATGACGTGTCCATGTGGGTTCATTGATGGTGACAGACACGCCATCTGGGGTGAGGATGCTGATGATGGGGGGCCTGTCTGTCTCTCAAAAACAAAGAAACATTTAAAATTAAAAAAAAATAGAAACAAAGGAGGAAATGAGAATATAAGTATTGTAGCAGGTATAGATACAATACTGACAAAACTCAACAATTGCTTGGGACCTTAAAAGGGACACCGTTTGTAGCAACTAAGAGTGAAAAGGAACATCGTTGGCCTGATGAGCAGGATCTATGGAAAACTCGCCATGATGGCATTCCGTGGCCCCACATCAGGGATGTGGAGCGCGCCAGCCTGCTATTACCCCTTCTCCCCTTTGCCCCCGACGGGAGGGTGTAACTGGCCAATGCATCAAGAAAAATGAAATTTGTGAGAATCATAAGGTGAGAAAGGAAATTATTGGAATCTGTAGGCAATACAGTTTTCAACATAGAAAATCAGAACACGGGGCACCTGGGTGGTTCAGTCGGTTAAGCATCTGACTTCAGCTCAGGTCACGATCTCACACTCCGTGAGTTCGAGCCCCTCATCGGGCTCTGTGCTGATGGCTCGGAGCCTGGAGCCCGCTTCGGATTCTGTATCTCCCCCTCTCTCTGCCCTTCCCCTGCTCATGCTCTGTCTCTCTCTGTCTCGAAAATAAATAAAAACATTAAAAAATGTTGAAAGAAAGAAAGAAAGAAAGAAAGAAAGAAAGAAAGAAAGAAAATCAGAGCACATCTACAGACCAGTAGCACACAGAGAGAGGCAGT
This sequence comes from Lynx canadensis, assembly GCF_007474595.2. Lineage (NCBI taxonomy): Eukaryota > Metazoa > Chordata > Mammalia > Carnivora > Felidae > Lynx > Lynx canadensis. The sequence goes on along the minus strand of NC_044306.2, from coordinate 1,668,160 downwards.
TGCTTTTGGAGCCATCAGCCACGTCGCATCGTGTCATAGCCAATGTGTACAAGAGTACGGAGCAGCGCGAGTGCCATACGTCCCTGATCACAGCAACAGCTCAGTCACCATTTCGGGGAGTAGCCTGACGACGGCTAAGGAAGTCGATGGTGCATAAATCCTACGACACACCCATTCCACTTCCACGCACCTACTTTAGAAAACCCATAAACGTACACAGTTACGTTATTAAAGACACTCGTTGAACGCGGTTCACAATATCAAAGATTACGAACACCCCGGTTATCCCTCGCCAGGAAAGTGCAGAGCTATAGACAAAGAATAAGAACAGGCGAGAGAATTCACAGCGACATCAAGACATGGTTATCTGGAGCAGGAGAGGGGGGAGGGCTGGGCAGCAAACTTCACATCCAACACCCAATGGTGTGAGTGTGTGCGTGCGTGCGCCTGAGACACAATTTTCTGAAGTCTTGTGGGTGTTTTAAATTTTTACTTACAAAACCATAAACCTAAAATAGACCCGTGCAGTGTAAACACGAAAGGAAAGAAGGAGCAAGGGGAGATGGAGGGAGGGAGGGAAGAAAAACAAAGAGAAGAGAGGAACCCATCCGGAAATAACCGTGATTGTCCCTTAACGTTTACGAAGAGCATAATGACTCTTGATCTGGTTGTGCAGACACGGACACAGCTCGGCTTGTTCGATAAATTCCAGTACACACCTAGGTTTCCTTCCATGCATACGAGGGCTGAATTATAAACATGGTTAACGAGATGTTTCCTCGACTATCTCTGGTAACACAAAGTGGGATGACAAGGAAGGACCTAGCATAGACCCTCTGTAGTTTGCCGCATCACATTTATACTCTGCAGAATATCCATGGGGCACCTGCCTTGTGCCAGGCACGATTCTCAGGGCTGGAGGCAACACAGCAAATAACACGGGTTCTGCCCTCGGGGGGCTACCGCGTATGGATGGTTAGGGCTTCCTGTGTTAACTGTTCCCGCGCTTCTGAAGTGGGCTTTTCAATCTACTGGGAAATCGGAGTGAGTGCAAATATTTCTCCCACGATCTTGTTCACATTTATTATTTTGCTTCGTAAATCTTCTGCTCAGAGATAATTCCAAATAAAAACTAGCTTATTAACCAAACTAGGTTATTTTGCTAGAGGGATCCAAAAAACTAAGATTTTCCCAGCTTTGCGGATCCGTCGATGAAGTGAATTTTTGCCGCAAAAATGCAATGTTTACCCCCTTTTATCGTTGTTTGCAAATGTCTAGTGAACAGCTATGATCTGAGCTGAATTGTGCTCAGTGACAGAAGAACGAAATAATTCTTTGTGGTCTCAGGTGCTTGTTGAAGAAGTGATGGGATGAACGTATGAATGAGTGAGTGGTTTAATGACTATTTGCCTAGAGCCAGGACATAATTTTTCAAAAGACCGTAAGGCAAGTAGCAATGGTGTAGGGGTGGAAAATATTTTAAAAGCATCCTATTACCCAGGTAGCCTCGATGATAAATACAAGCACTTGCTTTTTCTTCTTCTCTTAATCTTTAGTAGGGGAGCATGGAAACACAGGCCTGTGAGTTTTCTTCCATTGGGCAAAAATCAAAATCATTCTTTTTATAGCTGAAGAATACTCCATCGTGCATATAATATACACCACATCCTCTTCATCCGCTCATCTATCGAGGGTGGTTTCCATAAAACACTTGGGCTGTTGCTGTAATTTGGTTAGTGTAAATAATGCTGCTATAAACATAGGTGTGCGTGTATTTCTTTGAATTAGTGTTTTTGTATTTTGGGGGCGAATCACTCAGCCATAAAAAAGAACGAAATCTTGGGGCGCCTGGGTGGTTCAGTCGGTTAACCATCCGACTCTTGGTTTCCACCCAGGTCATGATCCCACAGTTCACGGGGTCGAGCCCCACATCAGGCTCTGCACTGACAGAGTGGAGCCTGCCTGGGATTCTGTCTCTCTCCCTCTCTTTCTGTTCCTCCCCCCCGCTCTTGCACACACACACACACTCTCTCTCTCTCTCTCAAAATAAATAAATAAACTTAAAAAAAATGAAATCTTGGGGCGCCTGGGTGGCGCAGTCGGTTAAGCGTCCGACTTCAGCCAGGTCACGATCTCGCGATGCGTGAGTTCGAGCCCCGCGTCAGGCTCTGGGCTGACGGCTCAGAGCCTGGAGCCTGTTTCCGATTCTGTGTCTCCCTCTCTCTCTGCCCTTCCCCCGTTCATGCTCTGTCTCTCTCTGTCCCAAAAATAAATAAACGTTGAAAAAAAAAAAAAATGAAATCTTGCCATTTGCAGCAACATGGATGGAGCTAGAGAGTATAATGTTAAGCGAAATAAGTCAGGGAAAGGCAAATACCATATGATTTCACTCCTATGCGGAATTTAAGGAACCAAGCAAGCAAAGGAAAAAGAGAGAGAGACAAGCCAGGAAACAGACCCTTAACTCCGGAGAACACACCGGTGGTCACCAGAGGGGAGGGGGCTGGGAGAGGGGGACACACGTGATGGGAACAAGAATACACTTGTGGTGAGGGCACCGGGTGTGGGGTGGACGCGCAGGGTCACTGTATTGCACACCTGGAACTAATATTACACTGTGTGTTAACTACACTGGAAAGAAAATGAAATGAAGTAAACACAACAAAGAAAAACCAAAATCACTCTATGCCAGTGGAAGGCAGACTTGAGGAGGGCCTTGAAGGTGAGGAGGCTGTGCCCGCCCACTGGAGGAGATCCCCGCCCCCCTCCCTTGGCCCCCCCCTTCCCCGACCCCTTCCCCCCACCCCCGCACCCACCCTCCCGCCCAAGCCCTGACCGCCTGCTCCCCGGGCACCGTGGCCCCGCCCACTTGTGGGGACGGCCCCGCCCACTGCCGGATTCCGGGTTTGCGGGGCGGGACGCACAGCCTTTCCCGACGGAAGCCCTGGGCCTAAGGTCGCTGTGCTTCTCCAGCGCTTTGAGCTGTCTATGCGGGAATCCCCGGAAGACGGTCCTCTGTCTGTCCCGGGTGCCGTCCCCACCCTCCTGACGAGCCGGCCCTCAATCAGCAGGTGCCTACGAAGCGCCCTCTGCGGACCTTGGGGGGCGCACTGCAGCCTGTCCAGGGCGAGTCCCGGAACGGCCCTCAAATGTGGCCTGCTTCTTAGAGTCCCTCCTGGTGGGGCTGGGAGGCCCGCTGTCCGTTACCGTGTGGCGCCCTGGCTCCTCAGGCCCTTCACGCGTTCTGAATAGTTCCGTTAGGATATGGGAAGAAGGCCGGAGGGACGAGCGGGGTGGCTGCCGTCCCAACCCGCTGCCAGAGCCGACGGTGGCCCGCGTGGCACGTGGCATCCCCGACCAGGAGACCAGCTCTGCGGGGGCAAAGGCGCGCACGGTCTCCGCCAGGCCAGGCCCGGGAGGACGGAGGCCTCGGCACGCCGCGCCCGTGGCGCAGAGGCTGGGGAGCCGAGGTCGTGGGCAGACTCCCCATCGACACGAGAGACGCACGTGCTGACGACGTCCCAGCGCGAGAGCTCTGACGGGGCTTTAGGAAACCTGTGGCCGGCTGGCCCGACAGAACGAACGATCCCAAGAAGGTGTTGGAAACGACAGTCCCACGTGCAGGACACTGCGGAGCGTGCCCGGTGGGGGGTACAGGTGTGCTGGGCCGTGTGGCTCCTGAATGGGGCTCGGCGTGAGGCCTGCTGACCCCGCTCCCCGCTCGAGGAAACCGAGGCGCGCAAAGACCAGACAGGCGCAAGGCGGTGCACACAGCCTCTCGGAGCCAATACCGTGTCCTCCCCGCTGCAGTCTGTGTTCATCTGTTTGTGCTGTGGATGCAGTGAAACAAGTGAAAGAAACCCGTGTGCTCCCGGAGAAGCGGACTCACATCTCGAATGAGGTAAGAGCAGATCACTTAACGCAACGATGAGTGAGACCGGGCCCAGAGAGCAGACGTGATATAGCAGGAGGGGGCCGAGGGGCAGATGGGACGGGCCTGTCGAGGTCATAAGGCTGGTTATGGGGGGCATCGCTGGTCTCCACTGGAATTTGTAATGTGACCCTTTAATGTGCCCCTTCGGTATTCCGTCCCCGCATAAGAAGTATCATTGTGGTTCTCCAGGTAAAATGATGTTTAAATGGACCCCATCCATTTTGAAGCCAGTGAAAAATGAGACCGTTACAAGTTAATCTTTCTTTCCATTACTTAACTAAATCTCAAAGGGGCAATTAAAACCAAGAAGCAGTAAAGACACACAGTTAACCATGTTTGTTCACTGTAAAAGACGGGGTGCTAGGACTCCCCGATGCCTCCCCAAAGCTGCTTCTGCCAAATATCCATAAGGAAGACGCCTCTGAAAATCAGGAACCAGAACGACCACGGAGAAAACACTCAAGGACACACAAGGACGCGGGGGGAGCGCAGCTCCGGGACGATCCAGAAACCCCTCCGCCTCACCTCCTCCGTCCCCGACTGAACTTTTGTAATATCAGATGCTTCCCGTGAAAAACGTCAATGCCGTATAATTCACCGCTTTGAAAAATGAGTGAACCGGCTGCATTTGACATGACTCCTTGAAACACGGAATATTTAAAATTCAGGCCCCAAACTTAATGTATAGATACATCACATATTTTGATGACTTTGCTGATGTCATAAGAGCCTTGTAATATCTCACAAGGTGTGTTTTATTCCTTCTAATGTGTATCATGTGAAGATTAAGAGGCTATATTATTGCCTTCAGAATGGCCTGCTATTTCCTGGAAACGGTACTTTGCCGGACCTGTCCTTGTCACGGTGCCTTTAATCATCTTCCATCACTAAGTGATTGTGTTTGCATCAGGAAGATGTACCCGGGTCGGCCGAGCAGGCAGGCAGTCCGGGATCTGTTCTCGGAGCGCCATCTAGAGGCTTCGCGGGGCCCGAAAACCATTCTTCACGTTATTTACTTGGGTCCTAACACCCTTTCGTGAGGCTGGGAACGGAGGTCTCCAGGGGTGCTGTCATTATGTAACTTCTCTCCCAGGGGGAACCGATGGCTCAACTGAGGGCCATCCTGGCTGGGGCGGGGCTGAACCCTAGTCTGTTCCCTCCCAGTGGGAACGGACAGGTGACACTCAGCTGAGGGCCAGCCTGGCCGGGGCGGGGCTGAACCGGGGAAACAGAAAGCGGGGAGCTCGCCCGTGAACCTCCAGCATCCCTCGAGGTAACACCTCAAAGCCGCCGAGAAGCTGGCCCTGGCAAGGCTTTAACAGAGTTCCTTTTCTGACAAGCAGGTGCGCAGGAAGATTGGGGGAGACAGGTGCTTCCGCAGGAGCACCGCACGAGAGCCATCTTCCCAGCCCCGCGGGCTCAGAAAGCACTGAGCTGGGCCGCCACCCGGCCACCTGCCACTGGGAGGCCACGGCGGCCACCGCAGTTCTGGCGAGGGCAGTAGACACCATGGAAGAGGTCCCCGCCCGCCAGGCTGGGGATTCGCAGTTGAATCGCGCCCTGTGGGTTTGTGAGCACTAAGCACTAAGACCAGGGAGGGGACCCTGCTATACGCTGGAGTCACACGTGCTGTCTGTGCTGCCGTTTGAGCACAGGCGATGGAGACATGTGACTGACCAGTCTCGCTATTTCAGGAATGGACACCTACCTACCAAAGATTCCATTTTCTGCCGCTAGAACAACAAAGTCATAATTTGGATGGAAATGCGGAACAATCCCATCTTTCCAAGAGCGTTATTTTTTTAAGGGAATGTTTACAGAGTAAACGTAGAGACAAGAAAAAAGCATCCCTCAGTAGCTCTACAGACAAGTGGTCCGTGACGGGTGGGAGGAGAGGCCTGACCCCGGATGAAAACTCCCGTGAAGGAAAACGGTACAGAACGGCCTAAAATGTTCAATGAAATCACAGAAAGGATGATTGAGAAAAGGCATCATCAAAGTGTGGATGGGGAAAAAAGAGGAAAAAATCAAGACAAAAATAATCTAGGTGAAATACTAAATATTAGACATTAATGCTAGTAGTGATGGGTATTAGCCAGCATGCATTTATGTAGCACTTGCTGTATACTAGGCACTTGATCTGTGCTCACAAGTGTTCCGATGGAGCCCTGGGCTGGAACTATCACCCCCGCCTGACAGCTGAAGAATGAGGCACCAAGAGACAAGGATTGTCCCCGGCTCCCAGGGCGTCAATGCAGGGCTGGCGTTTGAACCTCACAGCTCAGGAGTCTGGGCCCTCGGCAGCCTCGGTGCGGACCGGCTGGGACACTAAACGGGGACCAGATGTACCACAGAGTGTGGGGGAAGTAGAGAGGAGAAGAAGGCTCCTTATTTCTTAAAGAATGATCTGGCCTGGGCATGCCATGGGGGACGTCCAGGCAGGCTGGTGGCTGAGACGGGGCTGTGTTGGCCACCTGGTGCCCACGGCAGTGCCTCTCTGGCCCTCCCAGTGACAGGACATGGGGCCCTATCTGTCGTGATGGTTGTATGTCCGAGGGATGGCTCCCAGATCCCTGAGCGGGACAGTCCAGGTTATGAGACTGGCAAGGCGCTGGGAGATTTACGTACACGTCAAAGGGAGGTCGGAGGCATAGACACAGGAAGACTCTAGGCTACAGAGTTTCCTCAAGCTCACGTGAAGGCTGTCTTCATCAGGGCCTAGAAACTTCCAGACAGCTCAGAAAATGTTTGGGGCTGGCGGGACATCAGCTGAGCACTGCAGACAGACTTCGTCCAAGTGTAAGAACAGAAAGTGGCTGGGGTGCCTGGGTGTCTCAGTCAGTTGAGCGTCCGACTTCGGCTCAGGTCATGATCTCGCGGTTTGTGAGTTCAAGCCCCGCATCAGGCTCTGTGCTGACAGCTCAGAGCCTGGAGCCTGCTTCAGATTCTGTGTCTCCCTCCCTCTCTACTCCTCCCCTGCCCATACTCTGTCTCTCTCTGTCTCTCAAAAATAAATTAAAACAGTAAAAAAAAAAAAAAAAAATCAGAAAGTGGCTGGGATGTGGAATCTTCCTCGTGGGACATTGCCCAACATTCCCTTGGGGCCCGCCTCCCTCACCTCTTGAACTGAAAGGTGAGTTAATGCCATTCCGTTGGGAACAAGGCGGGAGACTCGTGTTGGTCTGACCAGTCACAGGCGCCCCGCACACGCACCCCTGGACTTCTTTGGAAACCCTCTTAGTAGAAATCCCTCCAACCCAGAACCCCAGAATGGAAGAAAAGCTTTCTGTGAAGCACCCGGGTGATAGACTTTCCCCCATCGACATTCACACAAACCTACCTTTGTTTAGTTAATAAATAATTTGAGTCCTTAAAACAAAACAAAACCAAACCTTTATAGCAAGTACCCACCCAGTAATGAAACACTCTGGGTACCTTTGGCCACGAATGCGCATCTGTTTAATGCCGTGCGCGTACTTTCTATGAAATTTAATTTCTAAATCTATGGTTTTTAATTTTCCAAGTCATTAACGTTCACATGTGGATTCCCACTGAGCTCCCCGGTTAAAACGTTTCATAGGGGGAAAGTACGTGTTTTGCTGAAAGGAACACATTTGTTACCCACTGAATGAGGTGCACAAATGAAATCCGAGCGCTAGCAATGGTACCTGTCTCCCTCTTGGCCATCGGAGTAAATCCCCAGAACGTGTCTCCTTCTCCAAAAACAGTGAGCCGCTCTGAGGTGCTGTAAGAGATGGGATTCCCTGTAATGTCTCTTGACTAAAGAAGCTAGTGGGGGACCCTTAGGGAGCAGCTGGTTCGTGCAAAGGGCCTGCGGTCCCCTTTGCTTCTCTGCCATGCATCTCGGGGATCAGGGCTCATGTGATGTAGGTGAATTGCACTAAACTCTGCAGACAAAGTGGTTCATTCCTGTTCCCGGGTCTCCATCCACAGGAAGTTTTACTTTTGCCAACATGCCCTTCCGATGCATAAACCAAAACGAAACAAACACACGAAAAACAGCGATCCCAGAAAGGAGTCTCCAGCTCACGTTCTCATACCCTTTCATTCTGGCCAGGCCTGAGAGCAGAGAGGAAGAAAGTAAGAAATGAATTATTTCTTTAAAAACAGGACATGAGCAATCTTAAAATTTAATTTTCAGAAGATGCAAAATCCTTCTGTTTCTCCCATGAGTTGACCAGGGTAGCGCATACATTCCCCCAGCTCTAGAAGATATAACTGAGGCAGGACATCTGGCAAGGCATACAAGGTGCTGATTTAATATATCGCAAAGGGATTACCACCACGGCGTCGCCATCACATAACTATGATTTCATTTTGTGGTGAGAGCTTTCCGGGTCAGCTCTCTTAGCAGCTTTCCCATATATAATACCGTATTGTTGGCCATAGTCACCCTGCTGTGCACGGGACCCCCAGAGCCCACTCATCTTAGAGCTGGAAGTTTGCTTCCTTTGGCCAACACCTCCTGTTTCCCTCGCCTGCCCCTGGTAATGAGCATTCTACCTCCTGCTTCTGCGGGGTCTCCCTTATTAGAGTCTGCATATAAATGAAACCATACGGTGTTTCTCTTCCTCTGACTTCTTTAGGATAATGTCCTCAAGGCCCATCGCTGTTGTCTACAATGGCAGGATTCCCTTCCTTTTTGTGGCTGATATTCCACTCTGTGTGTGTGTGCGTGCACGCACGCGTGTGTGCCTGTGTGCGTGCACATGCGTGTGTGCACGTGTCTGTGTGCGTGTGTGTGCATGCGTGCATGCATGTCTGTATGCGTGCATCTGTGTGTATGTGTGTGCACGCATGCGTGTGTGCACACGTGCGTGCGTGCCTGTGTGTGCACACGTGGGTGTCTCTGTGTGTGTCTGTGCACGCGTGTGTGTGTGTGTGTGTGTGTGCACGCGCACGCACACATCTTTAACGGTTCATCCATCCATGGACACTTAAGTTGTTTCCACGTCTTGGGGATTGTGAGTAACATGGCAATGACCGTCGGGGGGCAGGTGTGTCCGGAGATAGTAATTGCATTTTCTTTGGAGATATGCCCACGAGCATTAACAGATTCCAGTGACAAGCGGCTAGTAGGAACGTGGAAAGCTGCAAAGAAGTGTTGCGGTCGGCTGTCCCCTAATTAGCCTTGACTCAGTTTTGGAGCTGATGACCTGGGACGTCATCGGTTTGGTGAGCACAACGTTGGTAAACGAGGACTCACTTTTCAGCTATTCACAGCCCCACACGCCCAGCCTGCTTCCCGCTCGGGGCAGCCGCGTCTCAGGGGAAGCCGACTTCTGGGGCTGACTTATGTTAACTGGTATGTATTCTCAGGAGGTGACCCTAGAAATGGCAGAACTGACGCACATTTTTAACAGACGGCTGGTTTATTTAAAAGCCCCACCTCTACCCCAAATCACCACATTCTGTGATCACGCAAATCCTAAATTTACTCTTTCTGTAATGAGCTATTGGAATACAGACCACACCCCTCATAAAAGGCATCGTTTCTTCTATTTTCATAGATAAAAGGAAACAAGGCTTAAAGAGTCCAACGACCGGCCCGTAATGAAAAAGCTGCCCGGCCACTGAGCGGGGACGCAGTGCAGGACGCATGGACCCCACGCACCTTGTTGTCCTAGGCCCGGGCGCGGTCGTCAGCCGACAGCCACGGGTGGGAACAGGGGAGGTCGTGTCCGGGTCACGGGTCCTTCCCAGGGCAGCAAGCCGTGAAAAGGAAGCGTGACCCCCGACATGGGCGTTATCAGGGGAGCTCCCAAGTCCCAGCCGGAAGTGCAGCCAGGGATGCTGGCAGAGGGCGGGGGAAGGGCGTGTGCGGACAGCTCAGAGGTGCAGACACGGGAAGGAGGACTGAGCGGAGCACAGATGAGTGAACGGTGCCATCGGGCACCACAGTAAACACGGACATATTGAATACAGAATGGCACGGGGCCCAGGAGTCCCGTGCGACGGTGACAGACAAGGCAGAAGTGCGTGACGACGAGCGGAGCAAGGACCACGAAATGGCACAGGCACTCTTGGAGCCACGGGAAAGTCCGCGGGTACCACCCCCGGGGAGCATTCACCTGGTCTCCACGTGTCCCCGCAGACGGCTTGTGAGCCGCAGGGACACGCGGCCGCTGTGAGGTCCCTGCAGCCTCTGATCCCGGGACAGAAACACTGCTGTGACGCGCAGACACTCCACGCGCCTCCGCACGGGCCACCGCGGGGGCCACCACAGCCGCGTGACCGTCAACGTATGCGTCAGCCAGATGGGCCTGCAGGAGGCCGGCACCCGTGAGGACAGAGGAGCATGTGATTCGGGGGACCGAGTGGACAAACCCCATCATCCAATCCGCTGGGGCCCGAGTGGAGCGAAAGTGAGTGGGAAGGTGGACTCACCCTGCTTGAGCTGAGACAGACTTCCTCTGTCCTCGGACACCAGCACTCCCGCCTCTCGGGCTTTCGGACTCAGGCTGACGGCCACCCCCGTCTCCTGGGCCTCCACCTGCAGACGCGGTCGGTGGGATTTCCCGGCCTCTGTGACCCCGTGAGCCCTTCCTGTAACAGATCTGCTTATCCTGATCCGTCTATGGGCTATCATCTATCTATCCATCATCTGTCTACCTATCTATATGTCTGTCATCTATCTATATATCTACATATCTATATATATCATCTATCCACCTATCGTCTATCTATCATCCATCTATCTCCGTATCTATCTATCCATTGTCTACCTATAATCTATCGGCTATCATCTATCTCCTAATGGTTTTGTGTCCCTGGAGAACCTTAACTAGTGCAAATAGTAATGCAACCAGGGATGCATAGCTTGAATTTAATCATCAGTAAACATCAGCAAACCCCAATTAAGAAAGACTCTACAGGGGCGCCTGGGTGGCTCAGTCGGTTAAGCTTCCGACTTCGGCTCAGGTCATGATCTCACAGTTCATGGGTTCGAGCCCCATGTCGGGCTCTGTGCTGACAGCTCAGAGCCTGGAGCCTGCTTCGGATTCTGTGTCTCCCTCTCTGTCTGCCCCTTCTCCACTCATGCTCTGTCTCTGTCTCACAAAAATAAATAAATGTTAAAAACAGTTAAAAAAAAAAGAAATACTCTATAAAATAACTGGCCTGTGTCCTTCAAAACTAACAACATGAAGAAAAGGAAGGGTGGGGAGCTGTCCCAGGTTTGAGAAAAGTCAAGAGACGTGGCCAGTAAATGCAATACAGGATCCTAACCTGGGTTCTGGATTCAAGGGAACCTCTGGAGCTTATGACTGGGATAACTGGCCAGGTCAGAATGTGGATTCTGCATTACAGTTCTGTACCAAAGGTAACTTCCTTCTACTTGATAACTGTACGGTGGTAACATAAGAGGATACCTTCGTCTTCGTTCGAAGGAGACATAGACACAGTGTTAAGGGAGAGAGACCAATGATGTGTGTGACGTGTGCCGTGTGCTCTCATGTGGTTCTGAAAACAGTGCTATTTCGGCTCACCGAATCAGCGCCTCAGCCGGGCAGCCTTGTGCTTCTCACGGCTGTCACGGGAGCACGCGATTCAAGGGAGCAAGTAGGGCTCCCAGGGCCCGATGGCGTCCCCTAACCGAGCCGTGAGCGTTCCTCACCCCCGTCCCCTGATCCTAGCCCAGCGCAGTCTCGACAAGAGCGGTGTGGATTCCAGAAAGGAACTAAAGGCAGACAACCACTCTTTGGAGGCAGAGCCCAGTCATTTCTAGACAGTTAATGGATGACACCGATACCTTCCCCAGGTACTTAATCCCTTCTGTCTCCCAGGAAGTAACTGGTAATCGTATTGGGATCACCTATGCTGTGCTGCAGAGATACAGCAGGTGGGATGTGTGATAAAACATATGAGATGACCCCAGCACCAGGTCTTGGATTCTGGTCCCACGGTCCAGGACGAGGAACCAGGTGTCGCTGGAGAAACGGCCGAGTCTAGGGCTGGGCCAGGGTAGATGCAAGGTGAGCCCGCGGTGTCCGCGAGAGCCAGGTCAGGAAGGGCTCAAAACAGCAAATGGAAAAGGACCTGGGGTCAAGCCTAAGAAGCCCGCGGGGGCCAAAGTGGGACAATCTGGGCAAGGAGAGCAGTCGCTTCATAATGGATCGTAACCCAGAGTAGGAAGGAAGTCTCCTGACTCCATGCCAGTATACATGAGTGGCTGAAGAAAGAAAGAAAAGGCAGAGAAGAGACTCGTGTTTCTTACCGAAGAACCCTAAATACCGTATGCAGACGCTCTCCCTCCAAGAGGAGGGCTCCCAGCCCGCAGACCCCTCCCTTGAGGGCGGAAGGGCCCTCGGCACTCGGATGCAGGAACAGACCAGGAGAGGGGGAGTCGGTCACGCTGCGGGGAGAAACCACCGACACCCCTCGTCACGTGAGGAAGGTTAGCGCCACCCTGATGTGTGGCTGCGGGCCGCCCGCCAGGTCTTCCCAAAGCCCCCACCCCCCACCCCGGGCCCATCAGGAGGGGCCGTCGGACAGACCCAGACGGGACGGCATCCTCAAAACCATCGCGCTCTGGAGAAACAAGGGGAGACGAAGTGTCGGGGACCAGACCGGGGAGAAGTGGCAGCCGGGTGCCAGTGGCGTCCGGAGACGGCGCGGGTGCGACCAGCGGGGGGATCCAGAAGCCGATTGCAGTGGACAGCCAGCCTACCAAGGTCGGGCTCCTGAGCTCCCGCAAAGGTGCGGTGGAAGCCACGTGTGGGGCGGGGAACTCTGCGCTGTCTTCGCAACGGTTGTGTGAGCCTCAGGTTGTTCAAACAGAACAAGCTCGTGTTTAAGATAGTGTAAGCCAGGGGGCGCCTGGGGGGCTCAGCCACCTGAGCGTCCGACTTCAGCTCAGGTCATGATCTCACGGTTCATGGGTTCGAGCCCCGTGTCGGGCTCTGTGCCGACCGCTAGGAGCCTGGAGCCTGCTTCGGAGTCTGTGTCTCCCTCTCTCTGCCCCTCCACCACTCATGCTCTGTCTCTATCTCAAAAATAAATGAACATTTACAAAACTTAAAAAACGTAAAATATCATAAGCCAAACTGGAGACAGCGAAGAGGTCGGTGGCTGCCAGGGGTTGTGGGAGGAGGGAGGACGAACAGGTAGAGCACAGAGAGGTTTGGGGCAGTGAGACTATGCCGTTACTCTATAATGACGGACACGTGTCATTATACGTTTGTCCAGACCCTCAGAATGTACGACACCAAGAGGGACCCTGATGTAGACTGTGGACTCTGGGCGATGACGACATCATCAGTTCTAACAAATGCACTGTCTGGTGGGGGTGCTGGTGGAGGGGGAGGTTGTGCGTGCCGGTGGGGGGGTGGGGGGCAGGGGCGCCCAGGAAATCTCTGCACCTTTGTCTCAAGTTTGCTGTGAACCTAAAACTGCTCTAAAAATATAAAGTCCACCAAAAGAAGTGATAGGGCTTTAAGAAATTCACAAGCGTTTCATTCTTTCCCAACGAACTACGATTGCTAAACAAAAATGACTATTGAGGGGCGCCTGGGTGGCGCAGTCGGTTGAGCGTCCGACTTCAGCCAGGTCACGATCTCGCGGTCCGGGAGTTCGAGCCCCGCATCAGGCTCTGGGCTGACGGCTCAGAGCCTGGAGCCTGTTTCCAATTCTGTGTCTCCCTCTCTCTCTGCCCCTCCCCCGTTCATGCTCTGTCTCTCTGTCCCAAAAATAAATAAACGTTGAAAAAAAAAATTTTTTTAAAAAAATGACTATTGAAACTAGAAAATAAGCCAGTTCCGTTTAACCCAATAAAGGCCAAATAACAGGAAAATCTGTCTGTGCCCACCCTTGCCAAGATGTCTGGGAAATAAGCTCCACACTACAGTACTAATAGAGGCAGCTGGAGTTCGCCTGCCCGACACAGAAGGTAGAAATACTTGTGGAAATTCTGGAGGGTACTCACTCTACCTGCTATAAACCCCCTCAACCACCTGGCGATATCAGAGACGTATTTAAATGGCAGTTTCTTTTATGACCTTGGGAAAATATAACACAATCTCATGGAGTCTGGATTGGCTTTAACGACAGAGAGAAAAAATAATCTGAACCACCAAAGCTTTTTCTGATAAACGTCACGTGTCTACTACAAAACTAAAAATATGGAGGTAGGATTTCTGCGCCCAAGGGATTTCAGCCTCTTCCCAAAAGAAGGAAGAAAAAGTTCAAAGGAAGGCTGGGTCCATCTGTGCATTTTAACTTCACCGAGAGACGGACGGTCGGCCAAATTTCCGGTGTTCCCCAGGCCACTGCTCCGCTCCTTTCTAACCGCTGCCTTTCTTGGGAAGCCCCTGATTAATCAGCACGCTGAAAAGGAACACAGCCACCTGCACATTTTGTGGCCCTCTACAGAGGTGTTCAGGCCCACGCGGTGATAACCACGTAACAGTGCCTGTAGACGAAGTGCCCCTTCTTAGGACGCCCTCCTGGCCACCACCCCTGGAGGGGGCCCAGCACGGCTGGGCTCTGCCCGCCGCCCCGGCTCTCCGGATCACAGGCCCACGCGTTCGTGCTCCTGGCCACGCCACCACACGTACTTAGGCCCAAAAAGGGAGCAGGTGGAGTCAGGTACGGCTTCATACAGGAGAACCACGAGTTGTCTTTTAAAGTTTTATTCGTTTACGGCAACAAAAACCAGCGTGTACCCGGTAACACGTGCATTTAAGGCTCTACAACCAGGATTTCCGAGCGGCTGGATCTTGTCTACACCACAGACCACAACCACCAGGAGGCCTGGGGCTTTGCACCCCGTGCCAGCATCGATGGAAACCGGAGCGGCCACCTTGCAACCGGCCCTCTGCGGGAACCCGCAGACCTAGCTCCGTCAGCCTAGTGCAAAACCTTAGCTTTTCCCCTTAGGTGAACGTAAAATGCCAAGAATCAAATGCCAGAGTTAAAAGCATAACGCGTGACGGCCTATCGGCACACGTGGCATCCCCCGGGGCCGTGGTCACTCACTGGAACGGGTGCGCAGCACTCGGCGGCCTGCCCCCCGCCGGCGGCCACCGCCCTATTCCGTCATGGAGGCAGACGCCGGGATGAGCTTCGGCTTCGCCTGCTGGGGTGGTGCCACGTCGGGGATCTTCTCCCCGTACTTGTACACGCTGACGGTGACGTCGATCTTCTCACCTCCGTACTTGTTCTTCACGTTGATGCTGTACTTGCCCGAATCCTCGGAGGTCACGCCCTTGATGGTCATGCTCACGTACTTGGCCTGCTCCACCTTGACCGAGAAGTGCTCGCTGAGCTCGATGTCCTTGTCGTTCTTGAACCACACCACTTCAGGGTCAGGGTTTCCAAACACGGTGCAGGTCAGGTTCAAGGTCTTCGGGAGGGAGGCGTGGGCGGAGAAGGGTTAGGGTTAGAGACAGAGAAGTCATAGCAGCCTTCCAAAGGGGCCCGGCTCCCCGTGACACTCACTGAAGCGTTTACCTATCCCCCACGTTCATTTGGCCAACACGCTCTTTCTGTGTGTAAGCACCACGCTAGACACGCGGGATCCGAACACAGCACACGTGAGCGAGTTCGCCGTTCCGCGAGGCAGCTCATGAGAAAAATCAGTGATAGTTTTCCCTCTTTGTTCTCAGTTTTAATCCACGGCCTGACAAGATTCATGCATTTAGAGGTAATGAAACTACATTTTACAGTAGACGTATTTAGCCTGTTTCTAAATTTCCTTTCTATTCCAACTAATGGATCCATTTTACCAACATCTTCTCTGGATTTCCTCTGGCAAATCCAGAGAAGATGTCTTCTAACCAGTAATCAGGCGCAGCAAATGCACTGACAACGTGTGCTCAGCCCATGAGCAGCTGACAGCACCAGCACAGCCTCGTTGTGAGGCCC
Organism: Lynx canadensis; assembly: GCF_007474595.2. Classification (NCBI taxonomy): domain Eukaryota; kingdom Metazoa; phylum Chordata; class Mammalia; order Carnivora; family Felidae; genus Lynx; species Lynx canadensis. Next base: position 1,652,343 of record NC_044306.2, on the reverse strand, counting down.
ACGGTTCTTCCGTCTCAGGAACTCGCTAGAATTTCTTTAGCTGCTCAAGAAAAGGCCTATAAATTTTAGTGTCTGGGCCTAATAAAATTCTCTCGTGTCTCTGTCCCCTCGACACTGACTTAGGACGGCTGCAGACAGAGAGAGGTTCCAGTCGGATGTCGGCAACTCCACTGACAGGCAACAAACACAAACTCCAGGAAGTGGTTTCCGTTATAAATTCCAGAAGGACCTCGAAAACCGGAGTGCTTTTCTACCTTCCTGCCGGGCCAAGGGTGGCAGGGGGTGGGGGTGTGTCCCACCTTCTCGGTGAGCAGTTACCACCTGGAAGGACCAGGACCCCGCAGAGGCCCAGGGCCGGGAGCCACACCTGCCACACACCGGCTGTGTGACACCTGCGTCGGGCTCCGTGTCCCTGTGGGCCTGTGGCTTCAGAATATTAAACTCTGCCGTCCCCTGAGAACGTGAGGGTGACCAGGGGTAGCCTGAGACCGCCATCGGGGTGGGTGGGGAGCTCCCCGTGGTCCGGGCTCTGGGCAGCAACCCCGTCCCCGGGCTCCCCCTACACTGGGCCGCATGAGTCCCACTGTCCTTCTTACCTTGCCCTCCATTATGGTCACCACGTCAGGTAAGCCACCGATCACCTTGCCACGATCTGCAACATGAAGGCCACTGGGTTGAGTAAACCGTCCCCGGGGACGTTTCTAGGAGCAGGCCCCGTGCCACGCAGCAGTGGATACAACACGACATGGGAGGGGCCCCCACCACTAGGAGCGGGACGACGGCCGGGCGGACCCACTGGTCCCGTGAGGCACGGAACTGAGGATGAAGAGTTCCCCGAGGGCCACACAGGGAACCGGACACATGGTCCCTGGAAGGGAGAGGGGTCCCCTGCGTCTAGACAGCAGGACTCTCCTAGGGCAGTGGACTGTCCACTGTTTTATGTTTCCACTGTTTTCTGGGTTACGACGCTTGACATCCTAGAAACCTTTCTGCCTGGGAGACGGCGCCTCCCCCGGCAGCCAGTTCTCGGAGACGACAAAGGTCCCAGCCTGGGACAGGCCGCCAGCCCATCTGGAGCCAGCCCACCTGTACCCACCCCTGCACCCTGGAGGTGACCCCACCCCTGCCCCCGGAAGGCGACATCCCTCCACCCCACCTCCCCCACCCACCCCTGCCCCCGGGACATGACCCACCTCCACCCTGTGTCCCCCCCCCACCCCTGCACCGGGATGCGACCCCCCCTCTACCCTGTGTCCCCCACCCACCCCTGCTCCCAGGAGGTGACCCCCCCTCCACCCCACCTCCCCCACCCAGCCCTGCACCTGGAGGCAAACGCCCTCCACCCAGCCCTGCACCTGGAGGCGAACGCCCTCTATATTGCATCCCCCACCCACCCCTGCACCAGGAGGCAACCCCCCTCCACCCCACCTCCCCCACCCACCCCTGCACCAGGAGGCAACCCCCCTCCACCCTGCGTCCCCCACCCATCCCTGCACTGGGTTGTGAACCTCCTCCACCCTGCATTCCACACCCACCCCTGCACTGGGTTGTGACCCCCCTCCACCCTGCATCCCACACCCACCCCTGCACCGGGAGGTGAACCCCCTCCACCCTGGGTCCTCCACTCACCCCTGCCCCTGGGAGGCGACCCCCCTCCACCCTGTGTCCCCCACCCACCCCTGCACCAGGATGCGACCCCCCCCTCCACCCTGCATCCCCCACCCACACCTGCCCCCCGGGAAGCGACCCCCCTCTACCCTGCGTCCCCCACCCACCCCTGCCCCCTGGGAGGTGACCCCCTCCACCCTGCGTCCCCCACCCACCCCTGCACCTGGAGGTGACCCCCCTCCACCCTGTGTCCCACACCCACCCCTGCACCGGGAGGTGACCCCCCTCCACCCTGGGTCCCACACCCACCCCTGCACTGGGAGATGACCCCCCCTCCACCCTGCATCCCCCACCCACCCCTGCCCCCCAGGAAGCGACCCCCCTCCACCCTGGGTCCTCCACCCACCCCTGCCCCCCAGGAGGCGACATCCCTCCACCCCACCTCCCCCACCTACCCCTGCACTGGGAGGTGACCCCCCTCCACCCTGCATCCCCCACCCACCCCTGCCCCCTGGGAGGCGACCCCCCTCCACCCTGGCTCCTCCACCCACCCCTGAACCCCGGAGGCAAGGTGACACCCCTTCACCCCTGCCCACAGGAGGCGACACCCCTTCACCCCACCTCCTCCACCTGCCCCTGCATCCAGAAGCCCTATTCCTCTGCCCTGATCATCCCGGGGCCTGGTGCCAGGCAACTAGGGGACTCCCCTACTGACCAAAACCCACAAAACCGTTCAAACTAGTCAGTCCTAAGTTGTTCCCCTGCCCTGCCTGCGTGTCCCACGGAAACCCGAACACAGGTCACGGCCTCAGCGCTCTCTTCACTCCCGCCTCCTCCGCACCTGACCCGGTACCGCCCCAGGTGCCTGCGTCTCTAGCACCTGCGAGTGTGATGGCCTCTGACCCCCTGAGCCTCCCCTCTGCCTCCTCCACCTGTGGCTGCACCTGCCTGACATGTCGTAGAAGACCGGGGGGCAGGCGGGTGGAGGGCGGAAGGGAGGCGGAGGCCACACAAATGACAAGGAGCTGACAAGAGGAGGTGGGCTGGGCGGGGGCGCAGGGAGTGCCAGGATCAGGAGGGCAGGTGCCAGGAGTTCTGGAAGGTTCCCCACCCACGGAGCAGGTCTGCTGTCTATCAGTGAATACACGGCATTAAAACTCTACCGTGGGACCCACTGGCCCTCCCCAGATAATAAAGGGTGCTCGATACCACATAACATATACTCACTCTTCTCTGCAAAAGCGGCTGCCCTAGGGATTAAAGGGGCGGAAAGAACAGGAAGTCAGTCACGAGAAAAGGCTCTGCACGACAAGCACCACGCACCTCAGGGCTTCGCCGGGCAGGGGGCGAGAGGAACAAGCAGTGTGTTCTCCCCTTGGAAGGACAGCAGGGCACAGGGCCCGAGGAACCGTAAACTGTGTGCATTTCTCCTGCCCTCTCCCCCCGCTTGGGGGGGCCCGACGGGATTCCCTGTCTCTCAGCAGGTGAAACCCACGGGAAAGGTCGGCATTCAGGCTCGTAGGCTGGAGAGATTTCTTTCTTCACCAAATTCACCAGATGGCACTGGAGAGTTTTAGATATCTTTGAAAACCCTGGTTTCGGACTTATCTCAGCCGTCCGTTCATCCGTTCAGCCAACGTCTCCTGACTAGCCTAGCATGGCCGGTGACCGCTGTCCATTCTGGGTACTCCCAAATTCAGAGACACACTTAAAATCTCAAGTGATTCGTTAAACAGTTGCTCTGAACAAGGTGATATTATCCAGCGCTAAACACAAAGGAGGCTTCGAGCCATGAGAAGACACAGAGCAGCCCTGAGTGCAGATTCACTAAGAGAAAGAAGCCGGCCTGAAAAGCCCACACATCCATGGTTCAGCCCCGTGACCCTGCGGAGACAGCAAGACCGTGGAGACAGGGGACAGTGACCAGCGGTCCACAACGAGGGACACAGAGGATGTGGGAGGCACTGAGAATTCTCTGTACGATACTCTAGTCGTGGGCAGGTGCCGCCATACCTTTGTCCAGACCCACAGCCACTTAGAGGGAACCGTGACGTGCACGGCGGACTCTGCGTGGGGATGATGTGTCCGTGCGGCCTCATCGACGGCAACGGATGCAGCACCCAGAGGGGATGCTGATGGGGGGGGGGGCTGGGTTTCGGGGACCCGGGAAAACTCTGCACCTCCTTCCCCATGGTGCTGTGATTAAATGGCTCTAGAAAAACGAGGTCTTTAAAAGGAACCTAAATACCTAACATTAAAAAATTGCTCTGTGCCACATTACCATAATTATAACTATTGGAGAAATCCATCATTATAATCACTGAAGCAACCCAGGGTTATGGGGGCTCTAGAAAGTTACTTTATAAACACACGCACGGCTTAGGGGCATGCCTGCCCCCCCCCCCCCCACACTGAACGCTTCAACCGCCACTTTTAGGTCAGTTCCCCGGACAGGGCGCCCAGCGGCCACCCACACGCCCACGAGGTCGGTGGCCCCACGGACAGACAGACCGCCACGCACACACACAAATCTTACTTGAGCTGCTGGAATTCTGCAAAGGCCTCATCGAACGCTGTAAGGAAACATTTCAAACATTTTAATGGTTTCGTTGCCAATGTATTGGCTTAATGAAAACCGACAAAGAGCCAAAGACTAAACTGATTATTCGGAGAGAATCCTCTCCGAATGAAAATCATGAACCCGAGCGCTTCCTCTCCCAGCATTCTCTGTGGATCGCCGAATCCGAAGTTAGGGGGTGCTAAGGAATGTGATCTTACCCTGGCCGGACAGGTCGAGGGAGCGATGATGGTTATCTTTGCCGTCGTAAATCTCAAAAGTGTACTTTCCTTTATCTTTCTCCGTGGGCTCACAGATCTGCAGCCAGGCCATATCCTCGGTGCCTCCAACCCTCATGTGCTCACTAGACGCGATCTTGGCATCTCTTTAAAAAGAAATCAAAGGGGGCGCCTGGCTGGGGGGCTCAGTCAGCTGAGCGTCCAACCTCAGTTCAGGTCATGATCTCGAGGTTCGTGGGTTCGAGCCCCGCGTCGGGCTCTGTGCTGACAACTCGGAGCCTGGAGCCTGCTTCGGATTCTGTGTCTCCCTCTCTCTCTGCTCTTCTTCCCCTGCTCGTGTTCTCTCTCTCTCTCTCACAAAATGAATAAATGTCCAAACGTTTAAAAAACAAAAAAAAGAAAATATGGGCTAAAAACGTTGCCTACGCCCTCAGGTCAGAGCAGAGACAGCCCGTCCTGTTCCCCCTGCCGCGGCTGACGCCTCCTCCTTTGCGGGCGAATGCTGACCTCCGTCCTCTGTGCTCAGAAACCACTTCTCTGACAACTGTTTCAGAGACACCCCTGGGGTGTGGGTTGGAAAGAACCAGACCGCAGGAGCCCGCCTGTGCCATGACTATCACAAAGTCCCGGCTGCTTTGGGAGGGGACACCACCCACCTAGAGAGGCAGGAGCAGCAAATGTGAAACAGAAAACCTGCTGGTCTCACAGTCTTCATCTTCTTCCACGTTTTACCTCTGGGCTTCTTTGGTGCTTCTCTTTTTTTTTTAATGTTTATTTATTTATTTTGAGAAAGAGAGAGAAAGCGAGCAGGGGAGGGGCAGCGAGAGGGAGAGAGACCACACTGTCAGCACAGAGCCCGACGAGGGGCTCGAACTCACAAATTGTGAGATCACGCCCTGAGACGGAGAACTGGACACTTAACCGACTGAGCCCCCCAGGCGCCCCAGTTGGTCCTTTTCTTTGCAACCAAGCTAGTGAGGAGCTGACAGACTGGAAACTGAGAATGTGGTCTCCACGTATTATTTTCCCGTCGGCGGTCTGCTGGATTGCAGATGAAATGTGCGTCGGCAACAGAGCCACGTTTGGCAAAACCCAGAAGGTGAGGACATTTGTCTCCGGCACCTTCAGGCATTTCTGTCTTCCCCTTCCGTGAGGCCCGCCTGCTGTCCCGGGCCAAGGCCACAGGGAATCACACTTGTACTTACTTGTGATACCAGTTCGCTTTCATCTCTTCGGTAAAATATTTCATGAAACACTGAAGCCTGATTCCTTCTGGGGTGCAGAGCACCTTGAGCGGAGAAGCGGACGCGCCTGCAGGAAAGAGAAGATGCGGATCTAAGAAGGGCAGCGTGTGCGCCTTCGGAACGCAAGGCGCTACTGCCCCTTGGCGGCTCAGCTTAAGAAGAGGAGGAAAATTCTCGTAAACGGCGCCGAACACCGTTCGTTCTGTGTGAATTGATCCGGAACTGAAGTATGGGGGGGGGGGGGGGGGGGATGGTGAGTCAGCAGAAATGATGCAGGGAGGGGTCAAGGAGGGGTCAAGGACAGGTCAGGGACGGGTCAGGGAAGGGTCGAGGATGGGTCAGGGACGTGTCAGGGACGGGTCAGGGAGGGGTCAGGGAGTCCTAAAACTGCAGTTCGGCCTTCAAGCTGAGTAAAGACGGGATGAGAGGGAGAAGGCAGGAGAGGCGACAGGGGAGGAAAACCCACGACGTGAGAACAGACTTCGTGTGTCTGGAGCAGGAACGCGGCCTCACGCGACAGGACACAGGGTCTGGGGGGGACGAGGGGTCAGGACTCGGGAAGTTACGGCGAAGGCTGACCCGGAAGCGGAGAGCGTTACTAGACGCGTAACTTCAGAGAACCGGCGTGGGCCCGGGGTATTCCATCACCCAGAAGATGCCGTGTCCGTGCCCGGCAAAATAAAAGGAAACGATATGATGGAGAAGGACCTTCCGAACGCACCATCTCCTAACTGTGGTAAGCGACCTGGGGACTTCTATTCATCCTAAAGTCACAGCACCCCACGTGGTCATCGTACCTGCAGGCGTCGCCGCACCTGCAGCCCGAGGTGCCGGACGCGCAGTAGCTCTGGGGCTTCAGGTGTGACAGCCTTCGGCTCCAAACCAGGTGGACATTCTCCTGGAAGGGCCGAGGGGTGTGGGGTGTGGGGGTGCAGGGAGAAGCTGGGCAGGAAGACAGACGTAGGGGGAGGGAGGGAGGGCTGAGAGCAGAGGAGGGGCAGGGGCTCGCTCGGCGAGAGGGGATCTGAGGTGTGAGTCTGTGTGTGTGTGTGTGTGTGTGTGTGTGTGTGTGCGTGAGGCTGGGTGTGTCTGTACGTGTGTGTGTGTGTGATTCTGTGTGAGTGTATGAGTCTGTGTGTAAGTGTGTGAATCTGTGTGTGTGTGTCTGTGTGAGTCTATGCATGTGTGATTCTGTGTGTGTGAGTCTGTGTGTATGTTAGTGTGTGTGTGTCAGTCTGTATGTGTATGTGTGCGTGTGTGTGTTTGTGTGATTCTGTGTGTGTCTGCGTGAGTCTGTGCTTGTGTGTCTGTGAGTGTGTGTGTCTGTGTGTGTGTGACTCTGCGATTCTGTGTGTATATCTGAGTCTGCGTGAGTCTGTGTCTGTGAGTGTGTGTGTCGATGTGTGTGTGTCTGTGCGATTCTGTGTGTGTGTGTGTGTGTATGAGTCTGTGTGAGTCTGTGCTTGCGTGTCTGTGCACGTGTCTTGCATGAGTCTGTGAGTGTGTCTGTGCTTGTGTGTATCTATGTGTGTGTCTGTGTGTGTATCAGTCTGCACGAGTCTGAGTGCATGAGTCTGTGTGTGTGTCTGTGCAATTCTGTGTGTGTGTGAGTCTGTGCTTGTGTGTATCTGTGTGTGTGTCTGTGAGTGTGTGTATGAGTCTGCATGAGTCTGAGTGCATGAGTCTGTGTGTGTGTCTAAGTGTGTGTGTGAGTCTACGTGAGTCTGTGGGTGTGTCTGTGTGTGTCTGTATGTGTGTGTGTCTGTGTGAGTCTGTGCTTGTGTGTGTCTGTGAGTGTGTGTGTGTGTGTGTGTGTGTGAGAGAGAGACTGTGAGTGTGTGTGTGTGTGTGTGTGTGTGTGAGTCTGTTCGTGGGCGCTGCCGATGCTCCCAGGAGAAACCGAGGGAGGCGAGTGTGCTGTGTCCCCGAGGATACAGGATGGAGACGGCCCCACCGACAGGTCCAAGAACAAAGGCCCCAGTTTCTGAAAGCCGAGGGGACCCACGGCACAGGGGATGGTGGCCCGTGACGAACGGCAGGTGGCATGGGAGCCCACAGACGTCGCTCCGGGACTAACGCAAGGCCGGGACACCTCGAGGTCGCCAGAAGTGTCCCTGCCGCCTGCGAGGGGCCCGCGGAGAGGACGGCCCGGGGCAGCAGGCGGGGCCCTGGGGGTCCTGGACCGTGGCACGGGGCGCGGGGGCCGCGGGGAAAGCGGTGCGCTCCCAGCACACACGTGTCTTTCAGCAGACGGCAGCGGCTCCTGCCCCTTTCCCTCAGGGGCTTCCGCACACGCGGGCCTGGCCTCTCGGGAGAACACGGTCTTCGCGTGTGTGCCCCTGGAAGCCCCGCGTCTGTTCTCCCACTACTCTGGCCCCCGCACACCCCGGCTCACGTCTTCAAGGACGGCGCTCGGCTGCGTCCACGGCGCACGTGACACGACAACTTAACACAAGGTAGTTCCCAGGGGCGCGGGAGCGCACCTCCCAGACAGCTCCATCCGCCTTCCCCAGGGGCTCCACCGCCACGAAGGCGTGTTTGGTCCCTTAATGACCATCGAGGCTAAAACTCACGTAAAACGTGGTCACGTTTCCTTGACCAAAAGTAGAAGAAGTGAAATCTAGCCCACAGAGCTGTTCTGAGGAAACAACGAAAACCACAAAACCACAAGAAGGTTTTGAGGAGAAGGTCAGAAAGCCTGGCGACAAAGCACTTGGGTTTGGAATTGGACGTGCGCTACTTGGCGGGAGAGCCGCGGCTCGAGCTAGCGAACACCCACAGGTGAGCCGGGTTCCTGCTGCGGGCCTGGCCGCTTGCTCCGAAGACAGAACTAAGGGGATTTCTAGAAAGCCCACAGCGATAAGTGGTGTAACCCTTAGCATAAAACTCTACACGAATGCCAGCTAAGGTTACTGAGTTACTGACCGATCCTTTCATTGTCCGTTTCCGTGGAAGGGGACGTGGAGAGAAAGAATTTGTTTGCAAAGCTAGAGAATGGCCTAATACGTACGACGCAAAGCCAGAGGCTTAAAGTCTACGATTACTGCTCCACATGGGTAACAAAGACGCTGACAGCAATTACGTGCACGGCAATCATCCAAACAAAGCGGCGGCAAATCGGAAGACGTGGCTAATCAGGAAGTCCCAACTGGGTTTTTAAAAATACGACATAGATCCTAAATACAGTGCTGGAGACCCCTTTAGAAAGCCTCGGGAGCGGTCGGCGGACGGCTCTGTCTGGCCCCCGGGCCGCCCGGCGTCCACGCGCAGGTGCCTCAGCCTTCCCCTTGAGGTGCTAAGCGCCCGTCTCCGCGAACGAGATGTCCGCACCCAAAATAACTCGAAAGTTAGTGGGCATTTACTTACCGCAGACTCTGCTCATTGCCAAAACCATATCCTCGTACACTGAAAGGAAGAAGGAGAGGTGCCGTTACGACGTACGCTTTTATCAGGACGCAGCATTTTCATGTTTAATTAAATGGATACAGGAAATCGTCATGTTCATTTGAAAAATGAAACATTACAACGGTGACATTTATCCGTTAAAGGTTCACGTGTGTCATAAATCCCTCTAACCTGTTCGCTCTTTAAACAAGGAACAAGAAAACCTTACGCCACGTAAATCCAACTATACCTTTAATTGAATTTAACTTCCTCGATGTTTCAATCATTTTAACTGCATTAGTAATGGGATAAAACCTGGCTGACGATGACACGCTCAAATGGCGTTTCTAATGAAGGCGAAGTAACATCACACATTCTTCTGGAACACTGAAGCAGGTTAGAATGGAAATAAAACACAAATCTACTTTCTCCTGCTGCGTCACCGCCATAAGGACACGGACGGACGTGCCCTCATAGCACGTGGCATCCCTCTGGCAAAACGGATCTCTCGTTGCGGGGAGCAAAGAGGGTTTTGTTTTACCCTTGCCAGCGATCTCCAGGACAGACACATCTTGACCTCTGTCGTCTTTCAACGTTGCCTTGTATTCGCCGAGGTCCTTCTTTGACAGCTGCAAGAAAACATACCCCACGTGCGTGTAAAATCAATGCCAAGATGGAAAATGTAAGAAGTGCTAATAGGGTTTTTAGCCAACCCTGGGAATTCAGGCCACAAACTGGGAGACAGCACAGGTTTTGCAAGTTATTAGAAAGACGAGCTTTTGTTTGGTCCTCCACCGTTTCACACAACACGGCGTACCTTCGGTATGAGGAGCTGACAAACTCCCTTCTCCAGGTCAGGCAACGTCTCCGTTTCATACAGAACATCATCCTTCAGCCATTTGAAAACTGTGTCTTTCTTAGTGTTTGCAACCTACGAGGCAGAAATCTTACGGTTAGTATGTAAATCACTCCAGGAAAAAGTCTCTGGATTTTAAATCACAGACTTAAAAAAAAAAAAATACCATCAATGTTTATTATAGCCTCAAATAGAGGCTTATGGAAAAGCTGTCAGTCCTAATAATGGCCAATAGACTTCTAAATTCCAGCTTCTGAAATAATTAAGCCCTCACAGTTGCACACAGAAGGACAAATTGTCCTAGTCCGCGGAATTAAATGATGCGAGGCGCTTTTGGTTTATATGAAATGCCAGTAATAAAAACAAGTCGTAAGCAGTGTATTTTAAATTTGCAGATAATATGAAATACTCTTAGACGTCCATAAGACCATTCACTGGCTGCTTTTTGGCAGTAGGACATTTCAGATGTGTCCTTATGGAGTGAATGCAACCATAACACAAGATAAGCCCACTGGGAATGGGAACTCCCCTTCTACTAAAATTCCTCACAAGTCAACCTCTGACGTGAGCTTGAATTTGAAACTAAGCTTTGCAGAATTCCAAGGGGGAGTACGCATGTCGATCCACATGCTGTGACACGTACATCATACGGGTGAGAAAGAAGCCTGGTTCCTATGAACGGAACGTACCGGCCACACCAGAATGCACGGGCTGGACTTACATCCATTTCATTTACAAGATGCATTTACATCCCATACGGGCTCAGCCACAGTGAGGCCAGTGTCGAACAAACAAATGACAAGTATCCAGACAGCGAGACTCGATCCGATTGCGCGGTAGCACGGCCCAGAGCTTCCGCGTGGGCCCTGAGCTGGTGTCACTGGTGACGGCGTCAGAGCGCCATCCCCGGACAGCAGGGTCTCTGAGTGTGCTACTCACACTTGCACCCCAGGCCACGGCGGCACGCCCACGAATGTCTGCTGAGCGGGTGGACGGACTGTTCCCACCAGACTGTGGGACAGGAGCTTGGTTCTCTAGCCGGAAGCAAGAGGTGACAGTAAATGGCAGGACGGACTGCATCCGAACAATTCCGGCAGACGACCCCCTGTCCCTAACCAAACCTCGGTATCCGTTTTCAGTGCCAACCCTCCCCCTCACATCCTTCACCTCAAGTCAGTACTACTTTCCCTGACTCTGGTTTTCCCGGCTGCGTTGTCCTTGAGCGCTAAATAAACCCTTTCCAAGGGCCTCCCGCCTCTGTTCTCTACAACAGACACCCTCAACTGGCTTCCCGGTCCAAGAGCTGGGACGTTCTTCCGCCCCTGGAGGACTCTGGTCTTTCCTCTGTACTCTCTACGATTTCTCCCTACTGCTCCTAAAATACGGGCCCCTGAATTTACGGGTACATAAATACCTCGAAAAGACAGTAGCAAGACCCCCAAGACATCCACGTGGCACACGCCTGACTCACTCTCCAAGAGGGAGCGCCCTGAGTCCCCACGTCTGCTGTACAAGAACTTTCTAGAAGATTTTCTTCGGTTTCAGACTCAAGTTGCTTTTACTATAAACTTTTCTTTTAAAAGACGTTTTTTTCTGGGGCACCTGGGTGGTTCGATCGGTTAAGCGTCCAACTCTGGATGTCAGCTCAGGTCATGGTCTCATGGTTCATGAGATCAAGCCCCAGATCTGGCTCTGTGCTGACAGCATGGAGCCTGCTTGGGATTCTGTCTCTCTCCCTCTCTCTCTGCCCCTCCTCTGGTACCTCTCTCTCTCTCTCAAAATAAATACACTTTAAAAAATATATACATAAATAAATTAAACACGGTTTTCTGTAAAGTTATGTTATGAATTATGTACCCTTGCATAAATTACCTCCATGTGTCTCAATGTCTCCACTGTTTCTTAAGTAAATTTTAAAAATCTGCCCAAGTATCATTAAGGGAAAAACTATGTAAAACAGGTGACAGAATCACAGGAGATGGGGACACAAGTACACAAATTAAGTGCGTTAAACTGCAAAATACTCAAATCCCAGTTAATATGTATTCAGTTTCTCCAATAGCTGTGTTTAAACACTTATAAATCGCTTTGGTCAGGGAATGTGAATCGTCCTCACGGATTATATGTGAAGGCACATACCACCGGGATGATAGCAGATGTACACGCAGAAGGAGAATTCCCATTTCGCCCATGGAGGCGGGTACTGAATGCCCACAACCAGGAAAAGACAATGACCCAACCACCACCAGCCCCTCTGCCCCGGCTGGCCAACGAGAGCTGCTGACTGTCTGAAGAAGAGACTTGGGCAGTTGCTGGGGTCGAAAACTTTGAAGATACACACCTTCTTTGCATTTGACAATCATCGGAAAACACTGTTGTTCTTCTGATCCTGTTTCCGAAGTAAACGGCCCGTCCTCGGGGACCTTGTGGAGTTTCCCTGTAAATACCTACTGTTCCCACTTGCTGACCAGACACTTGTAACTTCGGTGCCCGTCGGCTTCTTGTACTTTAAGGATGAGGTGGGGGCGCCGGGCGGCTCAGTCCGTTCGGCATCCCACTTTGGCGCAGGTCATGATCTCGCGGTTTATGAGTTCATGTCCCTAATCGGGCTCCGTGCGGACAGCACGGAGCCTGCTTGGGATTCCCTCTCTCCCTCTCTCTCTCTGCCCCTCACCCACTCACGTTCTCCCTCTCTCTCAAAAATAAATAAACATTAAAAAAAAATGTTTTTAATGAGTTTGTCTCTGCGTCTTCCTTATAAGCATACCGGGGTAAGAAACTCACTACGAGAAGGAAGACATCCAGGAATTTTTCTGAAATGGCTCTATAACAACCTCGAGTGTGTCAAATATCAAAACTTTAGCCTCAGTTATTACACACACAAAAAGGCCAGGAACAGGGCCTCTAGTTTTGAATTAGTCGCCAACACCAACAATGAGTGGGGACGAACGGGAAAGGTCGGGGTAAGCATGGGGTCTCAAGGCCCACCGGGAATGCACCGAGGGTGCCCACGGCCCTCACGCGGCTGCCTCCTGCAGACCGTCCTTACCTCACGCCCCCTGTCCCGGGGCCCTGTACCCCCGCCACATGTCAGCGCCCTGCACGTTTCTGCACCTGAGCACGGGCCTCCCCTTTACCCCGGCCCCTCGTCTGACAACAGCAACGTGGAGAAGCCGGCATCCTGGTGCCCCTGCCCCGCCACCCCGGCAACCCCACTATCACCCGTCTCCTCCTGCCCCCCCCCCCCCCCCCCACCGAATGCCAGCTCCCTGCACGGATGCACACCCGCATGGCCCACCTGCTCCTTCTCCATCAACCCATCAGGCCAGGGGCACAAGCGGCTGACGACTGAATCACCAGCACACAGCGCCCGTTCTCACCTCCTCAGACCGGCCCCTCACGCCGTGGTCCTGACCGTCGCCCGTTCTCACCTCCTCAGGCGAATGCCGCTCCATCCTTTATCCTACTTTCCTTTGCTTTCACCCCATAACTCTTTGTCCTCGACTTCACTGAGATACAGTTGACAATATCATTATTTAAGTTTAAGGGATACGACGTGATGATATGATATATTCAGCTACTACGAGATGGTCTCCACCTTAAGATTAATTAACACATCCATCCCCTTACATAATCACCTTTTTTTTTGGATATTTATGGTTGAGAACTCGAAGATCTGCCCTCAGCAGTTTTAAGGGTGTTATATGGTATTACCAACTACAGTCACCATGCTGTCCACTTACCAGCCCTAGAACTACTCATCTTACCACTGGAAGTTTGTGCTCTTTGACCAACTTCTCCCCAGTTCCGTAATCCCCAGCCCCTGGCAACCACCCTTGCACTCTGCTTCTGTAAGCTCAGTTCTTTTAGGTTCCACATATACGTGCGATCGTACGGTATTTTCCTTCTCTGTGCGACTTACTTCCCTTGGCACAATGCCCTCAAGGTCCATCCATGTTGTCACAAGTGGCAGGCTGCCCTTCCTTCCAAAGGATGAATAACACTCCACATTAAGGATACACACGCTGCATTAACCCATTCATCTGCCCACGGACACTTGGCTGCCTCCTTCGGCTGTTGGGAAAAATGCTGCGGTCCACACGGACGCACAGATACCTATCTGAGTTCCTGGTTTCAATTCCTTTCTCTGCCGGATCCTCAGATAATTCTACATTTAATTTTTGAGGACCTGCCTTACCATCTGCCACGACGCCCAGCCTCCGAATATCCACAAGTTGGCAGCTTCCGAGCTCCGTTGCTTTGTCCGTGCCCTGGGCCTCCCTGCAGAAGTCTCTCCAACCTGACTGCCCCTGGACCATTCCTGGTCTTCCTCCAGTGTCCACCCCAAAAACCCTCACTCTGTTGAAATTCTCTGTTTACCTTCTCTTTCATCTGCTCGTCTGTGAGTAGCTTGAGGAACAAAACCCTGCATTATCGATCTTCCCCAGCACCTATGATAGTGCCAGTCTTGCAGGAGATGCTCCTTAAAGTCTGGTCCCCCAAACAGAGATCTGTATAGTCAGTAGTAACTAAGGCTTACTTTACTATTCAATTGTTAAAGAAAAGAGTAAGGAGCATCTTATTCCCAAAACATACCTTTTATTTCTTAAAGAAACCACGTGAGCGGCACGGGAATCACCGGATGAATGTCATCGTGGCACACTGTCCCTGAGTTCACTCACCAAGATCTTAAATCTTCTAAACGGCCCACTTGACTTCCCTGGCACGCCACCACACCATAGTCCCCTCATAAAGAGCAGAGACGGGCACGGAAGTGTAAGACCACAACGTCCACAAGACGCAAAGTCGCTCGGCACGCCCACGTGCGGCGTTTCTTCGCGTCCTGGGACGGACGGCACACGCTTCCCCGAAAGGGCTCTCGCCGGCCCACGGACGACACCTTACCACTCTCTTGTTGGAGCTCAGTCCTCACCTTACAAACAAGTCGAACCTCGCACTCGTCTGTAACATCCCAGTGCAAATATTCAGCAAAATGAGGGCCTGGGGGGAAAATAGAAAAGTTTTAAAAGGGGGAAAAAATACACACACACACACACACACACACACACACATATATCACACTCACGCAATGCATATATATATACATATATATACACACATACACACACATATATATATTACACACATACATATACACATACATACATATATCACACCCACACACATACACATCACGCACAGGCACACATACACATATATATGTGTGTGTGTATCTATACTTGTGATGCATTTTGAGCAGAAGAATATAGCTTTTCTGTCTGAAACTGAGATGACATTTCTGATGGATGTACCCTTTCCTCATCACCACCCCCCGAATCATTCATGTGGTAAGTACTGAGTTCTGACCGGCCCCGGTCCCCAGAAGCTCAAGGTCATGGCCTCCAAAACACCAGCTCAGGTCCAGCATATGGGAGTGGCCTGGAGATCCAGCTCGCACTTTGCACGGTGCCCCAGATTGAATGGGGGACCATGGGAGACTATGTCGCTGTGGGATGGCCAGACCACAGAGGGATGGAAAATGTGTGTGGGGGGAGGGGGGGTGGAGTGGGACTGTAAGGAGATCAGCGGGCTCAGGAGAGACTAGCTGGTCTGCAGGTTGGCCACAGAGCCCGGGTACCTCTGGTTACCCTGATCATGTCCCTGATTCGCAGTGACAGAAGTATGAACACTACATAGTGGATTCCGGGACTTTTAAAGGTAGAAGCAAGAAAAGAATACAGATGAAATCCATGTAAAGTGCAAAAAACAGAAAAATACCCAGATTTCTGCAGATAAAAACCATCTAACATCGCATTCATTTAAAATAGCATTTAGTCATTGGGCATTGAGCAGAATTGGCTTTAAACAAGCATTCAAATAAACACTGAGTCTGGGGGCTCCTGGGTGGCTCAGTCGGTTAAGCGTCTGACCTCAGCCCAGGTCATGATCTCGCAGTTCGTGACTTCAACCCCTGCATCAGGCTCTGTCCTGACGGTTGGGAGCCTGGAGCCTACTTTGGATTCTGTGTCTCCCTCTCTCTGCCCCTCTCCTGCGTGCTCTCTCTCTCTCAAAAATAAATAAACATTAAAATTTTTTTAAAAAAGAAAACACTGAAACTGCTGGGGGATCGTGCTGGGGGTGGGTTAAGTACATACCTTGCTTCCTGAGGAACTCCTTTCTTTGAAATTCAGCCTCATCCAGAATAGCCTTGAATGCTAAATTCAATATTTAAGGGGGAAAGAAATGAAAGATGTTTGCTTCTGTGTGGTCAACACAATTTTCTTTGAATTTTCTTTTACAGGCATACAAAAATAGTGTTGCATACCGTCTCCGATGAGAACCAGAGAAGACTGACTTTTGGCTTTTCCGTCATGAATCTGCACAGTGTAGGTGCCTTCGTTCTCGATAGTAAATCGGTCCATGACCATCTCGATAATGCCCGTTGCTTTGTCGCATTTAATTCTGTGTTTCTGGAAGCAATGGGGGAAGTAGAGAGGTCTACGGTGAAATTCCGTCTTCCGGTCTGATCCCTGACGTTAGGTAGTGGCATAATGTCACTACTGCATCTTCGGGGACTGGGACGTACACAGAAACACAGAATGAAATTTTATCCACTAAACCTCTTGGAGAACGGCACATCCACCAAGGGACACAAACAACCCCTCGGTGACCAAGCCCGCGTTCTGCGTGGGAGCCGACGACGCCAGGAAGGCTCACTCCCCAGAACAGGCGCCTAGCGCGAGAAAATTAGACACGCAGGAGGGACGAAACGGTGTGCATGTCAGCGTGCCCCACGCTGACCACGAAACCACGGGGAGCCGGCAGCAACGCACCGCGTGGCCTGCGGCTCCGAGGCCGCCGTGTGACCAGGGCCACGGGAGCTGCGTGTCAGGCGGGCAGAGGTTTTCCGGAGGAGTGAGGAGGAACTGTGCGTGCCTTGGCAGTCCTGGCACCTTGCGCCCGAGTCCGTCCTGAGGCCACGACCCGACACGGCCTCTGAACGCTCCCAGCTGAGCGCCGGCCCCATGCCCTGCAGACTGGTGTGGGGAGCACTTGCCCGAACAGCCCTGGGGATCGGCGGGGTGCCTTCCCGTGAGATCCCCGCGGTGCCCGCCTGCCCTACAGGGCCATACCTTGCCCCGGTCCAGACGTCCTCTCGCTGTCCGCCCGTCCGGCTGGACGGTAAATCCTCAAGAGCGAGGACTGTCCTCACCCTTCCCGCCTGGCACGTGAGCGCCCAAACGAGCGTGTAGGGGATTCTCGACGAGCAAGTCAGCCTGTGCCGATCGGCTCACTTTGCCGTCTACGGCGCGGAGCTGGCTGCGGTCCCTGATGGCAGCGTAGTTCCCCACCGACGCGTCCGACCGGGGACATGACCCCGAGCTGCCCAGCCCGCCCGAAGCCCGGCTTCCTTTCACGCTGCTCTCATCTTTCGTGCCGGGCTGCCACACGCTGACGTTTTGTGGTGCCCAACGGGCTCCATCTTACTCCCACCTCGGACACCACGGAATCTGAAACGAAGCAGGGCCACGGGGGTGCGGGGACCACATCCAAAGAACGAGTCGTCTCCGATGCAGAGAATCAGCAGGGAAAGGACGGCACCAAGGCACTGGGGCTCCGCCCTAGAGATGCTGCTCACGGCAGGGCCTCGACCTCCGCGGGCCCAGGGTGACCTACAGGACGGCCCCGGCCGGCTCTCGTCCTCCCATTAGGCTGAGCCCCACTGGGACTGTGGCAGTGACTCTCCGACCTGAATGACG
Organism: Lynx canadensis; assembly: GCF_007474595.2. Lineage (NCBI taxonomy): Eukaryota > Metazoa > Chordata > Mammalia > Carnivora > Felidae > Lynx > Lynx canadensis. Next base: position 1,634,695 of record NC_044306.2, on the reverse strand, counting down.
ACCTCGCTCCTGAGAAGGGGAGGCCCACGAGCCAGGAGAACAGAACAAACACCCGTGACCCGCGGTCAGCAGGCTAAGGAAACCCCACTGGCCCCCTAGAAAGTGCGCTCCATGACATGCCCCTTTCTAAGAGTTTAGAATCTCTGTCTGCAGGTAACTTAACAGAAAACCTGTGAACAGGGGGGCCTGGCGGGCGGGAGGGGGGGCGGTCAGTCGGTTGAGCATCAGACTCTGGATTTCAGCTCAGGTCGTGATCTCTCAGTTCGTGAGCTCGAGCCCCACGTCGAGCTCTCTTGGAATTCTCTTGGAATTCTCTGTCCCGCTCTCTCTGCCCCTCACTCTCTCTCTCTCCCTCTCCCGCTCTCTCTGCTCCTCCCCCGCTTGCTCTCTCTCGTCTCAAAATAAATAAACATTATTTAAAACATCTGTGAACGGAGCCAGAGAAACAGGACTCACTTTCTGACAAACACCGCGAATTATTTCCACGGCGCTCTCCTCTCTCTGAGACCACACTGACGCCTCAGCATTCCAAACGGCTGTGTCCCAAGAGACTTCAGAACACAGCTATTGGCAAAACAGCAACTTTGCCCGGTTTACCGGTGAGCGCATCTCCAGGAGCATCGGGCACCGTCTGAACTCTCCCGCAGGAAGGCCAAGGCCCCCGTCTTGGCCCGCTCCCCTCCGGCTCCTGGCATCTAGCTGTCACACCGCCAGCGCTCAGCACAGGCAGCACCAGGCTGGCCTGTCCCCCGCCCACCTCCCCCAGACTCACCCCGGGCACCCCCGTTCCCCAAGCCTTCCTAACGGCTTGGGCCTCTCCCGTCTCCGCTGCCCCTGAGCTCAGATGGCCCTGCTGCTCTGTTCTCAGTCCCTGCGTCCTCCCCTGAGGGACCCGGTCCTCCAGCTCCAGGGGACCCTCCAGGAGGGCAGGCTCACCTCACTTCTCTGTCCCTACTGCTGGGCTGGCTCCGGGGGACCATCAAAAACGATTCGCAAAACATACCCCGCGGGAGACAAAGACGACTACCACATTCTCAGTGGTTAACGATGAGGCTTCAGGTCCTGGCTCATCAAATACACCTTGTGGGTTTTAAGTGAATCAAACCTACTCCCCGGCCCTGACTTCCAGTCAACATTAAAAAACCACCTTCATAGTTAGAAATTGCAGTGCGATTTCACGGACGTACGGCACACGATATGTGCTTGTTTGAGGTCATTTGCGCCGTGTCCAGATGGGACGCTGGTCTGTGGAACGTGATGGAGAGACAGAAATGAGCAAGAAAGGCTGGCTTCAGACCGCTTTCCGGGAGAGAGAGGCCAGGGTAAGAAGCGGTACTGATCACAGAATGTGGAGTCACTCCTGGTGGGGGTGGGGGGTGCGGGGGGCAGGAGGAGGGGAAGGCCTGTAAGTAAGGGGACACTCAGACACCTGTAAGTAAGGGGACTCCAGGAGCCTCCTCGTCAAGTCTGAGAAGCACAAACACGGCACTCTCACCCCCCAGATTCTTAACAATACAACAGCCGTTTCCATTTTCTCGGCTTCCGCACTGTGGTATCTGGGCAGGTTTTAGGAATTCATTAGGCTTCTCGCCATTATGCAGCCAGATGAAGTTCAACGATTTTCCGGTGCCATAAATACAGGCTTTTAGGTGACTTACGCAAAATAACATCGATCTTCACATGGGAAAGTCACCTGTGGATTGCTAATTAAGCCAGTGAAACAGCTCAGCCCTACTCCAAAAGATTAGCCACGCGGCAAAGACATCAGTTTTTAAAGCAAGGTCTATGCAGCAGGTAGGAAACGTTAATCAAAAGATGTTCTTCAAATAAAGTGCAATTACACTAACTTCCTTGTCATCTCCTGGCACGATCTCTGCTCGAAGAAAATGCCTCCAATTCCTTCATCATGCCGTACTCTCCCAGGGACAAGAGTCACGTTTCTGGCTTGTTTGCAACCAGGAAGAAAATACTGCTATCTGTCAGCCGATCCTCCCACGTCTACGAGTCTAACGTACGTCACTGTTTCTCAAGGTGAAGAAAAATCACACGCTCCTTGTCCATTCAGGATTTCTGCCCGATAGCCGCTCACGCTGCCAGAGAAGCTTTACCAAACGCCCACCGGACACAATGCCCGCACTAGGGGTGAGGGGCCCGGTGAAAGGCACCTGCGCGGCTACAGCGATTCCCACATTTCAACCGCCCCGTGAACACGTGTGCAGCACACACAGGGGGGAGGCGTTCAGGGGTTAGGAGGATGGTACACGGACCAAGGACACTTCACACTGAGCATCTAGGGGAGGAGCAGAGGAAGTACAGTCCCCTAGCTTTCCGTGCAACAGTAACGAAAGGGCCCATCGAGCAAGGTTTTCCTTTAGCTGGATCTCCAGGTGTACTACAGTTACTAGACAAGAAGAAATACGTCGAAACGTAATCAAGGTTCCACAGCCAGAAAAGGAATATTTAGAATAACTGTAGGATTCGTTGCACACAACGAAAAGCAGAACAACGGTAAGAGCGTTTGAATCCCAGCACACTACACATTGTTGGCGATTCTGCTGGTCTTTGCCCAGATCTGCCATAACAGAGAGCAGCCTAAAAGTTCGGGGAAGGCGCAGAAACAGATTTACCAGGAGGTGCCTGATACGGGAAGTTCTCCGTGGGAGGGGGGCCCCCGCCGGCCATGTTGCAAAATGCATGCCTTCAAAACCACGATCGAGAATAAATACACCTATGCATCAGGGATATTCCCACGTCCCTCGTGTCACCTGGACCTTTTGATAAAACCAGGCTCAACGTCTCCGGGGGGGTGCCTGGGTGGCTCAGTCGGTCAAGTGTCCAACCTCGGCTCAGGTCATGATCTCGCGGTTCGTGGGTTCGAGCCCCGTGTCCGGCTCTGTGCTGAGAGCTCGGAGCCTGGAGCCTGCTTCGGATTGTGTGTCTCCCTCTCTCTGCCCCTCCCCCGCTCACACTCTGTCTCGTTCTCTCTCAAAAATAAAAAAAAAAACACCAACAAATTAAAAAAAAAAAAAGCAGGCTCAACGTCTCTAAAACATAGTGTGTCATTTTTTTTTAATGCTGGCAGGCTGGGATTCAGAGGGCTTCCGATCTCTTCTCTGGCCCAGGCCAATCTCTGAACATCCCAAGAATCAGCCATCACACAGGCATCTCACCAACCTGCTACACCCCAAATTCTACCGCTCAAACACAGAACACTGACTTTAAAGAACTGACCTACTGAAGTAAAACCTGGCCCTCTTCAAAGCCCCAGATCACTCACACATGAACTCACCTCGCTGTCGGAGACTTCTCTGTCGTTAATAATAAATCGGTAGCTGGCATCTGGTGATAAGTGCTCAGCCTGGAGCCAGAAGCGAACCTGGCCCTTATCAAAAATCTCATAAGCTAATTCTGATTTCAAAGGAATTGCTACAGGAAGAAAAGAAATCAGAAGTCAATAATGCATGAATCCTTATGAGAAAAATTGCTACATATTGGTGGAAAATATCAATCCCAGTTATTAAATTTTTTGCGAACGTGAAGCCCAGGAGTACCGAATTGGATTATGAAAACCCAAAATAAAAACAAACCCCTCGTTAGCCTGCTGTGGTTAAAGGTGTGCCGTGCGAGCTTGTGTGCCCGTCGGCACAGCCTCACTTTCCTGGCTGACCCGACGGCTGCCAATGTATGGATCTGTGTATTCAGTGTAACTCAATCGCCCAAGGTGCCATCTGACTGACTCGCTTGGATTAGGAACAGCTATGCTAAGCCCCAAATTCTAACCACTCTCTATGCAATAAAAATTTCTACGAGTTACAGTACCAATTCGTTTTTGTTTTAAATGTGCAGGGGACACGCCTGTAAGCTGGGAGCGTGAAATGAAGGCGCTCTGCCCCAAAGAGCTCCTCCGTGAGCTCCGTGCGGCAACAAACACCCCCACTCCCCCGGTGGCGTCAGCCTGCAGGGTCCCGGGCTCACTTACTGGGATTTTTGATTTCGTTGCTCAGGGCCATCAGACGTTCAAGCTCTAAAATTAAGAAAAATACTCGTGTCGGTTTTGCCCTGTACATTCAGAAGTTTATAAACAATCGAGCGGAGATGGGACATCACCGAGATTTAATCTGGGGTGGTGTAAGAAATGTGAACCGGAAAAAAAAAAATAAACATTGAAAAAAAAAAATTTGGGGCGCCTGGGTGGCGCAGTCGGTTAAGCGTCCGACTTCAGCCAGGTCACGATCTCACAGTCCGTGAGTTCGAGCCCCGCGTCAGGCTCCGGGCTGATGGCTCGGAGCCTGGAGCCTGTTTCCGATTCTGTGTCTCCCTCTCTCTCTGCCCCTCCCCCGTTCATGCTCTGTCTCTCTCTGTCCCAAAAATAAAATAAATAAATAAAATTAAAAAAAAAAATAAACATTGAAGAAATGTGAACCGGAAGTGAAAGCACAAGTCGGAGGTAAGCCACCTTCGAACACTCTCTTCGGCTGAGATCCTCACCATTTAATAACCCGGTCCCGACGGGCAGTGGGGTGTGTGAGGGCGGAGCCTTGGGGACAGCGGGTTTGGGGTGGGGGCGGCTTGCAGAGGGGAGGTTTACAGAGATCCATTTCCAGATCCTCTAATTCCATAGGATCCTAACACGGTTCCGGCAGGCTGGGGACAGGTGGGTGGTCTGTGATTTTCTTCCCCCTGCAAGATGGCTTTCTTCCAAATGCTTCATCCCCCCCCACGATTTCACTGTGATGTATTATTGCCACAAGTTAACAAAAACAAAAATGCATCACTCCTGAGTCTCAAGGACAAGCTAAGAAACCCCGAAGGTTGTTCTCAGCCATTTCTTCCCTGCTTCCTTCTTTCCTTCTCTCCTTCCTCCTCAATGAGAATTGAGAAAGGCAGCCGTGGTCACGAAGGCATGTGTGAACACGCTGATTTGAACTCAACAATGAAGTCGGACTGCTCCTGACTGGACGGCTGGCCTGGCTTCCCGATGAGGTCTAAGGGTAGGAATCCCTGTAAATCAAATGGGCAAAACCTGCAGCTTCATCCACAAGACAGATGTCCAAAGTCCACATATGTTACAGAACATGCTGTAAATGCGCATCGTTCTCAACTATTTAAAAGGAGGGGCGCCCGGGTGGCTCAGTGGGTTAAGCGTCCGACTTCGGCTCAGGTCGTGATCTCGCGGTCCGGGAGTTCGAGCCCCGCGTCGGGCTCTGGGCTGACGGCTCAGAGCCTGGAGCCTGTTTCAGATTCTGTGTCTCCCTCTCTCTGACCCTCCCCTGTTCATGCTCTGTCTCTCCCTGTCTCAAAAATAAATAAAACGTTAAAAAAAATTAAAAAAATAAAATAAAAGTAAAGACGCCATCTAGAAGCTTAGCGATGGTGCCGAGGGGGTACAGACCACTCTTCAGGGTTACCTAGGGGTGTTTGCAGCCTGAATGGTTTGAGGACCACTGAGTTGGGTCAGAAAAGGCAGCCTAAAAGGCACTGGAGCAGATTGTGGATGTGCCCCTGTCTCTGGGCACGGGCACACTGAGCGAGGACCCCACACGCAGACGCTGTGCAGAGCCCCCCGCTGGAGTCCTGCTCAGTCTGGTGAAATCCGCATTTGCTTCACCAGGCTTCCCAGCACCTGCACTGGACACGCAGGGGCCTGACGTCAGGGGCAGGGGGCGCCTCCCGGCGGGGGCCCAGGCCGCTCCCGCCCCCCCACACCGGACGGCCACTCTAGGTCAGCTTGCCTCGGGACCACACTGCCTCCGGCCACCACGCCACGGGTGGCCGCACGGTCTGCTCATCAGGCACGAGAGGCATTTTAATAGAGGGCTCGGAGGGACTCAGAAGCTTCAAGGACCTGAAGAAACCTGTCTGGAACTGCACGGTTCACCCCACATCCCGGTAAGGCTGACCTTGACCTGCACGTACGGCGGACAAGGGCTGGACACAAACAGACCGAAGCCCAGGCAGCACAAGAATCCGCCTCCCGAGGCTCCCTCGTTTGCCTAGCGGAGTCGGGTGTGTGAGCCCACCTGAGACCACCTCCCCCGAGCCCCGTGGCCCGAACAGACTTTGCTCATTTCCTCCTTCGGTCTCCTACTCCTAGGAGAGTGCGAGAGGTTGACTCTGCTGGCTAGACCCTATTTCACACGCAGAAAATGCACGTTTTCTTTTATCGTCCTGATTGTTCAATGTTGGGAGGGAAGGGGGCGTCTTCCGTACGTGTCCCCTGCATCAATCTCACGGGCTTACCTGCTAATATGCCCCTCCCTGCTTGCAAGCCTCCGAAATGTAGCAAAACCCAACGTTAAAAGCACAAGGGGGAAGCGGGGGCCGCCTGGAGGGCTCAGGTGGCTGAGCATCTAACTCTTGGTCTCGGCTCAGGTCGTGATCTCAGTTGGTGGGTCCGAGCCCCGCATCGGGCTCTGTGCTGACAGCGCGGAGCCTGCTTGGGTTTCTCTCTCTCCCTCTCTCTGCCCCTCCCCTGCTCACTCCCTCTGTCTCTCTCTCGAAATAAATAAATAAACTTGAGAAGAAAAGGCACAAGGGGAAGCTATAAAGGCAGCAGGTCCTGGGCCGGTGATTTGCGTGGCGGACGGACTACAAGCTCCAGAGTCTCCTCAGGCCCACGGTAGGTTTGCTTCTGTAAATGTCCCGCACCCCAGCCTCCCCCCGGCACACACCCTTTCCCTAAGTGAGTCCTTCCTGTGTTGCCGTCAGTCTTTCCAAGCGTCACACACCTAACCAGGCGAGCCCACGTCACGTGGACCTTACCTTCTTCATCCAACACAAAACTGGAGGACACTCCGTCGGTGTCGCTTACGGACACGGAGTACGTTCCTAAATCCTCTTTATCCGGCTTTTTGAAGTACAGCTTCGAGCTGAAAGGGAAGAAGCATAGGAAACGTTACCGTTTGTGACGGTCCCCCGGAGTCCCAGCAGCCAGCTCCAAAGCGGACTTACTGGTCTCCCACCGTCTCGATCCTAAACTTCCCGTCGTCTCCGACCTCCTCGTAGGCTTTGCACCAAGTGAACTGGGAGGCGTCTGTCATTTCTTGGCAGTCAAAGCTCAGGTAGATGTTTCCTTCCTCGTCCACACCCGCGCTGATCTCCTTCGTGCCTGCAGGGCGAGGACACAACTAGACGCCTTAGGATTCTTTTTTTGGAGGGGTGGCTCCTTTTACCCCGACTCATCAGGTTGCCCTCCACGGTCACCGAGGACGCTGAGTCGGACCCGTCGGAGGGCAAACCACCGCGGGAGCAGAGGGCAGAGCACGCGGGGCGTTCCGCCCATCCCCCTCTCTGCGTCCAGGCCCGCCGTGGAGAGTGTGCCGGCCAGGAAGACCCTTCCTCTCTCTGAGATCTGGCCCCTCACCCCTGCTAGGGGCCCGGGCAGCCGTGGGCACACGCGGGACCCCCTCTCTGCTCTCCTTCCCTGAGGGGCAGTGGGGGGGGGGGACTTCTGGCTACTCTGGGAGCAGGTGGACACCCGGCCCATCGCAGGCCAGTCCGAGTCGCCCCTCGGGAACCAGGGACACGTCAGCCTGGGCAGGTACGAATAGATCACCGGTTTCCGAGAAGACAGAGAGGCACGGAACGCCGGGTGGCAGAAGGACATGAAGCCAGCCCCAGGGAGGGGAACCGCCGACCCCCGTCTGCGGCTCGAGCACACTCCTTCCCCACGTGCCCTGTGCGCCGACCTCGTCCTCAGAGGTCACCTCCACGGGGCTTTGGCTACTTGGAACCGCGAGCAGTACCAACGGCTTCATGAGCTCCTGGTCCAGAGGCAGCAGTGAAACGAAGACCACCGTCATCCCCGCCAGTTGCGGTCCTCCTCCACGTAAAGCTGCCACCGACTCTGCCACGTGGCCTGGGGCACCCCACCCTGACCCAAGGGTCTGCCAGGGCACAGGGCTGGCTGGACACACGCGCTCCCGTCTGCCACTCGGCTGCTCCAGCATCGCGACGGGACCCAGCCGTCGCCGCGCTCACGCGGACACAGAGCGCCCGCCCCTCCTCCCGCAGCCCGGCCACCGCCTCGCGTCGCTACGCGCTCCAGTCTCACCTGGTCTGGCCTCCACCAGCACCGGCTCAGACGTGTCCGATGGCCTTCCCACCCCACTGGCGTTCACGGCCCGGACCCTGAAGACATAGGTCTTACCCTGGTGCAGGTTACAGACCTTGGGAAGACAGAGAAAATACCCCATGTCAGTCGACAAAAGACACAGACTTTATACTTTTCACATTTTACCGTGAACCTGCTTTTTAAAAAAGCAATTCATTTTCCAGCTAGAACGGCTGCACGCAAGGAAGCAGGAAGGCCAGAGGTGAGACAGGCTGACGATCACTCCCAGCCTTACTTTGCAAGAGCAAACCAAACACTCACTCTTCAATGTTGATACGTTGTTTCTTTTTTCTCTGCATGTTTCAAAGCAGAATTAAAATCACACCTCCAGTTTGCAACCTGGGGTTCATACTTAACACGATTCTATGGGACGAAATATTATTTTCACGGTGAGTGCTAACTGCGCAAGATATCCCATCATTTGGAGGCATGAAGATTAAATCATTTTCCTCTCGCACATACGGAGGTAATGTGTACCGCAATCCGCACTGGTAAGTAAAGTATACCTAAGTCATTTGTTTTGCTAGATCCTTAGAAGCTGATCGGTTCATTCAGAAGAACCCGATCTTGTTTTACGCTGTCGGCTTGCTTCCCAGAGGCTGATGCCGATTTACGTGTCTGAAGGTGCAGCCGGGGACACAACTCAGGTGTGGTCTTTCCGTACAGGCGTGTACGTGCCACGCCACGGAGACCCCAGTCAAGCGACGAAAACCCCTGGGTGAGGGCAGCTGGGGAACAAACCAGCCAGGTGGCCTCCTGCTCCAAAGACCAGGGTCACAACTGCCCCCAGTGATGGGCAAACCGTAGGTGCTAAAAATAGAAACACGTGGAGCAAGAACAGTGCAATCTTGTGAAATGTACTAAAGCTGTGCGTGTGCTTCTCGGGCAGACGTCTGTGAGCGATCCTGAATTATTCAGGCGAACTCCAAGGCCTGGAGCGCAAAAAACCAGTAGTGGAGACCGTGCACGGTGGCACCGAGCTATGCGGGCGGCCGCCTGGTGGCCCGGAGCCCGTCCGCAGCGGGACCAAAGTCACCCTCCCCGCGAGGCAGCGAGCGAGCAGAGGAACACGGTCACCTTTAAGTAACGGTTGGCGGTTGCTGCCTCGTTCACGGTGCTCCATTCTCCAGAATCCTCCTCCTTATAGTCCACAAAATACCCAGAAATGGGGCTGTTGCCCGTGTACATGGGCGCCTTCCAGAGCATGACCAGCGACGTGTCCCTGACCTCACAGAACGTCAGATCATAGGCAGGACCTGCAAAATGGAACATACCCCGTGCCCATGCATGGACACGCCGGCTGCACAGCACAGCCGCCGCCCCGGGTAAACACTACTTTTTCACACCACGGTCGTCGCTAATCTGCCTACTGAATGTCTCTATCGGCGTTTGTCCGAGAACGTCCGGGAGGAGCGTGCAGGGGGGAGTGGGGGGCGTCCGGCCGGCCCCACAGCCGCGCATGGGGCACGGGGGGCACTGCGGCCACCCTCGCGATGGCTCGTGAGCCCACATCGCTGCTCAGGACCAGCAGCCTGTCTCACAGACAGAGCAGGTGCACCCAGGTGGGGCACGCGTGTTACCCACGCCCACGCAGGAAACCTGTCCGCCGCAGGGCCCGCCCCCTGGCCAGCCCCGTGTGTGCACAGGGCACTCGGGGCCCCAGAGGGGACTCGTACCAGGCTCAGGCATGGTCCACGCCTCACACTTGAAGAGCTCGCTGGGGTCCGACGACTGCCCGATCCCCGCCAGGTTGACGGCCGCGATTTTGAACTCATAGAGTGAGCCTTCTGTCAAGCCATCCACCTACGCGGATTATTCAAGTTAATGCATGAAATAAGCGTTGCGTTGCAGTCCATTCATGACTGACTCACGAATGAACCCCGAGGGAGGGGCCATGTCGGTAAACTGTGCAGTGATGTCAAGGAGGGCTGCGGATGCCCCTGCCACATGTGGCCGCTCCAGGGGACCTCACCTGCTTTGCCCTGTTCCTTCCTTGCATAACCTCGCCTACAGGGGCGGCGTGATGACCCCCCCCACCACCGGCAGATAGGGCTCCGGGGGCTTGGAGACACGAAGGCACAGAGGCAAGTGAACAGCAGAGCAGAGGGGCCTGCCCTCAAGCCCCCGTCCCTTCTGTGAACGCCGGCACATTGGCCGACACGGGCTGGGGACCCGAGGCCTCCCTGCCAGACCAGGGCCTCACTCTGTGACACCGGGCAACCTGTCACCGTCCCCAGCACATCGGTCGGAACCTCAGCCACACGAGGGTCTGTACCCAAACGTGAGAGGAAGGCCTTGATCAGGACCCTTAGCGCTGCCTGGCAGTTTCCAGACAATACTGTCTCTAAAAACAGATGACCTGCAAAGCAAGTGCGTTAAAAGTTCAACGGCCTCGGGCACCTGGGTGGCTCAGTTGGTGAAGCGTCTGACTTCGGCTCAGGTCATCATCTCACGGTTCATGGGTTCAGGCCCTGCGTCCAGCTCTGGACTGACAGCTCAGAGCCTGGAGCCTGCTTCGGATTCTGGGTCTCTGTCTCTCTCTGCCCCCACCCGCCTGATCATTATTGTCTCTCTCTCTCTCTCTCAAAGGTAAATAAACATTAAAAAAAATTTTTTTAAGTAAATGCTTTTCTCTTAAAAAAAATTTAAAAAAAGGAGAAAAAAGGGGGCGCCTGTGTGGCTCAGGTAGTTAAGTGTCGAACTTTGGCTCAGGTCATGATCTCACTGTTTGTGGGTTCAAGCCCCGTGTCGGGCTCTGTGCTGACAGCTTGGAGCCTGAAGCCTGCTTCGGATTCTCTGTCTCTCTCTGCACCCCCCACCCCCGCTCATTATTCTCTCTCTCTCTCTCAAAGGTAAATAAACATTAAAAAAAATTTTTTTTAAGTAAATGCTTTTCTTTTTTTTTTTAATATTTTTTTTTAATTTTTTTCATGTTTATTTATTTTTGAGACAGAGAGACACAGAGCATGAAGGGGGGAGGGGCAGAGAGAGAGGGAGACACAGAATCGGAAGCAGGCTCCAGGCTCTGAGCCATCAGCCCAGAGCCTGACGCGGGGCTCGAACTCACGGACCGCAAGATCGTGACCTGGCTGAAGTCGGACGCTTAACCGACTGCGCCACCCAGGCGCCCCAAGTAAATGCTTTTCTCATACACACGTGAACCCATATGCACACACGTGTGCACTCACACCCATTCACAAATACACGTACACATTCATATGCTCATGTGCACACACAGGCACACGTGTGCATGCTCACGTGTGTTTGCACTGTGCACACACACTCATATACACACGCGTGCACACACATTCACACACACACGCGTGCACACACATTCACACACACAAGCCTGTGACCTACACTGTGCGAACGAGGAGTGGGAATGTCAGAGGGCAGAAGAGAAAGCCCACGGGCTGCTGAGGGTTTGTGTCTGGATTCGGTCCCGGATCTTCCTTCCTCCAAACCCACGTCCTTCCCACTCTCTCCACTCGGACAGAACAGGGGTTTGGACAAGTGACTCGCTCGGGGGCGGGCATGCAGCCTTGCTCAGGAAAACCACGACAAAGAAGTCGGGGGGCAGGGGGACTCCCTGACTGACACCTGCTGGGCACAAACATCACATCCCCGCGGCAGCTCGCTGCGACAAGCTCGGGGCCTGGAGCCGGCCGCGGTGGTGACCCTAACCCCCCTCCCCTGCCCGCCCCCTTGCCTCTCCACCTGCTCCTGCTTCACAGGACAAAATGCGTCCTAAGGCCCAGTTCTAGAGATACAGGATCTCAGGAGACCGCGAACTTTTCTTAACCCGCTTTTGCTTCTGTGTCACGTGATCTAGTGTCTGAGTCGCCGAAGGAAGGACTCTGCCTGGGACGCGAAAGCAGAGCGGAGACCCGTGAACCCGGAAGAACCAACCGTCAGGATCCTCTCCTTCACAGGCGAAGAGTTGACCTCATGCCAGTTCTTATGCTGAGCCTCGCGCTTGTCTATGTAGTAACCCAGGATGGGGGCCCCGCCGCTGAACCTGGGCACCTTCCAGCCCAGCGTCATGGAGTGGCCGTCGCAGTTCAGAAGCGTGACCCCGTACGGATGCGAGGGGACAGCTGCAGGGACACAGGGCGGGAGGGTTACCCCAGAGTCGGCCTGGGCACCCCCTGCCCCGCGGGGCGGCTCCTGCACTGGGGTAAGGGGGGGCAGGCAGCAGCTGGGGGGGTGGCGCCCAGGCTCGACCCATCTTTGTGTGTTTTCATCTCTTCCTTTGAAGAGAGGACGCGTCCGTTGTATGTATTTATTGCTATTTCTAAACACATCCCCCAATAAATAACACAGGCACACAGACATCTTCCAATATTTCAATAATACAAGGGCGATAAATTATTGAAATCTGGCCCGGATGGCTGAAATATGAGATTCCTCCCCCTCCTCTGGGGAAAGCCCCAAGGAGCCGTCTCATCACATCCACGAACGACACCTGTGCCCCCGTGACCAGAGATGATGAACGTTACAGACGCCAGAATCACTCAAGTGAGCACGAATTTGTATTTTCCTTCTGAACCCATTTGGAAATAGACCATCTTTTCCTACCGGGTTGAAGAGGGACACGTCTCTGCTCCCCCACCCCCAACTCTGGGTGACCTATGCCCAGCCGTCCTCTGTCACCTGAGACACAGGTGACCCGGGAAAGATCCATTCTCATCACAGAATAAAAATGTAGACGATTGCTTTTCGTTTAGTAGAAAGGACTCGAAGAGGAAAATGGTAACGTTTGGAAGTCCTTCCCGGGAAAAACTGACAGATTAGAATAGTGACCTTAAAACTAAAGAGTAACTGATTTTTTTTTCTTTTTCTTTTTTTCCTTTTTTTTTTTTTTTTTTTTTTTGCTCTATTTCCCACCTAAGTGTTATCGGACCCGACATTCCTCGGAAATTCCGTAACACTGTGTATTGTCAGAAATCGTAAGTAAGCCCGCGGGTTACTCACTGAGAGCGGCCTGGACCTTGATGACGTCCGACTCCTGAGAGTTTTCACTTGTGCCGACAGCATTCACCGCCTTCACCCGAAACACGTACTGCTCACCGGTGGTCAGGCCGTGCACCACGAACCTGAGGGAGACACCAGTCAGGGGCACGACTACATGGCTGAACCGTTTTTCTCTCTCCCGCAGCACAAGTACAAATCGTGGGGGACACGCCAACGTTTTTTCCACGGGGGACGAGAAGGAACGTTACTCTGAATCAAGTTGTGTGCACACGGTATACACGGGTTCGCGCTGGCAGTTTTAGCTTTCTGATGCAAACCAGCACGCGGGGTCAGGAAGGAAGGCGGCGTGACGCCTCGCTACGCCAGGAGCTGGAGGGACACAGGTCTGGGGGCACGGAAAGCAAGCCCCTCAGATCCTAAGCGCCCCTCTTCCTCCGTGTCGCCCACGTGCTCTGCGCCCCCCCTCCCCTTCGCTTCCCCAGTTACCAGGTTCTGTCTGAATCACACGTCTATCACGAAACAGCATTCAAGTCCTCATCTAAAGAACCCACGTGTGGAAGGCTTAGAAACAGGAAGCGTTCCGGACACGGAAGGGACCCTAGTCAGACGAGCCTCGAACACCGGCCTCCACACTCAACAGATTTGGGCCCCTAGTCACGTGCCTCCCCCTTGGTGAGGCTGCTAGCCCATCTGTGAAACGGGACATCGGCCCCTTCCTCCAGCACCCCTGGCAAGTGTCACCCGGGAAACGGCACGGGAGGATCTGGGTCGCCCCGCACAGGCCGGCGCTCTGCCCGGTCCGCGTAAGCGGTCACCGCTTGCCTCACCGGGCCTGTGAACGTGCTGTGACCTTCTACAAAACTCCGGCCTGAGAATGCTATTTTCACTTCTTTGTTCTGAGATCTCTTTCTGTATTTGCCGCCCGTGAACTCTAAATAACATCTAACCAACGCTCTCGGTCGCATCTCTTCTTTCGCAACCACGGCCTTTTCCAATCTATTACTTTCTTAAGAAGACAAACGGGAAAGACGGCTGAGCCATCACTGACCGCCCGTCCATGGTGCAGAGCCGGACAGCTGCCTCTGTTTTCTGGAGAAGCACATCCTGGAGAGGGCCTAACAGGGTCTGACATTCTGCACCCTTGGCAGGAAAGGGGAGTGCGTCGATGCCGGAGTGAAGACGCTCCCTCCCACGGCAGGAGGGGCCCAGGTCCCCTGCACCAGAGATGGGACGTCCCCCGGCTTTGTCTCAATCGGTGGTAGAGTGCGGGCTCTCACTTATGCGAACGAAGCAATTTTAAAAGTTCGAAAAATCGACACGGAAAAATGAAACGCCTCTCAGGTCGCGGTTGCGACTGTAACTTTCCCGCTGGAAGGGAAGCCTTAACTGCTCCCGTGTCGGGAGAGCCAAGGTTCTGGAGCCTCCTCTGTCATGAACACACTAATCGTTTCAGGCACGAGCCTGGGGACCCGAGCAGCCTGTCAGCTCTGGAGTCCTGCGCCCCTTACGTGGGCATAAGAAACAGACCTTTGTGTAGAGGCTCACGGGCGTGGGCGCCACGGCGTGGACCGCTCTGAGCCTGAGCGGCTCCTGTCTGGTTTTGCGTCTCCTACTCTGTCCCCTCACACGGCAGTTCTGGAGCCCCCGCAGGGCCACACCTGTTGTAGCCAATGGGCTTGTGATTGCACGGCTCCCAGACGTTGGACCCCGCCACGGAGCAGTCCACGTAGTAGCCGAGGAGATCGTCTTCCTGCTTGGGTCTGTCCCACCGCACGACCACCGACGTCTTCGTGTTCCGCGACGCCAGCACCCGGCCAGGGGCAGAAGGCACGGCTGTGCAGGGGAGACACGGTGACAGACGGGACACGGTATCAGAGTTTTGGAAGCTGTACCACAGACCCTCGAGCCCTTGTGTCCACAGGGAAGGACGACCGAAATCTGCACACGGAGGGAAGTGGGGGGCAGGCTGCCACCCGGGGAGCCAGAAGGTGCCGGACCTTCCTCCGTCCTCCCAAGTCCTACCCGACTCACAAAGGAATTACAACCACCGAATCTCCCATACCCCCACCAGAAAAGTTGAAAATCACGTTCGGGGGCGCCTGGGGGGCTTAACCGGTTGAGTGTCCAACTCTTGGTTTCAGCTCAGGTCATGATCTCATGGTTCATGAGATTGAGCCCCACATCAGGCTCTGTGCTGACGGTGCTGAGCCTGCTTGGGATTCTCTGTCTCCCTCTCTGCCCCTCCCTGCTGGTTCTCATTCTCTCTCTCTCTCTCTCAATAAATAAAACTTAAATAAATAAAAAATAAATAAAAAGCAAATTCTGATGACACACACACTTTGGCTAACAGGGTAGTTAACAATTTCCGGAGGGTGAAATGACTGATTTTAAGAAAACAAGACACACTTCTACCAGATTGATCAGAAACTTGACGGGATTCCAAATCTAATCGTGACTTGACCATAGATTTTTCTCACCGGTGCAATTCAGAATTTCTGTAACTCCTACTTGACATCTTCCAAGAGGGAACTTGAAGCCATACGGGCAAGGAGTTCCAGTGTGTGTATTTTCAAAAAGGTGGCCAATGCCTAAAAATATTTCTAACCCATTTATTAGTTCCATGAAAATAAGACGGAGGGGCACCTGGGCAGCTCAGTCAGTTAAGCATCTGACTCTTGACTTTGGCTCAGGTCATGATCTCATAGTTTAGGAGTTCAAGCCCCAAATCGGGCTCTGCGCTGACAGCACAGAGCCTGCTTGGGATTCTCTCTTTCCCTCTCTCTCTCTCTGCCCCTCCCCTGCTCACAAGCTCTCTTTCAGTCTCTCAAAATAAATAAGTAAACTTAAAATAAGACAGAACTTTGGAGAAATGTTGAGTACCAACCAACACAGGGCAAAGAGATCTCTGTCTCCTGTAAAATGAAATTTTAAGACAGCTTGAATTTTAACTCCCGTACAACATGAATTGTCTTTTTCAACACAACATGATGGCCTCTGATGTCAGTGACTCAGGGCCTGTCCCCAGCTGTGGTCGCTCACGGACATGACCGTACTCACCAATCATATCCTGGGCCTGAATGGGGGCGGTGATCTCCGATGGTTCGCTCAGGCCATGTTTGTTGGCTGACAAAACCCGGAACACGTATGGCTTCCCTTCAGCAAGGTCAAAGACGGCGTAGCGAGGGGACCGCACGGCCGTCTGGGCGTTGACCCGCTGCCAGCTCCCGCTCCCGACCACCGACTGTGAAGAGACATGGGATTCGCCAAAGGAAGCCAAGAACTGCCCAAACACACGCTGACGGAACCATTCTGCTTTAGCTAGCCAAGCTAATCTCTCGGGACGTCCGGGGGTAGAGCGCATCCTGGGCCATCAGTAAACCTTTCCTGAATCATGCGAAAAGGGAATTCAACCAGGAAAAGTAGGTAAGAAATTACCCCAAGTTGGAAATGCTCAGCAGTAAAAAGTTTTACGTGAAAGCAAATAAACTTCAAGGAATTAACACACAGATTGTAGTTTTAGTGAAGTGGAATGAACTGTAAAGAATTAAAGATAATTTAAGATATTCATAAAATTCTATCGTAACTCAACTGGTCACATTTCCATTTAAAATGTACAGTATTTTGCGACTATTATCGTAGTAACAGCAATCTACCTAACCAGCAGCAACGTAAGATGCGCTATGATACATCCGTACATTGGAGAACGTCGTCACTTAGGCTACCTTATAAAAATCCTCAATCGGAGGAAAGCGACTGTTTTGCTAAACGTAACACAGGATGCCAACTGTACTGATGACATATAAAGTATACAAAAGACTATAGAGAAAAAGACTCTTTTTTTTTTTTTTAATTTTTTTTTTTCAACGTTTATTTATTTTTGGGACAGAGAGAGACAGAGCATGAACGGGGGAGGGGCAGAGAGAGAGAGGGAGACACAGAATCGGAAACAGGCTCCAGGCTCTGAGCCATCAGCCCAGAGCCCGACGCGGGGCTCGAACTCCCGGACCGCGAGATCGTGACCTGGCTGAAGTCGGACGCTTAACCGACTGCGCCACCCAGGTGCCCCGAGAAAAAGACTCTTAATATATGTATCACACGTTCATCATGACTATTTCAGGGGTGCCCGGGGGCTCTGTAAATTAAGTGTCCAACTTCGGCTCAGGTCATGATCTCGTGGTCTATGAGTTCGAGCCCTGCATCAGGCTCTGTGCTGACGGCTCAGAGCCTGGAGCCTGCATCAGATTCTGTGTCGCCCTCTCTGCCCTCCCCCACTCACTCTCTCCCTCCTTCTCTCTCTCTCTCTCTCTTTCTCAAAAATAAATACTTTTTAAAGCATAATGACTATTTCAAATGATGGAGTTATCAGTGATTTTCATTTTATTCTATATAATGTCTCTGTATTTCCCAAACTTCCCATACTGCAGGTTTCGTTTTTATCATTTGATTGTCTCATCACTGATAATTATTTTTTTAAACTTCAGTTACAAGTTTCACTTAATTGTTTCCTACAGAGAAAGATCCCCCTTCCTGAAGGGATCCTGAGGCAGCAAAAGCACGTGCACGGTGACCCTTGGAAAGGCTCCCAAGAACAGTGAAAGCGTTTCAAATGACCCCGGGCTTCTAGAAGTCAGAGTCACATTGAAAGCTGTCTCTCATTTCAGCAGGAGCGAAGTCACCGCCTAGGGGCTGGTGCAGGCACCCGCAGTCGGAGGCCCCCACGCGCCCCCGTCTGACACTCAGCTGGGGCCGAGCAGAGAGGAGGAGCCTCGCGTTGGAGGAATGACGACAGGGAGGAGGGAGGAAATACAAGAGGCTTACTGCCAAGCTTCTAGAAGCCCAAGAAAGGCTCGGGAGCCAGAGCTAAGTCGGGAGCTGCTCATCCTTCAGTGGAGGCTGGAAGGACATGTGTAGGTCCCCGTGCCCGGAGCAGGGCCCCCAGGGCATGCGTCTGGAGCACAAGAGCACTCGGGGCACCGCCAGCCTCACCTCAGGCAGACTAGCCGCTGAAGCGGCCACTAGCCGCTGAACCACGGGCGTCAGAAATGACCGGCCACCAGCCGCTGAACCACGGGCGTCAACACAGCGGGAACGGCCCGGGAGCCGTCCAGGAGCCACCCAGCAGAGGCGCAATCGCGCTGAAACTCCGCTCCGGGTGATGCGGCAGGCCACCCGCTCGGCGTCTGGGTGCCGGGCTGCCGCCCCCCACTCTTGGTGTCAGCATAAAGTGGGAAAGAGGAATCCGCATTCCTGCGCTTCCTTCCGGGCCTTGACAGGAATGAAGTCACCACAAGACCACCTCAGACGGGCTGGGGGCGGACCGCCCGCCAGGAGCCCACACTCAGTGTGGCCCAGCTCCGGCCCCTCCCGGGGGCCTCACGCTGCTCCCCGGGCCCCCGGCGCACGCCGCCGGGCCCTGAACGCTTCGCCCTGCAGCACTGCAGGGTCAGCCGCCACGTAAGGCAGCCCCGCAGACCAGCGGTGAGGGCCACGGGGTCCGTCCACGCCCTGGAGGCTGAAATAGCGCTCACTTCATTCCCGCGTCTGCTTCCTCTAGTTGTACCACGCGCCGTTCCTGTGCCGCACGCACCTGTTACTTGCTCTGTCCCGTGTGCGTGCCATAAACGGCGCACTCCACACCACACTGTGGCGTAAGTGGAGGGTCACAAAACCAGCCACGGGATCTGGACCACAGCGATTTTTCTCAATATGGCCCACAGCCCACTAGCAGGTCACTGAGCCCGTGAAGGGGTCAAAAGCTGCGTCCAGTGCTACGGGACAGACCAAAGTCGGAGCGCATCATAGCATGCGGTAAGGATGTCGCGGTTTGGGAGTTGTTGGTTAGACGTGTGCACGTGTGTGTGCGACTGCGTGTGCAAGTGCATGCATGTGTGCACGTGTGTGCATATGTGTGGGCGTGTATGAGTGTGCGCATGTGCCCGGGTGTGCGTGTGTGCGCATGTGTGTCTGAGTGTGTGCATGTGTGTGCCTATGTGTGCTTGTGTACATGTATGAGTGTGTACGTGTGTGTGTATGTGTTCGTGTGTGTGCAAATGTGTGTGTGCTTGTGCACATGTATGAGTGTGTGTGTGCCTATGCATATGAGTGTATGCATGTGTGTCCACATTTATGAGTGTGTGCATACGTGTATGTGTGCTCACGTGTGTACGTGTTTGTATGAGTGTGTGTGCACGTGTATGCATATGTGTGTGCGTGTATGACTGTGTGCATGTGCCCATGTGTGTGCGTGTATGAGTGTGTGCGCATGTGTGTCTGAGTGTGTGCATGTGTGCCTATGTGTGCTTGTGTACATGTATGTGTGTGCGCATGTGTGCGTGTATGTTCGTGTGTGTGCAAATGTGTGCATGCGTGCTTGTGCACATGTATGAGTGTGTGTGCATATGCGTATGGGTGTATGCATGTGTGCATGTGTGTGCACATTTATGAGTGTGTGCATACGTGTATGAGTGTGTGCTCACGTGTGTGCGTGTTTGTAGGAGTGTGTGTGCACGTGTGTGCATGTGTGTGTGCATGTGCATATGTGTGTGCATTTATGAGTGTGTGTGCGTGCGTGTGCAGGGCTGCAATACACAGCTACTTCTCTCTGCGTCCAGACCTAGTGCCCTCCAGCCAAGAACCGGCTCTCCTGGCCAGCTGCAGTGTGAATCCCTGTACAAGACCGCCACCAAGTGGCCACGCGACCTCTGAACAAATGCAGAGCAGCAGCAAACGACCCTCCTGCCCACGTCTCACTCGTCCTCGAGTGAGACGTGGGATCTAGACCGCGTCGGCAGGAAGAAAACATACAGATCCCCCATTTCGGTGCCTTCGTGGGGGTGGGGCCGCTCACTCACAGAAAGGCAGCAAACCCTGACCCAGGACGCAGTCCCCTGATTCCCACTTGCACGGCCGGGCTGGCCACGTACTCACAGCACAGCCGGCGCCCTGGCGCCCTCAGAGCGCAACCCACTGAACAGCACAATGTGAGGGTTTACAACACACGGTACCTTCTCGATGAAATACATCAGCGGCTCCTTGCCGCGGGGAGTAGGCGGGTCCCAGCTGAGGACCACATACGTCCTGCTGATCTCTGAGGCGTGCACGTTGGTGGGCGGCCCTGGGATCTGCACGTCGCCTGCAGGAGTGATGAACTCAGTTAGTGCTGGGTGTGCCCCGTGTCCCCCCGTTCGCCAGAGCCCATCGTGGGAGCGCGGTCCCCGGGGTACATTCCCAGGCACCAAAGATCTGCCCTATCAGTGACGTCCTCTGCTTCGCTTCTATTTGGGGACGGTAAGCAAACTATTTTTCCCAGCCAAGTCTAATGCACTGCTTAAGATCACCTAATTAGTTTTGTTTCTAACATAAGCCAGCTCATTAAAAAAAAAAAAAGAATCTAATCCAAAAATCTTCCAGAGCTCCGCTGGAAGGGGAGGTGGGAAGATCCACCCGGAAGAAACAGAGTGCTTAACCAGAGTGGAGCTTTAGAGGGGCCGGGAACCCATGCAGAGGAGGTGCTCGCGGTCTGTGTTCCGCGATACGGAAGCCCTCTGGAAGGGGATTACCCTCGCTCTGCTGGTCCTCTGGGTTATCTTCCTCATACTGCTCGCCCTCACCGCCCTGGATCTGTACACCGACCTTCTATAGCCCGTCGTTCTTCCCTCCCTAGGGGGGCCCGGGCCACGTTCACAAGCACTGGAACCTATACCCACAGGTTTAAAATCCTGGAGTGATATCAATAAGCCTCTTGCAAATAACTAGTTTGGAACATTTGTGATCAGAGGGGTCTGCTGTGCCTGGCTTGTGACACACCCCTTGCTTTAACACACGTGAAGGTGTCGGGGGCGTTATATCTGGAGAGAGCTTTTCATGAGATGTGGAGGTTTTCCAGACCCACAATCTCTGTAGCTGTGATACAAAATATTATGAGCTTCCGATTAGATTAGCACATGATTAAACCGGTTTGAACGTCCCCAGGACACGTCCGAGCCCTTCTCCATATCCCATTGCGCCCTGGGGACTGTGCAGCCGGCAAGGAACTGAACCACCGCATGGAGACGGGACAAACAAGACTGGGTCTGGTTTCCCAGGAGTCCTGTTACACATTTTACAGGCCACTCGGCACAGAAGGGTGTCGTGGCCTGATCTAGGAGCTTCCTGGCAAGGGGCTTGGATTCAAACAAGGACTCAGGGAGTCTCTCCAGGAAAGTGTCAGTAAGGCCGGTGGAGCGGGGCCTCCGGACACCCGATGGGACCCACGCACTGCGTCCCCTCCCGAAGAGATCCGGACACAGCCCTGACGGGAGAAGATACAGGAACCTCGCCCTCGGGTGACGCGTGCCGAGCCCCCAGGGCTGCAGCCTGGTTTATGCTTTATGTCCAAGGTGCCGCAGGACGTGGGAGGCAAGCCCAGGGAACAGAGGGCGGCAAGGCAGGTGGTGAAGGCAGTAAGGACGTGTGAGTGCCCGCTCACAGAGCTGCCGTCCACGTGCTTTCAGGTCTGAGCGTGTCACTGTTCTCAGACCCCGCACAGAGCTGCCAGGCCCAGAGAAAACGGAGCAGGAAGCATCTCGTCCGGTGCTGGGGGAGAAGGAAAAGTCCCCGTTCGTGTCAGCAGGGGACCGCCGGCTGGGGCGAGATGCTTGGGTCCCAGAGCCTTTCGGCATCAGGCCGACCCACAGCGGCGGGAGCCGCAGGGATGTGCTGTTGGCGTCAGCCACGGACAGCAGAGGGGGGCCAGGGAGGGGGACAAGGAGAGGCCACGGGCAGAACCCACCTCTCTCACCCACACTCCCAACAGCCGAGAGGAGGGCGCAGAGAGAAGCAAACGAAAGCAAACGGAGAGGACAGGAAACTCCAAGTGCGTTACCAGGTTACCCTGGGTGTCCCTGCGCCCAGAGCTGTGCATCTCTGGAGCCCACGGCGCTCCCGCGTGACTGTAGGTCAGCAAGCTGGGACGCTCTCCCAGGACCCAGCTCGCAGCGGTGGGACAGGGGGCCCAGGCCCTGGTCCCCCGATCGCAAATCCTGCACTTGGTTCTCTCCACCCTGGGAGACTGCAACCCCCACAGGCTGCCCAGACGTCCCCTCCAAGTCAGTGAAACCGGAGCTTCATCCCCGGGATGACAGAGCCCGAGAGACCGCGCACGTCTTCAGAGCGCACGGTGCCTTCGCCCCGGACGCCGGGTGTGCAGTTAGCGGAAGGCAACCATCTGCCTGGGCTGTGAGGCCTGTCGGCCCTTCCCAGAACAAACTGTGCACCTTGTGAGCGAGCAAGTCAGGAAAGGCTGGGAAAGCTGGGCGACATTCAGAGAGGGGCACTGACCGTAATTAACACGTTTGCAAGGGGGGCGCCGGGGTGCCTTCTCTGACCCGCCTGCCCCTGACCTCGGACAATGTGCGGCCGCACCCCGGAGAGCTGGCGCCCGCTGGCTGGACTCCGGGAGTACCATGGCCCGTCTGAGCGTCTCAGCCCCTGGCCCGCGTGGCCAGACACAAACAGAGCCTCAGGAACACCGGCCACAGTGTGGATAGAACACAGCCACGTTCGAGGGCGCATCACACAAAATGAAGGCACCCGCCTTCTTATAAGAAAGGAAGCACGAGAAGCATGAAAAGTGGGGTCTGTGACGTCACTCCAGTTGGAAATAAGATGCACTGCGTCTGTAACTCCCATCTTATCAGCCGGAAAACGAAGTCTCTTACGCTGTGTTATTTTTTTGGCACTTAATAGCTGGCCGTTTACACCCAACACGTCCGTATCTATGCGCAAAAAGGCAGGTGTTCTCTGCAGACGGGCACGGGTCCTGCCACGGGAAGGTTTATTATATTATTTCTTACTCCCATTGCTTTGCACGGTGACCTTCACGTAATGCAAATTTCACCACTGATAGGCGTGGGGAGCAGCCAACGCCTCCTCGTTTGGGGTAATTTTATGTGAATTCCTACACACCCGCTCAGGATGGCTCAGATGGTTCTCTCCTCACTGACCCATCGCCCACCAGACGCGAACAAAAGAACTTCCTTTTCCTCGCTCCTGTCAAAAGCGCCTACGTTACCCAGGCTGCGGTGCTGCAGGAACCCCTCCTCCACTCTTAGCAGAACCAGATTTTACTTGTTCAAAGAGCGATGTTTCCATCGGGTATTTATGAAGCCACAGTTAAGTCAACCTTCCCTAAATTGTTTTTTCTTTTGTCACCGCTTTCCTGGGCATCTCCCCCCATCTCTGAGAATGTCTGGAAGTGGAGGTCTCATCTGAGCCTTCAGATGTTCCCGTGGGGCTCAACCAGGACTCTTAAAGGACGTCCCTCCGGACGTTGGGTGTTCTTCTTGAGATACTAGAGAAAAATCATTTTAGGTGCAGAAGATTGCAAGCCTGGAGACCATCTGGGGGCAAATATGGAAATCAACGAAGGACCCCTCAGTCTGCGGCTCCCTGAGGACAGAGCGCTTGGACCACAGCGATTTCAAAGGAGGGCTCGCTCCAAAGTACGTGTCCTGAGGCTCCAAACTCAACTTGCTTCGTTTTTAAGCTTTTCATTGTTCTCTATGAACTGTCCTTGTAAGTCCACGTAAGATCTTTGGCTTTGTGATTCATAACGCCAGGTTCCCCTCCTTAATAAATTCATCCTCCTCCCTGTCTCTGAGAGAACTATCTAGGAGAAGTGTTCATAAAATCCGGTATAAATGAGGGAAATGCAAACTTTCGGACCAGGGATACCGACCGCAAGAACTCACTCCATTTCGGTTAAAATGCTGGAAATACAATCTTGGCTTAAAGGGAAAAACTAAAATAGTCCTCCACTAACGGAGTCTGAGAGAAGGGGCCCCAGCCTCAGCCGGTGATCAAGGCTCAGATTCAGTTTGATCTTCTCTGCACGCCCCCAGGAGAACGCCGTAGCAAACCTTACACGGAAGCAATGAGGCCCCGTGAGGACCCCTGGATTCTAATCCTCTCCTCGCTCTGCCTTGCTTGGGCTTCCTGACTTCTACAGGCCGTAAGCACGCAGGCCTGACCCGCGGGTTTTACGTTTACATGTAAAGCCTGTGCTGACCAGCTGATCACACTCTACTTGCCACCCTGCATCCCCAGCTGAGCCAAAGCGGTGAGAGGCCACTTACCCTCAAGGTCGTCCTGATACATTACGACTTCTTTATCCCCCTCCAAATGGACCGCTGCAGAGAGAAAGGTTGGTGCTCAATTTGGCATCCGATGGTTTCCTGAAGAAAGCCCAGCTTCCCTAACCGAGCGTGGGATCCAAATCACCTCCGCGTTACGATTACAGCATACTCCCGACTCTACAGGAATCAGCGTAGGTATTCCGAACAGGCTTAAGAGTTAGTGCTTCCCAGATCTTTGTACCCGATCAGAAAGACCGGGGGAGGGGGGGTTAAGGAATACGTACGGGCTCACTTAAAACCACGACTGAGGGGCCCACCGTCCCATCCCTTTCGGGAATCTGGATCGTGGGAAATTAAACTTCGGAAACAGAGCGGCCTGGTCTCAAAGCCTTCGGAGCCTTAGCATGTGTTGAGATCGCATCACCAACGGACTAAGAAAAGGCTAATTCTGAACCCAGCGATCTGGATTCCAGTGGAGGGGCATGAGGACGGCAGCGTGCGTTCGTGGTGAAGCACACGCGCCCGCCCGGCCGCCCCGCCCCTAACGCGGCCCCGGTGGACACACGGGTACCATGAAATATCACCGCCCCACGCTCGGCCCCGGGAGACGTTCTTAAGGCTCACATACAGCTGAGCACAGAAGACAATCCAAGACACGACTGGAGCTTGAAATCTGCACAGCCTACCTTGTAACCTCCTGAGGTCTACGGGGTCAAGGGCAGCCACGGCCTCGGAGACTCTGGAAGGCCTGCTGATGCCCGCGCTGTTGACTGCCCTCACGCGGAATATGTAAGACCTCCCTTCAAAAAGGCCTGTCACGGGGTATTTGCAGATTTTCACAGGTGCGTCATTGCACTGAACCCAATTGTCTGTCCCCA
Source organism: Lynx canadensis (assembly GCF_007474595.2). Taxonomy (NCBI): domain Eukaryota; kingdom Metazoa; phylum Chordata; class Mammalia; order Carnivora; family Felidae; genus Lynx; species Lynx canadensis. The sequence continues at coordinate 1,609,616 of NC_044306.2, read as the reverse complement.
CTTCACATCTGTGAATTACAAAAAGAGTAGAGAATAACAAATACATCAGCCTAGTAAATTCACTCAGGTCTATACATCTATTCTACACACATGTGATGTATCTAGGACAACTGTAACAGGAAAATACCTTGCATTGGTAGAAACTGATGCTGGTGAAGTACTGATTTATGTCAAAAGTAGTACAAATAAACCATAAAAGACAAAGCTACTTGGGAAATGTGAAATAGATATATTTATATATTTAAAAACTTGATGACTTATAGCTTGAAAATCAGTTCCTGCCTTCAACCACATTTAGGCAAAATGACCTCCAAAGGTCACTCGAGGCGTATCCTTGATAGTCCTTTTTCCGACACACGTGGCGAAATCACAGGGTGCCCTAAGCTCCCCAGCATGCCGCATGCCAGGGTGCAGGGGAGTGCCCCGCTGCCCGTCCCCCGCACGCCTCCCACCCTACTGAGCCCCAGGAGTGAACGGTCTCCAGCCCGATGGCTCAGTCTCTCCCGATGCCAGAAATACGTGTCTTTCAAGCACGTCTCGTGTGGAACTTGGAAATCTTTTGAAAACAGTTAAGTGCTGACCGGACACCTGGAAATGCAGAAGAGATTGGCCTCCATTTTTCACAGGCTGAGAAATTTCAGCACCAAAACGTCATGGCAAATTGCCAGGAGAACACAGCAAGTTCAGAGAAATCATTTTCGGAGCCATTCGGAGCCAGGCTGTATATTCGCTTTAAAGAATCAACTCTCTTTCTAACTCTTCGGAATTTTTAATGGAAGTTCTGCGACCCACACGTGCTAACCTGTTACAGGCAGAACGTGACATGGTCATAGCTGAGCGTCTGGCAGGGAACAACTTGGCTTAAATCAACGCCTGGCTGTTGCAGGACGGGAGGGAGCGTAGGGTAAGAGCTGCCTCCCCCGACCTGAAGTCCTGTTGTGTTTATCTTTGTCAATGAAGGAGAGAGGGGGTAGGTCATTAACTTCGAAGGGCCATGAAATTGTTTTCGCCAAACGGCTGAAAAAATTCTCAAATGTCACAGGAAAACAGAAAATAGCTTTGTTTTAGTTTTTCATTTTTTAATTCAAGGTAAATCCCGACCGATGCCCTCTGCAAAAGCTGACCTTAGCACTTCCAAATATCATCCCGATGGTGAATATTTTACCTAAACAAGCAGCTTTGTTGGTGTGGAAAAGGGAACTTAACAAACGTACTGACAAAAAGAAAAAAAAAAAAAGATTTGATTCTTCTGAAACAAACGTCTTATTTTACTGTGTTTTATACATATGGCACCTTAAATCCCTCCCCAGATGCATCATCTTCTGATAGATCCATAGCTTAGACCTTTTATCTTACTTCCAAATTCATTTTCTTTGACTACAGTTTTTCTCAGTGATTGGAGTGTGTAATTGAGGCATAAACTGCATGTGCAACAAATTCACCGACTCTGCTTGGTTTCCTTCCCAGGCCCTGAGCGCCACACCAAGTAAAGGAACATGAAAGAATTAAGACTCTGATGCGTTTTGTGATGATCCACATTTAAGTTATTAACTCAAAGGTGAAGTCCGATCTTCTGTACTTGAAATGTCAATAGATTTTTTTTAACTCGGAAACAAGAAGAAAACCTAATTTAATGGAGAGGAAGACTGGAATTTGGGTACGAATGGGCGGGCGCTCTTCCCAGCTACGCTTCACACGGCCTGTCTTCTGCTCCGGAAGGAGGCGCAGGACTGAAGTTCTCCCCGCGTGCCGGGAGAAGCTGGAGGGCATTCGGTACTGGGTGTCGGACAGACAGGCAGAGCTCCAAGCAGCACATGCAGAAGGCTACCCGCCCTCGCCCCGCCATTTGGTGATATCTTCCAACTATCCGGTCAGGAGCCTTAAATAACCATATAGTGACGTACCTGATCAAGAACGCTGTCATGAACTTGAGTTTAGAAGTATATCCAGAGACACTGTCCATGCCAACAATAATTTCAGGAATGTTCCCATCCCCGGAAGAAGACAATGGGCACTCACCGATCAATGAAATAGCCAATGACAGGGCTCTCCATGGTCGTGTTGGGCGGCTTCCAAGTCACGATGACATAATCGCGGTTTGCGTCATAGCACCGCAAGTCCATAGGCGCACCAGGAGCCCCGGTCACCAGTGGGTCTGCGTCTGCACCGGGGGGCGGGGGAGGGGAGGCATGAGGCTTGGGACACTGTCAAGCCTGTTCATGGCTCCTTCAAACTCAGACTTGTATCTACTCGACTCGATCTGACCCCTGCTTCATCCTCACGTCTAAATGACCTGACTTCTTTTTGACTATGATGGATTGGTGACAAGAAATACAAGCCTAGTTAGGAGGTTTTAAAGTCAACATGTTCTTCCCTCTATAAGATACTCAAGTCTATGATTTTTTTGTAATTGATTCCAAAATGGAAGGTCACCTTCTCTTGATAGTGGATTATCCCATAAGGTCATGTCAAAAACTAACCAATGAAATAATAGTGTGGCCTTTTTAACACCTGAGAAATATTACCTTAGACGCTTTTATCTTTCAAAATCCTTTGGAGATTGAGGATTTAAACCTTCCTTTTTCTGCAAGCTGTGAGCAAATGTTTAGGTCCACACGACACTCACCCTTTCATGGGCCACTCGTGACCATGGTGCACATTAAGTTTTATTTTCAGGTTTTAATTACAGGAGCACGGAGGCCAGCAGAGCTATTCAGAAAGTGGATACGCCAAACATTGAATTTCCTTATCTACAATCTGTATTTATTCCGTAACCATGACTGTCACATTCTCTTGTTCGAGGCATATTAAAAGCTAAGCATTTCGTGACATTGAGCCAAATATTTTCTCTCCCATTCAAAATCCTCAGAAAGTAATCAGAACAGTAAAACTCCCCCCTACGTGCATTATTTTCCTCCTGCTGGTGGTGCTGAATAAGCAAGGCGATTTCGGCTATGCTGTATTTATTGCATTTTTATGGGGCGAGACATCTTGCCAGAAGGCATACAGGAGAACGGGAGGGACACTTTAATGCCAACCTAATAAAAATGGTAAAACTTCACAGAAGGGCCTAAAACCCCGGCCCTGCAGGTTTATCCCATCTTGTGGGAGTGGGGAGGGGGAGGGTATTTGTTTTACATTTATTCCTTTTTTTTTTTAAGTTATAATACTCCCTGATGATACAGCCCTTTCTTGCGCTCTGACAGCTCCAGTGGAAAACAGAGTATGCTGATGGGACCATCCCAGGCACATATAACCAGAGCTGGCGGTAGGCACAAAGGTGCCCGGAACACCGAGTGCAGGTCAGGCTGGGCAGCCCGTCCGAATGGAGGGGCTCAGGACAGCAGCACCGGACAACTAGAGCGGAAGTGTTCTGGGATCTTCGGCGGGGCTCAGCTGGGCCCTGCGGAGGAGGGCCTCCAAGCTGGAGGCCACAGGGGACTGGGAGTAGATACAGGGAAAAGGGCTCTGCCAGGTGAAGAGAAAAGCCCGGGGGCTGTTGAGTGTCCAAGGGAAGGCTCCAGCTGAGGGTCCAGACACCTGACCCCCTGCCCCTCCAGCCTGGAGAAGTCCCCCAGGCCTCTGAGCCTCCACATTTGCATTTGGGAAACAGAGAGTAACAGCCCTTGCTTACAAAATGCGCCTAAGAATTGTAGGGTATATACACATACTTGTGGGTGTGTGTGTGTGTGTGTGTGGACGTGCACATGCACACCTGTGTGCACACATACATAGACACATACATACACTGCATACGTATGATATACATAATTTTATCCATTTCATGTGTCCACGTGTCCGTTTTGTACAGGATAGATATACGATGTGTACGCATATGACATGTCCACGTATAAACGTGCACATACACGTACACACACCTCCGTGCCCACGTGTGATAGGGATTCATAGATCATGTACAGAACGTGTGACCCCGTGGCTGGTATGCCATGACTTTGTCCTCAATTCCATGAACTGGGAGTCAGGAAGCCCCCGGCGGGACCACGTGAGGAAGAAAGGGGACAGCGCGCAGACTGCTGGATGTCAAGCTCTTTGCAGATGCCAATGCCACGCGGGCGTCCTACCCACACACTCGCGGGAGGCAGTGGTGACAACAGCAGCCCTCCCCTCCCGGCCTGTCCTCGTGAGTGCGCCCAGAGGCAATGAGGGGCGCCCCCCTGGAGCCCCCTACTCCGGGGCCCCCTCAGCTCTACAACGCTCTCGAGAATTAGTAACGCAGGCGTATTCATGCTGGAAAGCCGTCTCATAGATTCTATCGATTTATCAACGGAGAGACAAAAATGGAGACTCTGATCTGTTCCCAAGTGTAGTCAGGGACTCGTTGTCAGGACAGGAGCTGACACGCAGGACAGGGAACGCTCGCGTCACGTCAGGAGGCTCCGAGGAGCAGAGTGAGTGACCCCACACACGCACCTGCTCCGGCCTAGCCCCTGTGAGGTCCCAGCCTCCCGCGCTCACGCCCTGACTGTGCCCCCCTCGCCCCTGGAGGCTCCACGTACCGCAGACAAACAGGAAGGCGCTGTGCTCGCTGATGCCCCCTCTGGACACAATCCTCAAGGTGTACAGACCCTCGTCGTCCTTGTTCAGGTGGCTGAACGACAGGGAGGCCTGGCCTTCGCCGAAGAACATCTTGGTCCACTTGGACTCCTTCACTAGCACATCTGAAAGAGCGTGCAACACGGGATCGCCTCAGAAACCGTCAAGGAGATCGGACGATGAAAGTGCACAACGTGTCCTGGCCGGGCGGCGGGACACAGAGGAAGGGAGCCTCAGCCTCATAATATAAATATAATATATAAATATAATATAAAAATATAACGTGATTTAATACAAGATACAACGTTAAAATGTAACACTCCAGAAAGAAGTGAGTGAGATAGGATGATCAAGTCATTGGAGTGGAGGGGGAAGGCTCCCCAGGCCGCAAGCCAGTGGGGGGTCCTTGCGGGCGCCCGGGTCTTGGACCTCCAGCCTCCAGAAGTGTGGGAGGTCCGTCCACTGTGTAAGCCGCCCGGCCGTGGTATTTCTGTCAGCGCGGCCGGGACGGACTAAGACACCAGGCTATTCCCGGCAGGATGCTGTCGTGGCTCGTGCTCTCGAGGACCTGTCTGTCCCCACAAAGTCCCTCACGCGCCATAGGGAATGCACAGCACGTACGTATGTGACTTGCTTGCAGTCACATGTATTTAAGACCAGGGCCCATCAGCTGGAGCGGCATGTCTAGCCAGGAGCCAGTCCCCCGACCAGAGGCCCACGCCACCACGGGCTCCATAAGCATCTCAGGACTTGCCAAATGGGCCTCAAGTGCAAATCCCACCCAAGGGTGGGTCTCGGGTTTTAATATGAGTAAACTTGGTTCTCCCTCCTCCCGTTAGATTAGAGTTCTAATCCATCTTAACTTGTGTCCCCAATTCCACACGTCCCGTTTGCACGGTGCACCTGCCGTGCCTCACGGAGGATAGCATTCCTCGGGCTGACATCACCTTGGGGTTTACCAGCCACCTGGAGCCTCACGGCTCATTAATTTTATTTTTTTTTTTATTTTTTTTTTTTTTATTTTTTTTTCAACGTTTTTATTTATTTTTGGGACAGAGAGAGACAGAGCATGAACGGGGGAGGGGCAGAGAGAGAGGGAGACACAGAATCGGAAACAGGCTCCAGGCTCCCAGCCATCAGCCCAGAGCCCGACGCGGGGCTCGAACTCACAGACCGCGAGATCGTGACCTGGCTGAAGTCGGACGCTTAACCGACTGCGCCACCCAGGCGCCCCACAGCTCATTAATTTTAAAGGGTAAAAAAAAATCCCAAAATCTCCTTGCATTTTAATGTCTACAAAGAAGCCACTGATAAGTCTCTACCGGTTCCCTCTTGAGTACTAAAGCCCGTGAAGATCTTACCGTGACTGTGCACGCGGGGCGTCTGGCACAGCTAAGCCCCCTAATGCCACAAGGCCCCAGCTCGCCACGGGGACAGGCCAGGCACTGGCTCCGAGCACAAGTTCTCCGCACACAGGTCAAGGCCAGGAAAGTGCCGCGTCACTCGGATGCCAGGCGCTTCCCCGTCACTAGGAAACCCTCCAAAGCTGACATCACTATCCTCCGGGGACATAATGAAAACTTTCCTCAAACCTATGTCATTCTCCACAGAAGAAGTAAATTAGAATCTTGGAACTCAAGTTAGACCTCCTGTCTTAAATTAGAACTACAGAGGGTAAATTAAATCCCGTCTGTCACCACAAAGAGTGTCCCCCTCCCTCCCTCGGCTCCGCTCAGACTGGACACGTGGTCCTTGCCATGTATTTGGCAAAGCGTCACGTTCTGGGACATTTCTTACACTTTAAAAAGACACGGCTTTGTATTTCTATTTTCCTGCAGCCTGATTATAAATACCTTGTGGGCAGGCTGGCCTACGTCCCTGTCATATTTTGCACCGTGTTAGGGCCCAAGAAGAGATAAGCAGGCCAGTCGCACTGGCTGCACAGAAAACCGGTTTCTGTTAGGAGCCCCAGGGCAGACACGATGAAGGAAAACCCTCTCGCACCGTCCCTGCACCGCGCAGGACAGCCGTGCACGCTGGGAAGGAGCGCGGCGTCTGCCCCAGTCCTGCTGCGCAGGAAGCACCTTGAACAAGCCCCTTGTCGCAGCGCCCACCTGTCGCAGGGAGCCACAACCCCATCCCCGTCTCGGGTCCGCGTGGAAGAAGGGTGTCACATTCAACACACAGTCCAACACACAATAAATGGCGGGGGTTGTTTTAGCCAAGGAGGAACATGAAGACACAGACACCTCACTTCTTCTTAACCCCAGAAAGACCCTTCTTAGGCAGCTATAAAGATCTCCTGAGCCTCCTCTAAATTCAGACACCCCCATTAACCTCTCACACGCCGGGGTGCAGGTCAGGGTCCATGGCAGGCTCCCGGCTCTCCCCAGTCTCCCTGCTTGCCGTGCTGTCTGCAGCGACCACGGCGGGGACACGAACGCCCAGGGGTGTCCCCGGTCGGGGGGTTGTCCCCACATCACACTCACCATCCCGGTACCACTCGGCACGCGGCTGCACCCTCTTGAGCTCCGGCGTCACCAGCAGCGTGCACTTGAGAGTGACAGTCTCGCCTTCCCTCCTGAAGGTGACTCCAAATTTCTCCAGAAACTGGACGTCAAAGTGCATGTATGGGATCACGGACGAAGGGGGCACTGCGCAGAGAGAGCGGGACAGCGTTACGGCGGCAGGCGCAGCCATTCCCAGCCCAGCAGGTGCACAGCAGGCCATGACCGCGAAAGTCCCCCAATCCACCATCACACATCCCGTCCTCGAGAGAGGTGTGTGATGGGATAGACTGGTGTCCCCCAAAGTCACGTGTCAAAGCCCTAAGCCCCAGAGAGAAGGTATGAGGAGGTGGGGTCTTGGGAAGGGGAGGAGTTCTAGATCAGGCCATGAGGGTGGGCTCATGAGGATGGGACTAGCGTCCTTATCAGGACGGGCAGACGCTCGGGCTCTCTCTCCTCCGTGTGCGGACGCGGTGAGAAGGCGCCGTCCGCACAGCTGGAAGGGGGCCGCAGCCGCTGGGCCAACACAGTGGTCTCTGACTTCCGAGATCCGTGAGTAGACGCGTGAGGTTGAGGCCCCCAGCGTGTGGTCGTGTCCTGGCAGCTGAGCTCACTAACCCACTCCCAGAGAACCAGAAGACCCGTCCTGGAGAGGAGCGGACCCTCTGTGACAGAGGGGACAGAAACAGGTGGGACAGGAGGCAACCCGGAGTCTGAACCACAGGTAAGAGTAAAGGGTTTGAATCCTGCATCGACCCCACATGGGGGGGCTTTCTCGTCGTCAGAATGAACTGTGGCACATTCATCAACTGAATGCCGTTTATGCTGCAGACAAAATGAATTAACCAGATCCAGAGGCACCGAGACTGAATCTCAAAAATACACTGTTTAGTGGAGGGGGCAGTATTTTAGAAAAAAAGTGCACGGTAAATTTTCGAAATAAAAACCACCTGTGACTTAGAAACACATGCCTGCAGGGAAGATGTTTTTAAGGAGCTGGGAGCTTCAAGGTGATGGTTTCTTCTTGGAGGAAGACGGGTGAGGGGAAGGAGGGAAGGATTGTGGAGATTCCTCAACTCCTGATAGTTTTGCTCCCTAAAAACCCCCGAGGGTCACCGAAGTGTCCATTTGAAAATGCTTAGCTTTGTGTTCTGCCAACTGGACTCCAGTTTTTTAAAAATAACTGAAAAAAGTGGGAAAATATTCACATCTGCTGAACACGGGTGGTGACCAACTGCACAGCGTCTATTATGTCACGGTCCGTGCATATCAGTATGTTATAGATACCGCAGAGGTTTTACTCGAGCAGACACAATTTTAACCAACAGAGGAACCCCGGGGGACGGGACCAGGGAACAGCCCCCAAGGTCCCTTCTGGCTCCACCAGTGCCTCAGGGCCATCCTCCCAGCGGGCTCCACATGGTCCCTGGAACCCAGGGGACACCGTCAGACGTCTCCCCAACACACACGTTCTCGGGCCTCCCTGCCTCTCCACCTGTCGGCTCTGAACTTGTCCTGCTCGCTTGCTAATGGTCTTCGACAACCCCCGAGGGAAGGGCACGAGCCAATCCAATACCTGACCCAGAAATGGCCAAGGGCCGACCACACACAAGTGTCCAGCGGCTGCCAGAAAGGCTTTCCCCTCGGGCACCCGACCCGAAGTCAGGTCTTCACCGACACTTGACCTGTAACATCTCCATCTCCCGTCAGGGTAAAATGAAAGCTGCTGCGGAATCACACGATTATTCTTTCGGAAGGTCAGGTCAACCCCAAACCTCACTCCCATCCCGTGAAAAAGCCACGGTAAGTCACTGAGTCAGCCTGCCAAGTCCTGGTCCTGGAGATGCTACGGACACGGCTCCCTTCTCCACCCTCACCCGACTCGGGCCACCCCAGCTTCCTGGCCTTGTGGCTCGACACCAGCCCTGGGACTCAGGAAGACACTCGACTTGCCTCATCAGGGGCCCACCTCGGTCGCCTTGGAAACAGGGGGCCCGCCAGTGGCCTCCAGTCCCCAAGCCCCGCAGAGGAGCTGACAGCATCAGACACGTGTCCACAGTGCAGAGAGGGAGAACCTTCCCAACAGGTAAGCGAAAGAGCCGGGTCCGAAGTCACAGGGGCTATGGGCATCACACACAGCGGGAAGGGAGCGTCCACCATTTAAAGCAGGGCCCCGAGCCAGCTTCTGAACGTCATCTGCCACACGCCGTCACCCTGCTCGACGGTGGCTGTTTGCTATAAATGGGCCCTGTGGCAACAGCACGCATTCAGGTCAAAGATCTGGATTCCGTGTTGTCCCCAATCCAAAGGTGTGAGGTCCGTCAGTTTCACCAGCGTCTCAGAATTCCACCTCGCCACAGAGTTACGTGGGGACAGCCTGTCAGCATACTAGCAGTGCCAGCAAACACACGGCTTTCAGAAACGATTCGACCCTCAGAAAACGACTTTTTAACTCTGTGCTGTGTCGCCACGCGTTTTTCTGCACAAAAAGGAAAACAGCGGACTTACATCCGATAGGGAGTCCCACCGAACGGAACGGCTCCTCGTCTCCGTGGAACCCTGCAAGACAAGCCGCTGAAGGGCACGGGGGACGGGAGGCGCCAAGGCGTGCCCGCGCCCCGGGAGGACAACTCACTTCTCACGACCACGGCAGCGTTGGTCGACACCTGTCCGTACCCGTTTGTGGCCACCGCGGAGTACGTTGCTGTGTCGTCAAAGTTCGCCCTTGGAGGAGAGAAAGCAAGGTCACGCCCTGAATGCACTGTGGGACTGTTCTGCAGGGGCCGGTGACCCTAATCTGAGCACAAGTTTCCTCGAAAGCCACGCGTGTGACCCAGATCCTTTGTTCGTGAGTGGTCTGTTTAAGAACAATGCCAGCTCTGTCTGTGGAACGAGCTGTTAATTATAGACACGGCAAGGTCTGATCCCAGACTATGGCTTCCCTGTCCTCGAGGAAAACAGTAGTACAGATGCTTCTTGATCTCCTCGACTGCATTCTCAAGGGCAAGTCTATGTTCCCCTCTGGCTCAATTTTTCTTCCTCTATAGGATTCGTGGCTTTATTTTGCCAATGGGAAGGCCCCCCGACCTCCACCACAGGGAAAATTAACTCCACCTCACTCCACACCCGGGGTTCCCATGTGGACGGGAGAGTATTTCCCAAGCCCCAAAATAACAGATACGAAGCACCCACTCGGGGGTGTTTTGAAGGTGTCGAACTGGACCCAGCCCAGGCAGCCACCCCCAGGGCCATAGGGATGATGGACACCCACCTCCAGAAAGAACCGTGACCCAGGAACCACCAGACCCCAGCTTCTCCAGGCTGGAGCCCCTCCGCACCCCCCCCCCAAAACTGATCTGGAAAAAGTTGAAGCTTCCCAGCAGAATACAGAAAATGTCACAGAGACCACGGATATAGGCAGGAAATTGAGCCCCAACACGGGGCTCAAACTCACGAACCACAAGGTCATGACCCGCGCCGAAACTGAGAGTGGGATGCTTAACCAACCGAGCCACCCCGGCGCCCCAAGCCATTTCGTTTTCATAAATGCATTCTGCAGACAGGAGGGTATCCTGCGTCTGGGATCAGCCCCACACCTGCCCCTGGAGGCAGCACCCCCACCGGCAACAGCACGGCACAGCCGAGGCCACACGGAGAGAAGCACGGGGGTCTGTGAGAACCGCCGGGTCAGGGTGTCCCGACCCTGCGCCACGTGCAGAGCGGGGAGACCGGCCGCCACAGGAACACAGGTCCTCAGGGAGCACGGATGGGGAGGCCACTAAGCGCTGTCCAGTTGGGCATCGTGAATCTCTTTCCTGTCTCCTTGGCCTCCTGGACTTCGTACCGGTGGTCCTCAGGCTGTGCCCCGTGGTTTACAAACCAAATCTTCCCATTTTGTCTTCAATGTATATTTTAGCAGTTTTTCAAAGTACGGCAGGGGTGCCTGGGTGGCTCAGATGGTTAAGTGTCCGACTTCAGCTCAGGTCACGATCTCACGGCTCGTGGGATCGAGCCCGAGTAGGGCTCTGTGCTGACAGCGTGGAGCCTGCTTGGGATTCTCTCTCCCTCTCTCTGCCCCTGCCCCACTCCATCACGCACATGCGCGAGCGCGCTCTCTCTCTCTCTCTCTCTCTCTCTCTCTCTCTCTCCATCAAAGTAAATAAAGTTTAAAAAGAAAGATTCTTTAAAAAGTGCAGCACCCACAGGCACTCGGCAAGCGGTGCTGGGATATTACGAGCTGGCAGACGGGTCACGTCAGATCCTCGCCTTCGCTCCACCTGCCTGACGAGTTCATCCGCTGACTTTGTAACGGATAGATAGCACCCGCCTTAAACTTCTCAAGTACGTCTACCGTGCACCTGCCCTTCACTCAGGTGACTCTGACAATCAAATAAAACAACGTATTTGAAAACATTTGTAGTTTGTAGGACCGTCCCTCGCTCGTGCGTTATTCATTAAAACGTATTAGCAGAGCTCCCGGACCCAAGTTCGAAGATGCTTCCCTGCTGGCTCCATGACTCGGGCTCTCTCCTCTGCCTCCACGTTCCAACAAAGCAAAACAGACTTCTAAGCGTTTTGAGAACTGCAATTAATTGCTCTTTCGTTTCTCTGTGGGTGGAACGGCCAGAAGGGACAGGGGAAGGGAATGCGCCTTGTGACAGAGTCCCTGGAAACAACTCGGAGAAGGGAAGGAAGGGGCAGGGTGAGTCCTGCGGGGCAGGACCCAGCCAGGCAGCAACTTCTACAAGATTCCGAGCTCGTGTCTCAGCCGAGAATAAGAGACGGAGGGGAGCTCCCTAACACATTAGCACTGACAGGTTGTCAAGGGACCAATTATCACTTAGTACTTAGCGGCAGGGATGGGGCTGGGGAGGAGGAAGCCGGTACTTAGGAGCTGGAACCTTCCTCGGTGACACATAGACTGATTGTGCATGTGCTCGTGTGCATTTATCCAGAACAGGGTCCACGGCGCTCGTCCGGGGTGCGAGGAAGTCCATACGCCCAAGTATTCAGACGCCCTGATTTACTGCAACCGTCCGGGGAGGGCGTCCCGCACGGGTGCTGGCCGTGGATAAGTCGACACTTGGTCTTACGTTTACTTTTATCTCGTTGCTTTCGCGTTTCCCCTTTGCAAACGTTTCATGTTGCATAAAAAACGCCGGGACATCGAGAGGCTGTAAGGAAGCGTCCCTGGGTGTCTGGGGGTCCTGCTCACACACGCTGCCCCGTGCCGGTGCTGCGTGCGGGCTGCGGGAAGGACGGTGTCTGGGGCACCGGGGCAGCGTGGAAGCAGAGGGTGGACGGGCCGGGCACGCAGATTTTGAGCAGACTGTACCCAACTCAAAATTCTGTCCAGCCTTCCCACGGGCCAGCAGGACTGCGTTCTCGCTCTCCTCCCCCAGGCCGCACCGGGAGGTGGCATTGGGCAATCCCCTCCCCATCCTCCGCCACCCCCACCCCCCGGGGCAGAGCCTGCTTCCGGCCTGTCCTTCACGCGGTGAGAAACTGCAAGCGAGTGATTAAGAGGCAAACGGTTTTATTTTCTGTTGGGACAGGTTGCCGGAACAGACAGAGGGGGGTTCCTTTGGTCCCCGTTTGTACAAACTTCCCGGGGGCACTTCTGTGTCTCAAAGTCTTGATCTGAACTGCCTCGCAAAGGACTCATGATATTGTATCTAGTTTAAAGAGGACGGACGAATGTTTCAGTGGTCTGTGGCCTGCCCTGGCTACTCCGGCCCAATGTGCTCACGCGGGAGTCACCATTTGACTCGAATCAGAGTTTGCATATGGAAGTCTAAAGAAAGTACAAGAGGAGGTCAGCCGTGCTGAGCTCAGCAGGCATGATGGGGGGGGGGGGGGCGGTGCTACAAAGCAAACGGGAGCCAGATCCCTCTAAACGCTCTCATTACACTATGAGAGCAGCATTAACATTCCCTGAAGAAACAGGACGCGCACGATGAGTCCCCAGAGAAAATCTTACGAGCGTATAAAATAGCGTCGAATTCGAGCAGCACCAAAGGGTCAGAAGCTTCCCTTCCGGCACTTTAAGAATTCAGACGGCCGCCAAGGAGTATTCCTGGAGGTGAACGTCACTCCTGCGGCCACGAAGGAAGAGCTCGCAACCCCCGCCCCTCCCGCCCCTGCCCTCCCAACAGACGTGGCCAGCACATTCCCCACCACTCGGAACGGCCACAGATCAAATGACGGCAGCTCAGCACTTTGGAATGAACAGCTGAGCCCGGCGGCAGCTGCGGGGGCCCCCCCACCTCCACTCTGTGTCTGAAGAAGGTTCACGCTGCCTCTGCCCAGAGGGTCCCGACCCAGGCCTATCTGGGTTCATGAACTGCGGATGACGGCATCCGGGGCCCTTCGAGGATTTATCAGTCTGTTTGGTCCAAAGCCTGTACAAATTTAAACGTTTTGGGGCCTCTGGGCGGCTCAGTCGGGGGAGCGTCCAACTCTTGATTTCGGCCCAGGTCATGATCTCACGGTTCGTGGGATCAAGCCCTGCGTGGGGTTCTGTGCTGACAGCACAGAGCCTGCTGGGGATTCTCTCCTCTCTCTGCCCTTTCTCTCTTTCTCTCTCTCTCTTTCAAAAAGTAAATAAGCATTTTTTAAAAATTTAAAAGTTTCATACTTGAGAGTAGAAAGTGGTTTTTCCTCTTAAAACCGTCCTTACCACGCGGCTGGAGGGGAGCCGGCTGGATCGTCAGCCTGAGCCTCGTAACCCTCACCGGCCACGACGCACCCCGGGCCAGAGAAGAGATGTCCCCGAGCACAAACGCACCCCCCAAATGAGGGTGGACGTTCTCCTTCTACAGAGCGTGGCTCTCTGTCCACTAAAGTTTCGTGAATCGTGGAAACCAAAGGAGAGAAAATTGCAGCAAGGGGCCAGGGCATTCCAATGCCCCAGGCGAGGAGACCCTGACCCTCTGTGCGTGCTTGCACCTAGACCCGCCCCCCTTCTGCCTGCTCATCTCAGCGGCCCCCCTTTCCACGAGCACCCCGCCTCCGATCTGTCACACTCCCTGTCGTTCTCTCTCCAGAACCCGTGTAGAGCCCACGCCCTTCTCGCCAGCCACGGCATGGCCACCAGCACTCAGCCCTGCCTTCTGTTCAGAGCCAGGCTTCAGACCCTTTCAAGACACGGGTCAGATCTTCCACCGCCCCCCTCAAAGTCCTTGCCACGGCCCACGGCGTCCGTGTGGCCCTCACGGTCCCGGCCCTATCTCTGACCTCCTGTCCCTCGCTGGCCACAGCCCAGACCAGCCCGAGGGGCTGGGACACAACCTCTCGGAGCCTCTGCTGCAGCTGCCGCCTCGGGCTGGCACCCTCGTGGCCCAACTCCCCATCTATCCCATTCACCATCTCCTGTAAGCCTTGTTCAGAAGATGTCTTCTCAGGGAGGGCTGGCCTGACCACCCCACTTAACCCCACAACCTAGCCCACCCCCACACCAAGAGACCCCCATTCCCCACGCCCAGTACCACAGCCTCCTGATTTACTCTATAATTCACTATTTTATTACGCTTACGGTTCATGTCCTTATGCCAGCACGTAAGACCTCAGAGATGAGGACCTCAGTTTTGGTCCTGTATCCCAAGCATGTGGACCAGTGCCTGGTACACAGTAGGCTGTCAATAAACAGCACCAGTAGGCCCATGAGGCCAGAACCTCCAGCTTCCTGAAAGAGCCTCATATCTACCTGGCAAAACAGGGTAACGACTTGTCAGGTGCTTCCATGTTCGTTACAGTCTTCTGACACCTGTTCTAAGTAATCTGTAGGTGCAGTGACAGTTCTGGTGACGGGGAACCTTCCGGGCCTCCAGAGGCACATACCGGGTGCGTGTGACTGACGAGGAAGTTGGCCTCACGTGAGGACGGGGGGTGGGGGGGGACACACAGCCTGGGGCTGACAGCCAGCCGGCCCCCCGTGCGGTGCGGTCCTGAGTGCTGGGTGGCCGGTGCCCGGGGGGCTCACGCCTGGGCTCTACCCCAACGTCAGAGTGGGAAACAGGGAGGGAGAAAACGGGCAGGAGGCAGAGGATGAAACAGCGAGGGCGATGAAGGAAAGCGCAGAAAGGAGGCGAGACCGACTTCCCGCTGGGTGGAGGGGAGCCGGCAAAGACTCCCGCCCGGATCAACCTGGGTCAGCCTCCGCCGAACCTCAACCTTGGGCCTCGTCCTCATGCTCGGGAAGCCCGCCACGTCAGCTCAGGGAGCCCCCAGCTCCGTGTCGGACCGGGCTCCTCACCGCCCCCCAGGCGAGTCCCATCGCCTGGCCGGCCTTCGGCACGAGACCCGCCGGTGGGTCTGGAAGGACCCCCGCCCCCCGACGCTTCCTCGTGGTGGTCTCCCTCCGCGCCCCCGCCCGCTCCGAGGAGCACACCCCACTGCCCTTCTGGGGCAGGGGCCTGGGCCCCACCCCCTGGTCGCCAGACGGAGCGCCCTCGGAATCACCTTCTCTTTAACGGAACCCAGGTACGAAGGCTTTTCAACAAAACAGGAGAGAATCCCCTCGGCGGAAGAAGTGCGTCTGGAAGACGGAGCCAGGTAAAGGTGACGTTGTACTGACTCGTGACTTCCACGAGTCGTCTTGGGAATTATTTCATTGGAGCTATTTCACTGGGGATTCCTTTACCTCTAAGTAAACTGAACCTAATTATGACATGGTGGCTCCACAGGGTGGTCACAGTGAACCCAGCAGAGTTATATATTCTAACGTCTTACTGATTTCTTGCCTTTATGTTAGGATCCCTTATCTTTTCCCGGAAAGGACTCGATATGACGTCCTACCGCACACACTCACCACCTGTTTAGATCACGTACGTCAACGTGGATGTAGTGTGTGTGTGCATGCCTGTGTATGTGTTGTGTAAGGAAAATGACAGGCTATCCATCCAGCAAAATACGGACGCCAGCTGTGGGAAATACGATTTTTTTCTTTCACTTAGCTGTATCCTACATTTTTTTCAATTTCTGAGAAAAAAATATAAAAGTTGTATCTCCTTGAGGAGCCTGGGTTGAGGGACTACTCCTCAAACCTGTACGAGACGCAGCCCCGCGGCCGGACAGGTGTGGAGGAACCCTCTGCACCCACCATAACCTTTACACCTGAGCGTGTCCATCTGTCCTTAAACCACTTGCCCTGTTCCCAGAGCAGGGGCCCGGACAAAACCACTGGGTTTGCCTCCCTGCGGCCCGACACCGAGGATAACAAGGGAAGCTTCTACCACAGATTAACTCGGAAATACCACCGAGAGCACGTGGAACCCACAGGGACGGGGTGCAACCCGACCTCCTGGTTTTAAATTCGGTTTCTCTCCCGCATGAGCAGCGCTGACTATTTGGGGCAGGTGTCCCAGGGCACGTGGCCAGGCCCACCGAGACCTTACCTGTTGATCTCCAGGGTGTGCACGCCATACTTGCTCTCGATTCTGTACTTCCCCGGCTCTCCTGCTTGGCAGATCAAACTGCCGTCTTTATACCTAAACGAGGGAAACGCTGATTTTAGTGCAAAGGCAGAGTGGACTTTGCATTTTGTCCCAGCCTTCTTTACGGCCCCTCGGGACGCTACTCCCTGCCTGCGCGAGCTTCACGCAGGGCCCGTGGGCACGGCGGAGTGGCCAGGGGGGCGATCTAGGGCCCGTGTCTGCCTGTCTGTTTAGGGGAGAGCAGCTCTTGCAGGATTCAGCCCGTCTGGGCGATCCTCAACCGATGACAGCGAGGGCCGCAGGGCTCCTTGGATTCCGTCAGGAATCCAGGAAAAATCCTTCCATGAGAACAAAATGTTGCCAGCGTTAGCTGGGTTCCGGGCCAGCCTCTCCAGAGAGTTCCACAGGATCAAACCACACTGGACCCTGACTCGAGGAAGCTGGCCTCCTTGCCCCATGCAGGACAGCAGGACCTCGTCTCCCTGAGACCCAGAGGCTGGGGTCGCAGCCTCCCCTGCCCGCCTGGCACATGGGCTCCTTTTTTCTGATCTGGGCTGAGCGCCCCAATCCAGGGTGTGAGTAAAATGCTTACAGTTTTTGCAGCAAGCTACAAACTTCGGGAATGTTATCACTTCCAGCAAGTGAGGAAACAGACAAGCACACATGGGGCCTGGAGACTTGTCTTGGCTCCTAAGGTCCGGTTGACCACAGCGGGGAGCCTTCCCAAGTTAAAAGCAGAGCCACTCGTGTAAACACAGGCCACCCGAGGGAACTCTCTCTGAAATAAAAACCCTCTGAAAACTCAGCTGAGTCTGTTGCACCGACGTGAAAAACGTTGCCATGGTATCTATAATGGACGCCCTGCGAGTTTTTATAAAGGCCTTTCCCGGAGTCTCGCACAAGGTGGTCAGCGGGACGGGCCGTGTGCCACGTGCTTCCTTCGCGTGGATCTCCCACTGCACGGCTCAGGCAGCCGTTTCCAGATCCCTGCAAGAAAGTGCAGGCGCCGGGGCGGCTCTGTGGGTAAGAGTCTGACTCTTGATTTCGGCTCAGGCCATGATGTCACCGTTCGTCTGATTGAGCCCCATGTCTAGGTTTCTCTCTCTCCCTCTCTCTCTCTCAAAAATAAATAAACGTTAAAAAACCATCATTAAAAAGAGAGGGCGAGAACAGGACAGCCCTCCCCGGGCCGGGAACGGCACTCACCACTGCACCACGGGGGTGGGAAAGCCTTGCACGGTGAAACACAGCTTCACGGACATCCTCTCCCACACGGTGTGGGACCGCAGGCGCACCAGGATCTCGGGGGCCCTGCGCATCCGCTCCTCGTACGAGTGCCTTTCCCCGGCGAGCTTGTCCTCCACCTGTCCCGGGGACAAGGATGCGTCAGCGCCCCTGCCCCGCCAACAGGCCGCGCGAACGCATCGGGAGCACCCAGGACGAGGCCCGCGCCGCTCCCGGAGACGCAGGCGGCCCCCTACCATCTGCTGAATGGCGTATCTGTCCAGCTGGTGCTGCGCCTGTGAGCGAGCCAGGTGCACGTTCTCCTCCATCTCCGCCAGCTCCCGGAGGAAACGCTGCCGCTTGGCTTCTCCATACGAAGCCACCAGGGACTGGTACCTGCGGGAGAGGTGACGTTATTCTCAGGACACACCGAAAAGGGCACGTCTGCCTGTGTTTATCTCCTTCGAGACCTCTGTGCGCTGGTGAGCCTGCACCACACAGAGCTGTGACGAGGGCAGGCGTAGGAGGCGTGAATGAGACCATGCGGGGGGCGCCTGGGGGGCTCAGTCGGCTGAGCGTCTGACCTCGGCTCAGGTCGTGATCTCGCGGTTCGTGAGTTCGAGCCCCGCGTCGGGCTCTGTGCTGACGGCTCGGATCCTGGAGCCTGCTTCCGATTCTGTGTCTCCCTCTCTCTCTGCCCCTCCCCCGCTCACGTTCCGTGTCTCTCTCTCTCTCTCTCTCTCTCTCTGTCTCGCAAAAATAAATAAAAAATTGAAAAAAATGTAAAAAAAAAGAAAATTCAGGGATTGAAGCAAAAATGCATTATTTTTTATAAACACATAAAACGTTAAAATTGAAATATAACTGGGGCGCCCAGGGGCTCAGTTGGTTGAGCATCCGACTTTGGCTCAGGTCATGATCTCGCAGTTCATGAGTTCGAGCCCTGCATCAGGCTCTGTGGTGACAGCTTGGAGCCTGGAGCCTGCTAAGGATTCTGTGTCTCCCTACCTCTGCCCCTCCCCCGCTCATGCTCGTGCTCTTTCTCCCTCTCTCTCTCTCTCTCTCAAAAATAATAAATAAACATTTTTTAAAAAGGGAGGGGGCACCTGGGGGTTGAGCTGGTTAAGCGCCTGGCTCTTTCTCTGCTCAGGTTCTGATCTCCCAGTCTGTGAGTTCAAGCCCCATGTCGGGCTCTGTGCTGACAGCGTGGAGCCTGCTTGGGATTCTCTCCCCCTCCCCCTCCCCCACTCACACTGTCTCTCTCTCAAAATAAATAAACATTGAAAAAGGGAGAAAGTCAGCATCTGGCGGCCTAGGGGTCTGACACCCCACGCTGAGGCGCCCACACAGACGACGTGAGATTCCTCCTGCGCAGAATCCTATAAAAACCGTCTGTTCTCCTGGGGAGACTGCTGTTCTGAATGAATTTAGGACTGGGTTAAAGCCTCCCGAATCCACAGCTACAGACAGGAAGCAAACCTGTGTTCCAGGAAAATAGAGAGGATGCAAACAATGAAGCTCCTTTCATCTGTGGGAGCAGACAACGAGGTGCGGCTGACCTGGCCCGGGTGCCATCTTTGTGAGCCCAACAGGGCCCGGCCCGCTCCCGGCCCGCCTCTCCTGCCCCTTCTCCCTCTCTCTCCCTCTCTTCTGTCCTTCTCCCTCCCTCCCTCCCCTTCTTTCTTCTCTCTCTCTCTCCCTCCCTCTCTCCTCTTCCCTCTCCTACTCCCTCTCCCTCCCCCCAACCACTGAGGGAGCATCTCCGCTGCTCTGTGATGAGGTGTCCGGGCCTCTGGCCCTCTTCTGCAAGGCCACAGACAGCCTGTGTGATGCACGGAGGCCCATCTTTCACTAGCACAGAAGCAGGGGCATGAAAGGGCTACTTCTAATCCACGTATCCCCCAGGAGGACACGCTGAGATGTGCAGAGCTCCCGACAAGTCTTGGGTTCCTATTTTACGTGAAGATAGAGTGGTAATTCCAACGCACACACCCACGGGTTCATCTTTCGAGCACCAATCAATCTGTCCCACACGTTAAACTAGTTTCTGCCGTAGGAGGTGAGGAACAAAATGAGCTGGGGAGACACGGGTTATAACCCACATACCTGCCATGAGTCAGCTTCCTACTTCGGGCGAGTAGCCTCGTGTATCCCAGAAAGATTTCCCACAGCCAGAAGGTCACCAAAGTCATTATCGCCAAAACCACGTGAATCCCTGACCTCTCAGATCAACAGAAGTCGACCTTCCCCCCATTTCACTCCCTCAAAAACTGAGGAGTGGAGAGTTCTTGTGGCATGTTCAAGGACACAAGGAATGGCTCATAAACTTATAAAGCTCTAGTCCTCTCACTCCCCGCACCTGAACCCTAACTATGGGTAGAACCATTTTTTAAATAATCCAATACCAGAAAATCCAGAATTTTATAACGTACACGTTTTAAATTTTTTAAATGTTTATTTTTGAGAGAGAAACAGAGCGAGTGGGGGAGGAGCAGAGAGAGAAGGCGACACAGAATCTGAAGCAGGCTCCAGGCTCCAAGCTGTCAGCACAGAGCCCGACGCGGGGCCTGAACTCAAGAACCGTGAAATCATGACCTGAATCAGACCAAAAGTCAGACGCTTAACCGACGGAGCCCCCCAGGCACTCCTCTAACGTACACATTTTGAAGTGATTCTCTTACAAAAGAAATCCTCACTTTATAATGAAATTCATGTGTCAAAATTCCCATAAGGCATTTAAAAGATCATTCAAAGATTAAAAATGAGGGCTAATCTCTTCAGCTGTACATTTTTATTACACAGATCCTTCCATCGTGAAATTCATCAAAAATGAAACCTGTTTACCAAAATCTCATTCTTCTTTCAGGTTTTCAATGTGTTAGAGATATCGAGAAAATTTTCTAGAAGTAGGAAGGAGAGGTGAGGGGGGAAGCAGCAGGAATGAAATAAAGCACTCATGACCCACCCAACTATTTTGTTCTTCTAAGATCACCACCTGCCTCTCTGATCTGGAAATAATTTTAAGACTGACGTCCCTATTAATCCATGTCACGCCCGTGACATTTTCCCCATGAGCTGAGTCCCCTGACATGCACGGCACGGCCGTCTACGGGCCCCTCACGACGGTTTCCCCACGGACACCCCTGGGAATGCCGGCGCGTCTAAGGAAGATCGCCTTCCTGGAGTCGGCGACCTCACTGCCCCGCTTGAGCAGCTCAGGAGGCTGTCGGTGGGGGTTCCACATGACCTTCAAACCGCCAGGTCTTAGGGCTTTAATGTGAGAATCCCACTGTGCGTGGAAAGCTAGCGAGTGCCACGTGGGACTGCGACCGGGACCTGATACAGGATGCCAGTGGCAACGCACACATGGCACGCGGCCCCATCTGCGACGTTCCCTTCTGCAACAGTTATCCTCTTAGGGTCCACTGAGGTGATGTCACTGACGAATAAGCAGGCAGCGGGAGCTTATGCTTTTGTTAGAAGCAAGCACCACCGGGGCACCTGGGTGGCTCAGTCGGTTAAGCATCCGACTTCAGCTCAGGTCACGGTCTCCCAGTTCGTGGGTTCAAGCCCCACATCGGGCTCCGTGCTGACAGCTCGGAGCCTGGAGCCTGCTTCGGATTCTGGGTCTCCCTCTCTCTCTGCCCCTCCCTGTCCCCCAAAAATAAACATTTAAAAATGTCTTTAAAAACAAAAAAGAATAAAAAAAGAAGCAAGTGTGACCTTCCAGGCTCTCTCGGGTGTGCGTCTGGCTGCCGCCCAGTCACTGTCCCCCGCTCTGGCCTTCAGACCCTCCCTCCCGAGGCGCGGTGACTCCGCGGGCCTGCGCGGCCTTTGCAGGCAGTCTGGGGGAGGCGGGGGTTACCTTCTCTTCTTGTCCTGCTCCTCCTCCTCCAGCTCGGTGCTCACCCTCTTCGCACAGATACTGCACGTTGTCCCCAGCGCCGTCTGGCCGGAAGCCCTCTGGGAAGACGACTTCCTCTGGGCGGACGACTGCGTGGAGGTACGCCTGGGTGAGCGCGGAGAAATCAGAGGCGTCAGAGAAGTACACGGGGAAACGTGACAGATTGCACGCAGGGCGCGCGAAGGAAAATGAGGTACAACAGAGAGGGAGCAGACCGTAAGAGGCTCGGCAATACAGACAGCAAGTGAGGGCTGCCGGAGGGAGGTGGGGGGGATGGGCCAGACGGGTGACCGGCACTAAGGAGGGGGCTGGCGGACGGGCACTGGGTGTCATACGTAAGAGATGAGCACTGGGTTCTACTCCGGAAGCCGGGACTGTGCTGTAGGTTAGCTAACTTGAATTTAAATGTTTTCATGCTAAAAGCAGGGGTACTTGGGTGGCTCAGTTGGTTAAGCGTCCGACTTCGGCTCAGGTCACGATGTCACACGGTTCCTGAAATCAAGCCCCACGTGGGGCTCTGTGTGTCAGCACCGAGCCTGCTTTGGGTCCTCGGTCTTCCCTTCTCTCTGCTCCTCCCCCACTCATGCTCTCTCTCTCTCTTTCTCTCTCACCTCTCTCAAAAATAAGTAAATGTTTAAAAACAATGGTAGGGGCGTCTGGGTGGCTCAGTCAGTGTAGTGTCCGACTTCGGCTCAGGTCACGATCTCACGGTTCGTGGGTTCGAGCTTCCTGCCGGGCTCTGTGCAGACAGCTCGGAGCCTGGAACCTGCTTCGGATTCTCTGTCTCCCTCTCTCTCTCTGCTCCTTCCCCCACTCGTGCTCTGTCTCTCTCTCAAAAATAAACATTTTAAAAAAGTGTTTAAACAATGCTAAAAAATAATAAAAACTAAAATTAAAAACAGTACACAAAGTTATCATCGCAGACACGCCACTTTTTCCAGCGGCGGCACACCGGCGTGGAGCACGCACACGCGCGCACACAAACGGGTGCGTGCACGCTAACAGCTAACACATGCGCATGCGTGCACGCACACGGAACTCCGCCCCCGTCTGCACTTGCCTGTGCCCGGAGGGGCGCGTGCGCGCGTGAGTCGGCCTCTCCCCCTTGCCGTTTTCCATCCGTGCCAGCCAGCGCCTTCCACGGCGCTCTTGGCCCAGCGCCACGATTATATATATCTCCGGGGATCTGAGGCTCCCGGAGGCTGCCGGGAGCGAGCGCTGCGAACGCTTGGCTGTGTGTCACAAGGATGGCAAAGGACACGGGGCCGCGGGCGCGTCTAAATATAGGGTGTCGGCGACACGCACGAGCCCCCGGGCCGGGCCGGCACACCCGCGGCGTCTGTCCGTCCTTCGGCACAGCCGTCTAACCGGCCCAGGCCAATCCCAGACTCGGCACACAGGCACGTACTGCGGGTCCCCGAAGACGCCGGCTTCAGAAACCACCGGATCTGCGGCTCGACGCCAGCCTACTAGGCAGCGGATACGTGTACGGTTTTGCTATGCGTATTATTGCGGCAAAATTACGGGTATCGGCCTCCACGTGATCTTCACTCTGCCCCCATGAGCTTTTCCTCCCTCTGACGCTCTTCCCGTGGCCCTTCCCGCCGCCCTTGTGCTGACTGGTTTTGTTGTTGTTGTTGTTGTTGTTTGGTTTTATTTGAGGGCAAGAGAGGGAGCCGGGGAGGGGCAGAGAGAGGGAGACAGAGAATCCCAAGCAGGATACGCGCTGTCAGCCCAGAGCCTGACGCGGGGCTCAAACTCACGGCCTGTGAGATCATGACCTGAGCCGAGATCAAGAGTCACTCGGGGCACCTGGGGCGGTGGCTCAGTGGTTAAGCGGCCTCTCGCGGTTCACCGGTTCCAGCCCCGCGTTGGGCTCTGTGCCGACGGCTCGGAGCCTGGAGCCTGCTTCGGATTCTGTGTCTCCCTCTCTCTGCCCCTCCCCACTCACGCTTCGTCCCTCTCTCTCTCTCTCTCTCTCTCTCTCTCTCTCTCTCTCTCAAAAAAATAAACATTGAAAAAAATTAAAAAAAAAAAAAAAGAATCAGACGCTCAGCCAACTGAGCCACCCAGGCGCCCTAGACTTTCTGGGTCCTAGTTCTGGAAGATGTGTAGAGAAGAGCAAAGTCGAGGAGCACTTACGAAAAAGTCTCTGCGTTCATCATCTACACTAGGGGCTCAGAGCCAGTCTACCAGCACCTGCCAGGATCTGCCAGGATCTGCCGGGACCCGCCGGCATCTACCGGGACCCCAGGTGCGCAACCTGGAGCTTCCGGTGCAGCCAGGAGAGCTAGCCCTCCCCTGGGGTGCTGGGCGCGGGCGTCAGGCGGCCTGCCATCTCTGACCCTCCCGACGCTCCCGTCCAGGTTGCAGGGGACCGGACGCCAGACCCCACGACCCAACCCCTCCCAGTCTAACCGCTGAATTTCAACTTACTTTTTGGCAGCATATTCATCCAGAAGGTACCTCGTCTGAACATTGCGGTACGACTGGTCAAAGTGTTTGTGTCGCTTCTGGTAGAAGGGCACTGCGGCGAGTGACATCTCGGTGGGTACCTACGAGTGAGGAGGGAGGCGGACGGTGCTGAGCTCCATCCCCCGTGCAGTCCTGCCCGGGCAGTGTCTACACCAACATGTCGGGTCGTTCCAAGGGGGGGAACCAACTTCAGTCCATCAAACCCCTTCGGGGGAGGGACGGATGGAAGAAACGTCGTGTAAGTGAAAATAATTTTGGGCTGGGAGACCAGACACCTATCAAGTTCCCTGGGGTCCGACATCATTTTCTGTTTGGTTCTTTGGAAATTAGAAGATTGGGTTGTAGGTTTCTTTTCATTGTGAGCTCACCAAATGTTTCCACAACACCCCGTTTATCCAAGGCAACGTCAAAGGCAGTGTGAGTGACCAGGATAAAAATAGGTAAAACACAGATTAGAGAAATAAACAAATACTTAGAATACAAGATAAGAGCGGAAAGAGGGACACACGCCCTGGGAAGCTAGGAGGGGGCACACGTAACAGGAGAGAGGGCAGCCAAATGAGGTCCCCTGAAGTAGGTGACATTTGAGAAGAGCCTTGACAGATGGATAGGCTGACAGATGCAGACGGGGCAGAGAGAAGGGCATCCCATGAGCGCAGGTAGGAGGCGGGGAGACAGGATCTCAGGATACTTGAAGAGACGGGACAAGAAATCACTCTGGAAAGCTTGTAACCACATACGGTGACCTGGAAAGGGAATTCGTCTCCAGGAGGACGCTGTCCGGATCCACGCTTCTAAAATCCCATCCCGCAGGGTACTTGTAGATGCCCACGGCTGGGGTGGGCGGGAGCAGGGCTCAGCCCAGCAGGGAAGCCAGGGGGGCGCGGGCACGCGACACATCTTGGTCAAACTCCCTGAGAATTCGTCCTGCGGTGCGGCGTCTGGGAATTTGCAGTAGTGCTGGCACCTGGCCACGGGGCCACCTGCACCCACAATGAACAAAGCGCCACTTCTCACTGGGCTATCTGGCCATCTCCGAAGCATGACACAGGCAGTATGCCTCGATCTTGGTGACCCCTAACCCCCCAAACCGAGGGGCGAAGGAATTCTCAATCCGAGCTCCACTTTGGTCCTTTGTGTGGAAGTTCATCCCCCCCACTCGAAGAAGAAAACGCAGAGGCAAGGCAGTGCCGGGGGACAACGGGAACGGAGACCAGGAGTGGTCAACACGCAGGTGCGGCTCTGAGGCGAAACGGCCTGGCCTCCGCCACCGTTCAGACCTTGGCGCGGGTGTTACAAAACCCTCCAGGCGCTCTGCTGGTGATCCCTGTAGACTGTGATTTCCCAGAGTCACAGAATCGCAGGGCTCGGGAAGATCCTTAGGGATTATCTCCGCCCCCACTGTACTGGGGGTGGGGATGGGGGTGGGGACGGGAGCAATGCCTCCCCTGGAAACGTGCAGAAAGGGCTTCAGACTTCTATCTCTGGGCCTCTGACCCTTTGCCACACGAATGCCAATGTTTCCTCTTAAAGACCAACCAGTCAACCAGCCTCCACGGGTCCACTGAGGGCCGGGCATGTGTTTTACAGCATAAATCTGATTACAAATACGCAACAGAGCGTGGCGCCTAGTGGAACACAGCGAAAAAGGCGCCTCTCCGTCCACCTCAGCTCTGACACAGGTATTCTAGCGCTGAGGCCAAGACCGCAGGTTTGACATCGGGCAGACCGAGGTCTAAATCCTGAGCCCTGCCCAGTGACGTGGCCGCGGGTGACTCTCTCGCTGCTGTAACCCCGGGGTTCTGAACGGATTCTGTGGAACGTTTGGCACGCGGTCTCCAACAACCAAAATCGGCAGCTGTCCCCGTCACGCTACGTGCCGTCGCTGTTCTCCAGCCGGACGCTGTGGGTAGGAAAAGGTATCTGAAAAACATGCATTCTGTCACTTGACTATCTGAAACGTCCTCAATGGCATCCCTATGGGTTCTCCGGCGAGTTCAGCAAGGTGAATCTTCAAGAGAAGCTTCCTGCCCACAACCTCGTGGCTTCCACTGATTGCGTCCGGAGTCCCCCGTGTGCTGCGGAAAGCTCACGAACTGAAGTCAGACCGGGGTCGGGGGACACACTGCACCACTCTGAACCAGCTTCCTGTCTCGGGCTTCTCCCACCGCACCCGCAGGGCCGGAGGAAAATTCTACGGCACCGATCCAGGACGATGCCCGCAGGTGCTGTGATGCCAGGTGGTCACGTCCCATCTCGATACTTGCTAACGTTGCCGGTGAGTCAACCTTCAAACGCGTTTGCATTTCTCTGTGAAGGGAAGAGCCCAGAAATGGCCCTGACGATAAGAGGTGATACGCTATCTTCACATGTCTAAACTGTGGCAGCCGGCACCCAGAGGAGGGTAATACACACTCGAGGGGACCCGTGCTTCTGTTCTGACTTAACTTGGCATGTGCTTGTGCGGGTCTGGGAGTCCTCAACACTCCCCGTTCAAGGAGCACACACTTTGTACCGATTAGCGACGCAGGGCCGGAATCGAGAGCACACGGCTCCGGCGGTCCTCGCTCCGACTCCTAGACCTGCTATCGCTGTTTCTCCCGACCCCAGACGGCCTTGGGCAGGGCAGGAAGAGAGCACTTCACTGCACTGATCCCACATCTACTCTCTGCTCACTTCGCGACACGCTGTGCGGATGGCCATCAAAACCAGGGGCTTCCGAGGACCGTGCAAATGCAATTATCCTCACTTCTGCCCACTTTTCATGCCACAAACACGTGGAGCCCCTGCCCCGTGGCGGCCACGCCTGAATCACAGAACCACTGCATGTCAAGGACGGGGCCGTCTTAGAGGCCCCCCCCTTGCCCCAGGGATGACGTCACGTCTTCCATCTGAGCCTTGTGCCAGCGACCTCGGCTCCTCCTGCCTGTGCTGGCTTTTCCCAATCCCCTGGGTGACCCAGACCGAGCGGCAGGACCACCACGCAGCCCACGCCCACGTCCAGGCCACTCGACCTCTTCCCCGCCCAGTGGACCTCACGTCTCAGTGCCTCCGCGTTGTCCCTGACCGCCCCAGACCGGGCATGCTGAGATCCCTGCAGGCTCAGCACATGCTCGCAGCGGCAGCCTTGGGTCGCAAGGCATTTATCTGAAACCACAGAGCGATTCCACAACTTGCCACGGATGATCTCATTCTGTCCTGGGTGGATCTCAGCCTTCCCTGCGAGGAAACTGAGTTTCAGATGGTAAAAATCATCTGCCCGGGTCACTGGCTCGTCGGAGACAGAGCCGACGTCCCACCTCGCACTTGTGACTCTGTGCCCACCTGCCCACACCCATCCCCGCCACTCACGGAACGCTTCTGACACGTTTGGGAATTAGGACACCAAAGTGAAATGCGAGCCTGTCCTCAAGTACAGGAGACCGTGCGTCTGTGACATGCTTAGACCTAATCCCTTCCTGCCAACGATATTTGGAACCCGCCTTCCCTGCCACCAAGAAGAAATTGAATTTGTGGACGCATTTCAACCACAATGCATTTATTTCCATTTAATAAAAGAAGCTGTGGCCTGTGCAGCTAAAAATGTCCAAGTCAATGAGCGTACCAAGCGAAAGCTTTTCTAGAGGAAGGAAAAGGATTGGTTGGCGCCCACAGTGGGCCGATGCCCCCCAGGTAACTCAACCCTCAGGCCCCGAGACACGTTGTACCCACCCTCATTCACACCGAGGTCTACTTTCCCTGAAGCTTTTTGCAAACGACTTTGCACCAAAAGACAACTGAGCACAGAACCGCTCTTAAAATCAGCCTCGATGACAAATCTAATACGGTTTGACGTCTAATGTCTGGCGGCTGAATTTCTCCAGTGTTCCTCCGAATCATCTTTCGGAACCGTGACCTGAAGGGCAGAGGCCTGCCCTCAGGGCCACAGGGCTCTCCGGCTTCCAAGGACCCCGAGTCCCTGTGTCCTGATGCCGAAGCAGGATCAAATTCGATCAAGCAACGAGATCGTGTGCAGCTTCCTGGACGAGAGACGGTTGCCATTTCTTCACAAGTTCAGAGAACTAAAAACAAACCAACAGCTCCAGAAATATTCCAGTGCCGTGAACTTTTACGCACAGAGTCTCTGGGTTTTGTGTGGGTGAAGGTCCCCCGTTCAGCGTTAGTTTCCGGTAAGTTCGCTGCAAATGTGACCCAGACCTGGTTTTCTTAAAACTTCAATTATCTTTCTTCCACTCGCTCTTGGATGCCTGTGTCACTTGTGTCCGGGAAGCGAGAGCTGAGACCCAGGAGGTGGGAAAGTGACCCTTCTGCGCACAGGCCCCCGCCCCAGCGCCTTCCCCGTGGACGCACCTCCAAGGGCGGGAGGGAGCACGCCGGCTCCGCCGAGGGCACCGAGCCCAGAGACTCTGCAGGACTGTCGCTCATCACAGAGCACGGAGAAGGCGGCGTGGGGAGCTGGCAGTGAGCCTTCTTCCCCTCCCCCAGACACCAGGGTCCAGGGCCACGCTAATGTCCCTGCTTCCTCCTTCTCTCCAGAAAATACCTTTTATTCCACACCTTTTCAATCTGCACTGCCCCCACAGACTCCTTCAGGGCTCAGACTCTGGAGAAAGGGCACGGGCTCCGGGCCCCAGTGAGAAACGCCGCAGAGCTCGGGTCAGCCGGCAGGTGCCCCGAGCGGGTCGCACCCGATAACACTCGCGACCGTGACCTCGGGAAGCATTGGAAGCGTAAAGTCTAGTCCGGGAAGGACAGACGCAGACCGAGCCGTTGGCTGTCTTGTCTGTCCAACGGAGCGCCCTCCCCCGAATAGGTCCACCTCGGACACCTGACTGCTACCGGCTCGGCATGCGTCGTTATTCCTTCTTCCAAAGCCCCGGGTTAGAGAAGGAAAGAAGAAAAGGGGACTCACCCAGAGAGAAAGGAAAACGGCACAGAGGAGAGATGCCCTGCCGGCCTGGCTCGCCCACGACGCGGCTCTGGCTGAGGAAGGCACAGCTACTTCTGCCTCCAAGTGCCCAGCCCTCCCTCCCATTTATGGCCTGGGAGGCGCTATATATAGCCACAGGGACTGCCTCGCCCCGAACTAATACCTGCACCATAAGTCATCAGCCTGATCTAAAAGGGAAAATTCTTTGAGTCGGAAAAAATCAAAATCACAAAGTGCACAGTGCCTGTCCTGTCCGCAAAGCGCACCTGTCTCTCCCCGGGCATGGGTGTGACAATTCGGGGAGAGCCCCAGGAAAAGAGGGACGGGCCGGCAATCCACGTGGCTGGGTCTCCCGACGCATTTTAACTTTTATGCATAAACTCTCAGACTTCTCTTCAATCCTGTGGAACCACGGGTTCCCTGGATCATAGACTGCCACCTCCAGAGGAGTCTGATGACGGCCAGACTGCCAGCAGGCATTTGCCTTTTGTCCCCAGGGCACCTGAGCGCTTCTGGTCCTGGAGGAAAGGAAGGCAGCCTCTGTGGCTTTTTGGGTGTGTGGATTTGTTTTGTTTTGTGTTTATTCCAGAAACGATTCGAGCTTTCTCTGGTCTCATCCTGAGGTTAATTTAGCAGGAACTGTCCTCCTAAAAGAGGAGCCAGCCCAGTCGGCAAGTTACGTCTTATTTATAGTTATTACCACAGATGTGCGCTGCGTCTAACGACCAGATAATTGCAGGGTGTCCGTCTTTTCGCACAGCATGTGTCCAAATATAAATAACACATGCCTGGCACGGCCACGGGCTGTAACCTGGCACGAATCGCCAAGAGGAGGGGCCGTGTGGCCGTGGCCCTCGACCTCAGGATCCAGAGGACCGCGGTCAAACCACAGCTCACCACGGAGGCCGTGTGACCTTCGGCCAGCTGGTCTGCCTCTCTGTTTTCCCCACCTGGAAAGCTGTCTTTACGTTTCTTACAAACATTGGAGAAAATACTATCCTGGGAAGGGCCTGGGCACTAAAAAAACCCTCTGTGTCCGCACAGCTGGTGTATCAGGAACACAGCCAAGGACCAGCAACACAGGTCAATGAGTGTGTAAATCTTAGCTGAGAGTCCCTGACGTACTCGGTCAGGGGCTGCACGCTTCTATTCGGGGCCTTATTCCCACTTAGTGTTCCAGTGGCCTAGCTTTTAATGTAATACATGTTAGTTAAATGGGTATCAAATAAACACAGGTAGTTGGTGTGTTACCTGTTTAGCACCTTCTCGAAGGAGACCAATCCTGCCCTCGTCCGTGAGCCCCGCAAGACGGTCCATCGTGGGCTCTGCCCCCCGCCCACAGGCACGGCCCCACAATGCGGAAAGGACGATGACAGGGGCCCGTCTCCCATCAGATGGCATCGCAGTCAACTGAGTCCCAGGAAACTGGCCTCTTCTGAGAAAACAATCTCATTCCAGGGAGAGACCGTCTCCTGACGGGACCAGAGGCGGACCAGCTTCTCATGCTCCTCACCGTCCATTTCAGAATTGCCCCGGCCCCTCCTATAAGGTAGGGGGCTCGCCTCCTAGAATGCTGCCCTAGGAAAGGCGCACCGTCTCAGCCACACTACGTAGGGAAGCCAAACACTGATCTGGACAGAGCAGGCCCCTGACGGGAAGAGAGGCCCCCTCACTGAGGGGTGAGACCCATCTGTCTCGGTGCAGCCATCGCTGTCCTAGAAGATGACGCCACGGGTACTGTGAGGGGCACTTGCGGGCAGGCTGGGACCCTGCCCGTGTGCTCAGACACGCCATACGGCAGTGGCCGCTAGACATCCCCTTCTACAGGACCACCAAAGTCTCTGCTGAAGCTCCCTGGACGCGGGCTCGTATCCTGCGCGACCCAAAGAATCCTGACAGACACATAGGAAAAACGATCAGCGATTTTATTTCCAAACCCACAGCTGGAGTTTGCGCCGTGCAAACGATAAGCAAAATCGGCATCAGTGAGAAGTGTCAGATGATGTAAAAAAGGACACGGGACGCTAATAAGTGGCATCCGATATTTTCCATCAGAGGAACCGGGTACGGTGCGTGGTTCACGGGGCAGAGTCAAGTCCTCAGGATTTCATCAAATTCTAGCGCAGGGCCCAAAACTGATATTCAGGTCACAAAATCTATTTGAGTGTTTGAAAAAAGGAGCAAAATTGTTCTTAAGGTATTTTGCTAACTTCCATATACTCTTAGGAAGCAACAACCAAAAAAATGGCCTGATGTATTTTAGAAAACGTCTATCCGACAGGCCGGGTATTCCTAACTGTTCTACATTACAAAGGATGAGGCCACACAGAAAAGGAGCATCTGGGAGGCCGCGACGGGGGGGGGGGGGGGGGGGGGAGAAACACGGGCCCTGGCACGCCAAGACTTGCGCCCGGCTTGGCCACCTGTGAGCCACGCGGCCCGTGGGACGCTCCGTAGCTTGGATTTCCTCGTCTCTGGAGCGGGTCCCCCAGTGCTGCCCGGAGACAGCATGTGTCCGACACGCGTCAAGGCCCTGACGGACAGCAGCTGCGGTGACGGGCTGGGGTGCCGGACCCCCAGCCCCAGGCTTCCCTGACTCCCCCTCGACTGGTCATCTCTCTGGCACAGGGGGTGTTCATTTCATCCCAAAGAACTTGATCCCGGCGGTCTGGCTGCAGTAGGACGGAGCTGCCCCGGCCCGCCCGGCCCGCCCGGCCCGCCCGGCCCGCGGCCTCGGCCGAAACGGGTGTCCTGCCGCAGCTCAGCTCACTGGCTCCGTTCAGCTCTCTTCCCAGCAGCTGCCACCTACACAGGCCTCACGGGGCCATGCGCCCCTCGCCACGTCCACGAGGGTCCCGGTACGTTCGCCTCCTGGCCCGTGAGCGTGCGGAGCTGGGGGCTGCCCACGACGGCTGGCTTCACTTCAGATCTGAGCTGGTGAAACTCTAACAGAGACGCTTTTAAGTGCCATACGGCCGTCTCTGCCCCGATCCCATTTTAATCTGCTTAAAATACGAAACTTCTGCGTGAAATCTCTTAAATAACCATCTGATTCTTAAACTGGGCAAAACCTGATTCTTAAAATGGGGGGCTCAGTCGGTGGAGCGTCCGGCTTTGGATCTCATGGTTCGTGAGTTCAGGCCCCACCTTGGGCTCTGTGTTGACAGCTCAGAGCCTGCTTTGGATTCTCTGGTCTCCCGCTCTCTGCCCCTCCCCCACTGTTCTCTCTGTCTCTGTCTCTCTCTCTCTCAAAAATAAACATTAAAAAAAAGAGGCAAAGGACTTGAATAGACATTTCTCTAAAGACAATGCACAGATGGCCAACAGACACATGAAAAGATGCTCAACATCCCTCCTCATCAGGGACATGCGAATCCAAACAAGATACCACCTCACGTCTGTCAGAACAGCTGGCATCAGACAACAACCACAAAAACCCAGAAAACAACAGTCGTCGGCGAGGATGCGGAGGAGTTTGAGGCCACGCGCACTCTTGGTGGGTGTCTTTGTATCGTTTCCGCTGTGATCATTTCTGACAGTCTGTTCTCATCGCCCCAACAGGGACAGCCAGCTTGGAACACCTGGTGGAGAGGTTTCCACATCGCTTCCCTGGGCGTCGGGGTGTCAGGTGATCTCCCCGCGAAGGCGAATTACTAGTTCTCCCCTCCTCCAGACGTCTGAAGTAGACCACGCTTTTGTACATACAAGTACGTCTATTACCCCTCTATCCGTAACACAACTGCTCCTGTCGGGACAAGACTCTTACCCAGAACAACTACAAATTCAGCTTCAATACCAATAAGGAGGGGCACCTGGGTGGCTCAATTGGTAAGCGTCCAACTTCTACTCAGGTCACAATCTCACAGTTCATGAATTCAAGCCCCACATCAGGCTCTGTGCTGACAGCTCAGAGCCTGCTTGGGATTCTCTCTCTCCCATTCTCTCTGCCCGCCTCTCTCTCTCTTTCTCAAAAGTAAACATTTAAAAAAAATTTTAATATAAATAAGGAAAGAGATGAGAGAGAAAGGAAGAATAGACGTACGAGAGATCAGATAGCTGATAGATGATAGATAGATAGAAGATAGATAAGGTGGATCAATCGATCGATCAGCCAGGACGAGAGATGCTAAGGCCCCTAGAGAGAACTGTGTCTTCCCGCACTCTGTTCTTGACCTTTGGACATTTTCCAACTCCTGGCTGGCTGAAAGCTAGGAAGGCAGAGTCCCGCTCTAAGAAGCTGAGAGAACAGTGGAGCTTTCTAGCAGTGTCACAGGGCTGGGGAGAGAGAAATTGGAGCCTGAGTCAGAGGACGCGTGCAGGACGTGAAAGGCCAGGATGCAGGGAGAGGGCGAGGCCCACGGATGTGAGCCCAGGGCGCGGCACTGACTTTCACCACAATGCGCCTCGAGAGCAAAAAGCAAACAAAAAGTAGTAAAGAGGCAAAGCAAGGTTTCCAGTGGGTCCGTGGTGCTACTGAGACCAACACTGGCGTTTAGACCCCCCAAAAAGATAGGGCCTTCTTAAACAACCCAGGTTCTCCACGGGGACCCCGAACAGAGTGGGGGCACCCTGGAGGCAGAGGGCCTCCTACTCCTCCAACCGGCTTTGC
Organism: Lynx canadensis; assembly: GCF_007474595.2. Lineage (NCBI taxonomy): Eukaryota > Metazoa > Chordata > Mammalia > Carnivora > Felidae > Lynx > Lynx canadensis. The sequence goes on along the minus strand of NC_044306.2, from coordinate 1,575,979 downwards.
TTGTCCTCAGGACCCGGTGGATCCAGGTGCCATCTCCCCGCTGCCATTCAGGACAGGTGGCCCCATTCCATGAGACCAGCATCACCCTGAACCCAGACAATATCTCTAAGGCAACTTCAGTCACTCAGGCCAAGTTCACTCAACAGGAAGACTGTTGTTTGCTGTGGGTGCTGTAATGACTGTCGCGATCTTGGTGGCTCAAAACGACAGAAATGTGGCCCCTCCCCGTTCTGGAGGCCAGATGTCAAAACTCGGTATGTCGGGGGCCTGTGCTCGCTGCAGGCTCCAGGAGGGATCCTTTCTCCTCTCTTCCAGCTCCTGATGGCCTCCTGTCATCCACCACCGTGGACGCCTCTGTCTCGGGCACCTCGCTGTCTGTCTCCACGTCTCCTTTCCTGTTTCTGTGTCCTTTTCTGTCCCTCATCAGGGCACTCACATCGGATTTAGGGTCTACCATAATCCCGTATGATCTCAGAACAATCTTTAACTAATTGTATCTGCAGGAACCTTACTTCCAAATAAGATCACATGGTGTGTGGCCAGTGGGTGTGAATGGGGTTGGGGGTGGCTATTCAACCCAGTATGAAGGCCTCCAGAATATGCTAATCACAGGGGGCAGCTATATCAGTTAAGTGACGGAGTCCTGACTTCGGCTCACAGTCTGTGGGATCGAGCCCTACCTCGGGCTCTGCACTGACTGCACAGAGCCTGCTTGGGATTCTCTCTCTTCCTCTCTCTCTGCCCCTCCTCCCTCCATCTTTCCTGCTCTCAAAGAAATAAATAAAAGCTTTAAAAAAAAGAATAACCCAATCATATAAAAAGAGCCCAGATTTCCAAGTCATTGGAATTATCATACACATTTTTTTAATATCTGCAATTACTATGTTCAAGAAAAAAACGGGATAAGATGGAGAATTTCACCAGAGAACTGTATTTTTTAAAGAACAGCATGGATATTTTTTGTAATTTACTCCTTATTCTTTTTGAAACAGACTCTATTTTTTAGATCAGTTTTAGGTTCATGGCAAACTTCAGTGGAAAGTGCAGAGGTTCCCATACACCTCGTGTCCCCACGTGTGAACAGCCTCCTCCACTATCAAAATCCCCACCAGATGGTACCTTTGCTGCCACTGATGAACCCACACGGACACGACGTCATCATCCAGAGTTTACATCAGGGTCCCTCTTGGCAGGGTGCTTTCTGTGGGCTTAGCCAAATATGTAATGGCATGCGTGCACCATTACAGTGTCACAGAGAATAGTCCCACTGCCCTCAAAATCCTCTGTGCTCCACCTGTCCAGCCCTCCTCCACCCCCACTGATCTTTTCCTGCCTCCATAGTTTTGCCTTTGCCGGAACGTCAGAGTTGGAATCACACAGTACGTTGTTTTTGCACACAGCCTCCTCTCCCTCGGCGTCAACATTCAAGGTTCCTCCGTGTCTTTTCACCGCTTGAAGGCGCGTTTCTTTTTAGTGCTGAATAATATTTCATTGTCTGGATGGACCACAGCGTCGCCATCACCTACTGAAGGACATTCCGGCTGCTTCCAAGTTTGGGCAAGGATAAATACAGCTGCTATCAACATACATGTGCAGGCTTTTAGGTGAACATAAAACTTTCAATTCATGAAACTTGTTTTCCTGAGTTTTCAACTCATCAGCACCACTGCTGGATCACATGGTAAGAGAATGTTCGGTTTTATAAGAAACCACCAAACTGTCCTCCAAAGTGTCTGCACCATTCTGCATTCCCTCCTGTGGTGAGCGAGAGCTCCTGGGGCTCCCCCTTGTCACCAACCCTGGGCGTGGTCAGTGCTCAGGCTCTGAGCCTCTCTAACAGGAGTGAGGTGATACCTCAGCGTTGTTTTACTTTGCATCTCTGTAATGACATGTGCCGCGGAACATCCCATAGGCTTACTTGCCATCTGCCTGTCATCTTTGCTGAGGTGTCTGTTCAAGTCTTTTGCCCATTTTTAAATCGGGTTTTCCATTTTCTTGCCGAACTTTACAAGTCCTTTATATATTTTAGATATCAGCCCCTTATCAGAGATGTCTTTTGCAAATATTTGTCCCCGACTGTGACTTTCTGCCCAATCTCTTCACAATGTTCTGCACAGAGCAGGAGTTAGTTTTTCATTTTAATGAAGTCCAGCTGATCAATTATTTCTTTCATGGATCATATCATTGGTGTTGTGTCTAAAAGTCACTGCTGTCCTCGAAGTCATCTAGATTTTCTCCCAGAATTGATTTTTTTAAAGGATAAAAAGAAAATTCTAGAACTGAAAAATACAACCAATGGTAAGAACTTAATAAAGAGCTTTAACAACACTCCGTTGCTCTCCCTCTCCCCCTCTGGCCCACATGCCCTCCCACGCATGGACTCCACGCCCTCATGTGTGGAAACTCCCGGAGCTCACAGAGGGTCTGGAACACTCTGCATGCCCCTCAGGCAGGAGGGCGATCTCCTGGTTCATGGGATGTTTGCACTGACTCAGCAGTTGGGTCACCATTAGCCCCAGGAGAAAGGCTGTTCTCACATGTCCGTGAGCTCCAGAAGGTGGAACACAGATCGAACTCACTAAGTAACACAGAAAATGTTAAAAAGATCCAAGTCAAACTTTTGTATGTGAAAACGGCCACGTCTGAGATATTTTCAGTGCACTGATGGGGTTAACAGCATATTATTTCAGAAGAAAAGGTCAGTGAATATATTGGAGATATAACAACAGAAAATATGCAAAATAAAACAACCGGGCAAAAAAAGGCAGGAAAATAAAAAGAGCCCCCGCCCCCAGGACAAGCCTGGCCCCCACCGCACACAGCAGTCAGGAGGCAGCAGACCCCTCTTGGGCCAGCATGATGACCTCGAAGTCCCCGTCACACAGGAGTTAAATAGGTTCCAGGGCCCCCTAACATCATGCAAAGTCCCTCCCCCTCACCTTATGCAAATAACTTCTCCTCCCCCGTGGGCCCCGCCCCCCACACCTGCGCTGAGGCTCTTCTCTCGCCCCCACCCTCTACACCATTGCTTCTCAGTGCCTCCCCCCGGATATGTCCCCATAGTCCCCAAATGTCCTCCAACCTCCCAGACCCTTTCCTCGGCCACACATCCTGCTGCAGCTGCTGACCTGTCCTTCCAGCCAGACCTTGGAAAGAGCTGCATACGGTCACATTTTTCCATGCATTCACCGTCCCCAAACCCTTTGTCCAGCCTGCCTTCCACTCCTGCCACATCACACCCCAAAATAGCTGGACGTCACCATGGCCACCAAATCCAGAGTCTCTGTCCTGCTCTCCCGCTGTCCACCTGTCCCCATCCTCCGAGCCCGCCGACTGTCTTCCCGCTTGGAGTCCATGCTCCCTGGGCCCCTGTCCCTGCCTCCAGCCCCTGCAGGGCATGGCTCACGCCCCCTCCCTGCTCGTCCGCAGCTGGGCCACGGCTTTTGAGGGGCGAGGCTTCGATGTCAAGCAACCTCTCCACCTTCTTCTGAAGAGTAAATGGAACCTCAAACCCAACAGGTCAAAGACCAAACTCGTGCTCTCCCTGCAGCTCCCCATCTGGCCTCTGTCAGTGTCCCCTACCCCTGAGTGGCACCAGCCGTAAGCCGTGGACACCTTCCTCAGGCCACACATCCCAGGCGTCGTCCCTCCTGGATACCCCGTCCAGCCTGCCACCCGCCTCCGTCCACACCGCCCGGGCGCCACCTCGCCCCGCCTCCCGCATCCCACCGCGTGCCCCAGCCGGCTGCGAACTGTCCTCCAAACCAAGTCCCACACAAGTGTCTCAGAGTGCACACCTGGAGAGTCACCCCGTGGCACCCTCGCCACCACTCTGTCTCACCCACAGCCCCGCCTGGCCCTGCCTTCCTCCGCACGGTCCCTCCCGCCTCTTCCAGCCCCCGGCCTAACTCCCGTTCAGACTCCCCCTCAAACGCCCATTTCTCAGGTGCCTTTTCCCACCCCAGTCTGTCAGGTTCCTTTGTGACACATTCCCGAGAGCCGTGTTTCCTTCTCCCAGGAGCCCTGCCTCGACTGGCAGCCACACCTTCCTTACGGCCACTGCCCCGCACGACCGTCTCTCCAAGCCGACCGTGAACACAGGGTGTTTTCCCAACCCCCGGAGGTGCAGAGATACACCTCAAGAAACATTCGCTTCCCGAACCAGTAAACCAAATAAATTCGCTAATGTGCCTCCTTTTTTATCAATAAGAAACTGAGTGGTGATAAAACCGATAGCCTTCCCCAAACATCAAAGCAACTAGATTGGTCGGTATTTGGGCGTCGCTCAATGGCTCTGTACTGAGGCCCGAAGTTTTTCCATGTTTTGTAAATCAACACAGCCTAGGAAACCTGGCAGGCAGCCCTCGGCAGGTATCATATGTGCATTCTGCCCGGCGTGACCTCCGTCGTACCCGTCGACGAGGTGGGGTGTTGGGGCCGCACACCCAGGGCCGTGGACACACGTAGCCCGGCTCACCTAGCAGTTACAAGTTCCTCTCTGACTCACAAGGATCTTCCGGACCAGGTAGGGGGTAAACATTTTCTCGGCAGAGAGAAACCCAAAGGGGTGCGGAGACCCAGGCGGGAAGAAGAGAGGCCAAGACCGAGGTCGCGTATGGTTTGCGTTAGACCACCGCAGGCTTCTGCATCTCGGTAAAACTCAACACGAGCACCGGGTGATGTACAGAAGTGTGGAGTCATCATATTACACGCCTGAAACTAACAGAACACCGCATGTTGACTGTACTTCAATGTAAAAGATGGAAACGTGGCCGTGGATGCGATACGCATGGTTATATTTAAAACCGTACGAATCGTCCACCTGCCCGAGTCAAAACCATACAACGGGCTCCTTTCTCCCGAACGAACTGTACCCAGTGACCACAGGGTTGTGAGAGACAAAAGTGGCTGCAGATCCCCTGACTGTGACTGAAACGGTGCCTTGTGCATCACAGAAACTCAACAAGTACCTTTTTTTACCCTGTAGATTCTATTTACAGGTTTCTATTTACAGATACGGCCCTCCATTAATGGGAAGTTTATCTCTGCGATGTCATTAAATAATCACAGCGAGGCTACAGAGGCCGAGATCTGGCCACCGAGCCCCGAGCCGGTCGTCAAGGGCACTGGCTCCGGGCCTGGCTGGTAAGTTTGCTAATCTGTTGTCAAAGCTGCGTGACCCGGGCAGAATCTCCTCGACCGCCCTGGGCCTTGGCTTTCCCCCTGGTAAAGTGAGACTTGGATTACATGATCCCCGTTTAAGCCCCAATACGCTACGATTTCAATCCCGAATGATCATGTCCAGGGAAGGGAGCGTCCCCGCACATGGACACAGTCACCAGCTGCCTGGCTCCAAATAGGATCCAGGAAACAGGAACCAGAGCACAAGCCGGCCACGCCAAGAGGATTCCATTCCGAAGGCACTTAATGGCTTAGAGATTACCAACAATGCGGCCCAGCCATGTGCTTGGAAGAAGAGTGGTCGTAATAAAATAAAAATGGATGGAAGGCACTCGTGCGCACATTCAGCTGGCAGGGCCGGCCTGTCCTGGCGGAGAGGGAACCAGCCAAGTGCCCCTGGGCTCCAGGAGAGGGTGGGGCGGCTGCAGGCTGGGACAGGAAAAACTGTCCGGGGTCACAGGGCTGTGCAATGACTTTGAGCCAAAATTTAAGTATCTTGATGTCAAGGCCATCGCTACTCAGCCTCCAGGGAGGGGTGGTTCCCAGGTCAAGGTCGAGGTGAAGGCCATGAGCCTGTTCTGCACTCGACTCTGGCCAAACCTCCAGGGGTAGTTACTGGGTCACGTCTGCTGAGACCCTAGGCTTGATGCATAACAAAAGCAGGCTCCGGGGGCAAATTCTTCTTAAATCCGTGAAAGTCAGAAAGGGTCACTAGAATCCTGTGTCACTTCCCTGGCATTGCTACTCCCAGCGGGGTGGTCTGTTCCTGCTTCCTAAGGGCAGGCTGTGCTCGGGCGGGGGCCCCTGCGATGAGACTGGGCTTCCGCACCGGGCGAGGCACGGAGGCATCTCCCCCAGGAGGCTGACGCTGTGATTACTCCAAACCTACCGGCCCACGCAAACCTTAAGACTGTGCCCTTAACAGCTGTCCCCAGTTCCCCCGCGACAGCAGAGAGCATGGCTTTTTCCACCCGCATAACGAGGTGGGATGAAGGAAACTTTCTTCTCGGGGTTAAACGGAGGTCAAGGCAACACTCACCCATCATCCTCAGACAGATAAGCTTTTGGATGTGCCTGGCTTAGGATGAGCCCCGCTCTCCAGCACATTCTCAGGAACTGGGTCCTCACGTGGTCTCCGGCTCTTCGAGTCTGTCTGCCGTGGGGAAGCTGCCATCGCACAGCGGCCTCTTCTCCCGAGGGGCTCAAGCGCCAGCCTCCAGCAAGTCCCTCTGGGGCCACCGCCATCATGCCAAGACACCCATTAGGCCACAGGCAAACTGACTAAAAGGAGAGATAATGACACCGAGTAAGTGGCCGTACACGTGGTCCCGGACTGACACTCCAAGCGTGCATCCTAGAGACGGTCACCGATGAGCCCTGTGACATCAGATCACACAAATATGCAGCCTCCCGCTAGATCGCAGGCGGTGAAAAGATAGTAGTCAAACAAAGCAATCACTAAGATCTACCTCACCCCCAAGCATCCGTGGTTCTGTTACAACGCGGGGACCACACAACCCATGACCCACACGGGGACCCCCTCAGCAGTGGGAGAAGGGACTAATAATCGATACGCTGCGACAACGGGCGTGTATCTGCCATCACCCTGTGAGGGGTCATTTTCATGTCAACTTGACCGCGCCCAGGGAGGCCCGGGGCACTGGCGATTTCCGGGGCGTCTGTGGGGGTGCCCCCAGAAGAGATCAGCACGTGAGCGGAGAAGCCCTCTGAGATACAAGCGGGCAACATCCAATCCGCCGAGGCCCGAAAGGAGCCCCAATCCCCTCCCTCTGCGGGGCTGGGACAGCCGTCTCCTCCCGGCCTCGGACCTCGCTTCCCTGGCGCCCAGGCCGTCGGGCTTGGATGGAGTTCTCCAGCGCCGCTCCCGGCGCCCAGCTCGCAGACGGCACACGGGGGGACTTGCCCGCCTCCCTCATCACGGGAGCCGATGCCCATAATAAATCTTACTTCCACCGACCCAGCGACCGACCTGTCCATCTACCCGTGGCGGACCGGTTCTTTTCCTCCGCGGACGATAACACACAGCCTCGTTATAACCAACATGAGATAAGCATCCAAGAACGGGACAGCGCCGGCCACCTCACACTTTGATCAACGGTCACCACCGCAGGAGGCACGCTGCATAAAAGGGAAACACAGGCAGGCTCTCTCTGGGCGAAGGACAATTAAAATGTTTCTCCAAAAGACCAACATTTGTGCGGGGTCCACGTCGTTCTGCCTACTTTGCCCGTGAGCTCTGTATTTAGTTATTTTCTTTTATAACTACGCGGTCCTTACACGGAGTCATGTCACTGAACCTGGGCTTTCGATTGTCATCCTTCCTTAAGTATTTTTTATTATTTTTTTTTATTTTTGAGAGAGACAGAGAGAGCAAGTGGCGGGGGGGAGGGCAGAGAGAGAGGGAGAGAGAATCTCAAGCAGGCTCCACACTCAGCGCAGAGCCCAACGCGGGGCTTGATCCCACGGCCCTGGGATCATGACCCGAGCAGAGACCAAGAGAAGGACACTGAACCGGCTGAGCCACCCAGGTGCCACTGTCATCCTTCTTTAAAAGCATTTCTTCCATCAGAACAGACTTTCTTACTTGCAGAAGATTCTGTGGGGAAAATGTACACACCAATGGCAGAATATCTTAAGTTAATGGAAAGTTTATGTGCACAAAATTCTCATTACCACCAATTAGGCATAAAACCACAAGTCCCAATGCCAGGGGCCCAAGAACACTCACTTATTCATCAATTAAAAGATGATCTTTCTGAGTTAAATTTGGGAGTGATGTTAGGAAACTGAGCAAATTATTTTTAGATACGTACATAGATACGTTATTACTGTCTCACCCCGGGAGAGGTAGAAACTAGTCTCATTGTCTTGTTATAGTTCAGCGATGTCCCTGCACATATAATAGATACCCAATAAGTACTTTTTGATTTGGTTGTTTTAAAAAAATAATGACATAAGCTGAGCTAAGACATGTGGTCAAGTCAGGGATGGAAACTGCTTTTAAACTATGAAATGTAAAACTATAATTATCAACTACTAACTGTTTTGATATACCAAGGAGATGATATAAAGTATCAACAATGAACAAGATATGACTCAAATTATTATAGTGTTTTTCCCATTTTTTAAATATTTATTTTGAGAGAGAGAGCACGCACGAAGAGGGGAGGGGCAGAGAGAGAAGGAGACAGAGAATCTGAAGCAGGCTCCAGGCTCTGAGCTGTCAGCAGAGAGCCCGACGTGGGGCCCGAACCCACGCACTGTGAGCTCATGACCTAAGCCGAAGTCAGATGCTCAACCAACTGAGCCACCCAGGCGACCCATTATAGTTTTTGAATTCAGTTTTACATTTTATTTTTAATTCTCTGTAGATTATCAGGTACTATTTCTTCAATCTAAACATTCTCAAACGTTTTGGTCAAATACTCCGGAGCCCTACGCACCCTTAAAAATGACTGATAACCCAAATAGCGTTTCTTTATGTAGGTTGTATCTACCTACGCTGACCACACTAGAAATTTAAATGGAGAAATTTTTTATAAAATTCGTGTGCTTTTTCATTTTAAAGTAACAAAAACGAACCCATTATATATTAACACCAACAACATATTTATGAACAATAACGATATTTTTGAAGACAAGAAAGCTAGAACGGCACGTTTTCGTATTTTTGCCAATCTCTTCGACGTCAGGCTTAGGGAAAGACAGCTGGGTGTGTGTTTGTGCATTCGGTGTGTTGGGACCCAAGTGCGGGCTGAGATGTGTGGAAGAAACCCAGTCGGGAGCAGGGTCAGCCCCGTCAGACGGCTGTGGACGTTCTTCCTCATCGTGCTCTGCCACACGGCAACTTCCAGAGGATGAGCCGCGACGTGGGATCTGAAACCACACCAGCCCCTTCGACAGCTCCCACACGTGGGTGGATCTTCACCCACGCAGAACCTGGTAACGTCACACGTTGGCCATTTGGAAAATAACAGTTCACTGAATTATGCAATCCACCCAAATGCCATCACCCGGAAGCAAAAACTCACATTGTTAAAACAATCACTGACCTTATCAGCATTATGCAAATGATTCGGACCCCTCGGCTCCCTAAGAGATATCAGAGATCTCCCGGAGACTCCTGGCCACACCTGGAGAAGTGCCACGCCAGCCTCTTTTAAAGTTCTGCACCTTCCAGGCTTGGGAAATCTCGCCAAAGGGAGAATTCAACTTACATCCACTAGATGGAGCTCCAAACCCTTAAAACCATCTTTGTCCTTCTAAGGGGGAAAAATGTACCCATATCAATAACTTTGAGAAGAAATCCAAAAGCACTTTATGAGAGAGAGGGAAAACATTAAACAAATTTAACTAATTTTATTTCTGGGGCACCTGGGTGGCTCAGGTGGTTGAGCATCTGACTTGATTTCAGCTCAGGTCATGACCTCACGGTTCATGAGATCAAGTCCCACATTGGGCTCTGTGCTGACAGCTCAAAACCTGCCTGGGATTCTCTCTCCCTCTCTCTCTGCCCCTCCCCTGCTTGCACATGCATGCTCTCTCTCTCTCAAATAAATAAACTTTTAAAATTCTATTGCCAACAATCTTTTGCAATTTTGGGAAAAATTATATTAATCCTAACTTGGCTCCAACTAGTCATAGTAATAGTATCTAACCAAAAACATATCAGTGTAAAGAACTCCAAGTTGATTAATGGCAGATTAGTTGTTTATAACAACTCTTACACTGAAGATAAACTTTGGACTATCTGAAGGGGTGTGTGTGTGTGTGTGTGTGTGTGTGTGTGTGTGTGTTTGTATATGCTGTGATGGTTAACTTTAATGTGTCAACTTGGCCATCCCATGTTAACTAGATGCTTGGTCAAACACCAGTCTAGATGTTGCCATGAAGGTATCTCTTAGACAGGATTAATAGTGAAATCAGTAGGCTTGGAGTAAAGCAGATAACCCTGCATGGTACTGGGTGGGCCTCATCCTATCAGTTGAAGGCACTGATAGGAAAAAGACTCATCCTCAGAAGAGGGAATTCTGCCCATGGATCACCTTCAGACTCAAACTGCAACTTCTCCCTGGGTCTCCAGCCTGCTGCCCAGCCTACAGGTTTTGGACTTGCCGAAACCCCATAATTGGGGGATCCAATTCCTTACAATGAATCTCTCTCTAGGTCTGGTTTTTACATTTGATTTTATGTGTTATCTTCTGTTGGTTGTTTCTCTGGAGAACCCTCATTTCCTCTCTCTTTCTCTCCCTCTCTCTCTCTCTCTCTCTCTCTCTCTCACATACACACACACACACACACACACTCACACACACTCACACACACTCACACACACACACACACACACACACAGAAGAACTGACCAAGAATTTCACAAGGAATACCAGCCTAAACAGAAAAGAATAATAAAGTCCTACACGATGAGTATGGAAACAATTTTTCCTTGATGGCTTCTGTTAATCACACACACACACACACACACACACACACACACACACACGCACACAAAACCCTTTCATTTGACGGCCTCACTTAGGAAGGCAGAAATAAAACTCCCGTGGCTGAGAGGAGGTGAGGAATCTGGCGGGCGACCCCCTCCCAACCAGGAAATCCAGAGGGGCACAGGTCAGGGTGAACACGGGGCTATGCACAAAACCACAGCCTCGGGTCAACCCCCCAGTACCATCACAAGAATCCTGTGCCTTGAGCTTGGTGGAAGGGAGTCCCAGATTAAAAAAATTTTTTTTAACGTTTATTTATTTTTGAGACAGAGAGAGACAGAGCATGAACGGGAGAGGGGCAGAGAGAGAGGGAGACACAGAACCGGAAGCAGGCTCCAGGCTCTGAGCCGTCAGCCCACAGCCCGACACGGGGCTCGAACTCACGGTCCGTGAGATCGTAACCTGAGCCGAAGTCGGACGCTCAACCGACTGAGCCACCCAGGCGCCCCTGAGGGAGTCCCAGATTAATGGTTCCCACCCCCCCCCACCCCCGCCCATCCCCGGCAGCCTGGTGAAACTAAATGTAAACAAAAAGGAAAAGGCACCTCATTGGCAGGAACAAATGGTTCCTACAATCTTTCAAACACAGTAACTAGCACATTGTCAAAGAGAAGGAAAGATCTGTGACAACTACCCCATGCATCAGAGACAACGGACAGCAGAAACAGATTCTGAGACTTCTGCTGCGGCCGGCATCAGGCAGACACAATATGCTATAAACTGGAGAACCGTACGCTCTTAACAGATGTGCTTACGGCATTCGCCATCAGGGAAATGCACATCAGACCACAATGAAACACTGCATGCCCGCCACATGGCTATGACGTTCAAGGCTGATGGTAACCAGCATCGCAGAGGACCCGAGAAAACAGAACTCACACACACCGCTGGTCGGCAGTTTAAACGGTGCCCCCGCTCTGGAAAACCATCGACGCCGCTCCCAGGTACGCGCTCGAGAGAAATGAAACCAGGGGCCCACACAAAACCCGTGCATGAGCGCTCGCAGCAGCATGGCTCGTCAGATCCACAAAGTGGAGACAGCTCGACCGTCCAACAGATGATCAACAGGTAAAATAAGACGTCGCGTACCAGTCGTGAAGACCACCTACTGGGCGATTCCATTTAACGAAGGGTCCAGAAGAGGCCAATTCTTGGAAGCTGAGAGAACTTAGTGGCTGAAAGACTGAGGAAAAAAGGGGAGTGACCATTGGCGTGGACAGGGCTGATTTGGGGATGAGGAAGACATTCTAAAGCTGCTCATGTGATGGGCGCACAGCCCTATGAATGTGCTACACACCAGGGGATCGTACACTTTAAACGGGTGAAGTGTATGGTACGTGATAGATACAGATATACCTATAGAAAACCTTGGATTACGAGTGCTCCGCAAGACGAGCAAACATTTCTAATACATTTTAACTTGCTAGACGAGCGATGTCTTGCAATTTGAGTTCTACGTGACACCAAATGTCACATGATCACAACTGAGCCAATGGTTTTTGAAATTTGCTTGGATGTACGAGTGCTTTAGGTTAAAAGCATGTTTCTGGAACAAATTATGCTCACAAGCCAAGGTTTTACTGTGTGTGTGTGTGTGTGTGTGTGTGTGTGTGTGTGTGTGTGTAGCCATGGGGCTAAAATATATGCTAAACCACTGAAATAAAAGGCAATCCTGAAGGTATCTAAGATAACAGGAAACCATAAAAAGGCACACCTCAGATTTTAAAATAACCAACTAGAGCTCTCAGAAACAAAAATTAAATAGCCAGAGTCAACAACACAATGGGTAAACCTAACTGCAGATTCGTCACATTTCACGAACCGGAATATGAATCAGAATAAATTATCCAGAGACAAAACTGCTAAGAATATACAGAATAATGTGAGAGCTATACAAGGTAGAAAGTAAGACATTCTAAAATCTGCTTTATTAGAGATTGACACAGAGCCAAAATGTGAAGAGACGATAACATCTTTCCAGAACTGATGCAAAATACCAATCCACAGATTCCAGAAAACTCACAAATGCCAAGCAGAAGAAAGACAAAGAAATCCACACCTAAACTGACTGCGAGAGAGACAGACAGGGAGGGCGAGCCGACAAAGAACCGAACAAAAGCGGAAAGGGGTCCGGGGTTACCCGCAGTTTGAGGACAGTGCACCCTCCACAGCAGCCACCGAGAACAGCGACATCGGAGCGGTGTCCTCTGCGGCCACGGGGAAGCGGCTGCCCCCCGGAACCGCGTCTGACAACCAGAGAGCCGATCCCCCGAGAACAACAGCAGTGCGGGCGACGTTCCAGACAAACAGCCACTGAGAGACTTTCCGAGCAGCAGAAAACGCTCAGGGTGTAACGCAGACGGAAGGAAAACGGCTCCGGGTGGGAAACGTACGGGACAGAGCTACAGGGCAAAGAAAGTGGTGAACCACCCCAATCCTATAGAAATGCTCGCCCATGAAACTCACGGAAAAAAAATTGCTTTAATTGGGTTGAGTTTTTTTTTTTTTTTTAATTTTTTTTTTTCAACGTTTATTTATTTTTGGGACAGAGAGAGACAGAGCATGAACGGGGGAGGGGCAGAGAGAGAGGGAGACACAGAATCGGAAACAGGCTCCAGGCTCCGAGCCATCAGCCCAGAGCCCGACGCGGGGCTCGAACTCACAGACCGCGAGATCGTGACCTGGCTGAAGTCGGACGCTTAACCGACTGCGCCACCCAGGCGCCCCAATTGGGTTGAGTTTTATAAGACCTCGATGACATCCTAACGGGACACGCATCGTGGCCCACATCGCCGGCATCTGCCTCGTTTGCAGGACACGCTCATCTCGGGGAAAGAGGGCACGCGTGTTTTTGTACACGGCCCAAGTCAAACGGCTTTTGCATTTTTAAAAGGTTGTAGAAACAAAACCAAACACAATAAAGAAAAATACGGACAAAGACCAGTAGGTCCACCGAACCTGAAATATCTACTGTCTGGCCCTTTAGGGAAAACGTTTGCTGACCGTTGGTCTGGAGTATTTCGATTACAGTGTGGTGTTCTTTGGATTTGCTTTCTTTTCTTTTCTGTCCTAGATGCAAAAATATTTTCAGTGAAAAGAGCAGCTTGTTTTTCTCGCGCAAAGAAAATGTGGTCATAATGGGAGAATATGGCAGGAGGTGACTTAACAAATTAGACCCCAGGAGCCAAGGATGGGTGTCACTTGAAACGTGATGTCCTTAACTTTGCTAACAAAGTCACCTGGGAGCTCCTGGCCACATCTGACAAGCAGCTTCCCCGTCGTGGGTCTGTCTGCCACGTGGATGGCCACGCTTACCTAACAAAAGTGAGTTTCTCCTCAAAACAAAATTTAAATCCATGAAGTTTGAATGACTGGACAGAATTGCTGGCATGTATGAATTTATATTTGAAAATTTCAAATGGAATTATTTAGAGATATACTTCTTTTTTTTAAAGATGGATGAAGTCCTTTTAATATATGATGCTAGAACAGCTGGGTATCTACATGGAAAAATATATACCCGGCACATGCCAGACATGAAATTTAGTACGGGGACGCCTGGGGGGCTCAGTCAGTTGAGCATTCGACTCTTGATTTTGACTCAGGTCATGATCCCAGGTTATAGGATCGAGCCCCATGTCAGGTTCTGAGCTGACAGCATGGAGTCTGCTTGGGATTCTCTCTCTCTCTCTCTCTCTCTCTCTCTCTCTCTCTCTCTAAAACAAAACAAGTAAAAATTAAAAATCTTAGTATAAATTTATATTATATAAAAATTTAGTATACGCGCACAAAAATTGTGGAAGCAGAGATATAGCCCTAAATGTAACAGTAAAAGCTATAAAGCTCTTGAAAAAAATATAGAATATCTTTGCAACTTGGGAGGAGACAAAGACTTCTTAGGTCACAGAAAGTAACACCACGAAATAATAAAATTGATACGTTTGGACTTCATCAAACGAAAATACTTCTGCTCATGACACAACATCACTGAGAAAATTTAATGGACAAACCTCAAATTGGGAGAAAATATTTCTTAGAATGTATATCTGACAAAGAATACATATCCAGAACACAGAAGAAGTTCTTACAACCCAGTAGTCACGTGAACAACCTGCTGCAGTTTGAACGTTTCTATCGTTCCCCGCCCCCCCCCACTGTCCCCCCACCCCGCCAAAGTCATGGGTTGAAATCCTAGTGCCCACTGTGTTGGAATTAGGGGCCTTTAGGACGTCTCAAATCACGTGGGTGGAGCCCTCATGAGTGGGATTAGCCTCTTAAAAAAGAGACCCCCCCATAGCTCCTGAACTTTCCACCATGTGAAGTTACAGCAAAGAGACAGCCACTTATGAACCAGAACGCAGACCCTCACCGACCAGAACCAGACCAGCTGGTGCCTTGATCTTGGACTTCCCAGTCTCCAGAACTGTGACATTTTTCTGTTCTTTATAAGCTACCCAGTTTATGGTATTTTGTTATAGGAGCCCAAATGGACACAACCCAGTTAAAAATTCAGACAACACTACACAGAGGGAGATAGAGAGACAGACATAGAGATATGTAGATATAATTAGTCATCAAGGAAACGCAAATTAAAACCACAATGATACCACTGTATCCTCATTAAAACTGCTAACATTAAAAAGACTGACGATACTGGGGCGCCTGGGTGGCTCAGTCGGTTAAGCATCCGACTTTGGCTCAGGTCATGATCTTACAGTTTGTGAGTTCAAGCCCCGTGTCGGGCTCTGTGCTGATGGCTCTGAGCCTGGAGCCTGCTTTGGATTCTCTCTCTCTCTCTCTCTCTCTCTCTCTCTGTCCTCCCCCTATCGCACTCTGCCTCTCTCTCTCAAAAATAAACATTTAAAAAAAATTTTTGTAAAAGACTGACAAATACCAAGTTTGGCAAGGATATGAGGCAGCCAGAACTCTCGGGCATTGCTGATAGAAATGTAAAACTGTACAACCGGGGCGCCTGGGTGACTCGGTCGGTTAAGCGTCCGACTTCGGCTCAGGTCATGATCTCACGGTCCGTGAGTTCGAGCCCCGCGTCGGGCTCCATGCTGACAGCTCGGAGCCTGGAGCCTGTTTCAGATTCTGTGTCTCCCTCTCTCTCTGCCCCTCCCCTGCTCATGCTCTGTCTCTCTCTGTCTCAAAAATAAAGTAACGTTAAAAAAAATTTTTTTTTTTAAAAACCATACAACCGCTTTGGAAAAATATTTGGACGTTTCTTACAAAGTTAAACATACACCTTCCCTTTCGTCTAGAAATTCTAGTCTTACAGATTTTAGAGATAAATATTTCAAAAACATTTACAAATGTGACATCAGAATGCTACGTGCCTATATACACACACCCACTCACACACACTCACACACACATACACGTGTACATACAGACACACAAACACACACATATACACATACAGACACGCACACACATATACACACTGTAAACCAAGTTAGGAACACCACCGCTCACGTGATAAATCAGCATTGGCTCCGAGGGCATCTCAGGCTTTGTAAATCAACTGCTCCCACACATTCCCCATCACACATCACTCTTCCTCCGCCCGAGGAAACAATACACACCAGGCACTACTAGGGGAGGAAAAGGATCTAGAATATTAATTCTTTGTTCTCTCCAGAATTCCAACTCGCCGCTCATTAGTCTCTCGATGTCGTCCCCAACGCCCTCAGATGTACATATGCGTCCATATGTCTGTATGTCCCCGTATTTACAGGAAAAACCAGCTTCCAACGGTCTATAATGTTCCCGTTGCTAGTTGGGTTTTCCGGGGAGAACCAGCACCTGGTGCAGCCACAAGGCCCAGGGGCCATGTCCCAGCGCTGGTCTATTCCTGCAACAAAGGGAAAAGCCAGCTGGTTCACTAGATTTTTCCCAGCAGCAAAATTCTGTGTTGAAATGGTTGATTCATAGCAGTGAGCGCCACCCAAGATAGTACCTAAACTTTGTATCTACACTCGTGTAAAGCCAGTGACATTTCCAAAACCTACAGGTCTTTCGGGGCACCTGGGTGGCTCACTCAGTTGAGCGTCCGACTTTGGCTCAGGTCACGATCTCACGGTTCATGAGTTCGAGCCCCGCGTCAGGCTCTGTGCTGACAGCTCAGAGCCTGGAGCCTGCTTCGGATTCTGTGTCTCCCTCTGTCTCTGCCCCTCCCCTGCTCATGATTTGTCTCTCTCTGTCTCTCAAAAATAAACATTAAAAAAAAATTTTTTTTAAGTCTGAAAAAAAACCCCAAAACCCTACAGGTCTTTCTGCTACAGGCTGCCCAGGGTCCCAGCCAGAGAAAATGCCTGAAGACTGGGCCGGAGCAGGTCCGTGCACAGATCGGGGAGCTGGCGCCCCGGGGACAAGCCCGGCGCACACAGCTCACGGCACCCACGCCACCCTGGCACAGCGTCCAGGAAAGCCACAGGGACCCGGCCCCTGCCGCGTGAGTCTCCCACCCTGACGACCCCCATGTCCTCTGTCAAGCGTTACCCACGTTGCAGAAAAATCTCCCGTAGGAGCCAGGGGTGGCCGTGAAGGGACGAGCCCGTGACCGGGGACAGCAAGACAGAGGGCTAAGCTGGGTCTAAGCTGGCCTCGAGACGCCATGCCTTTCCACGCCCACACCTGTTCACCCAGCGGGTCCCGGGTGCACCTGCTCCGAACAGGGTTACTCAAGCGCTGAAGATTCGGAGAGGCCGCAGGACCCAAGGGGGTTCACAGAAGCGAACAGCCACTGGCTGCTGACCCGTACCGAGGTGTGGACAGAGCAGGGAAGGCGCCCAGGAGCCCAGCCGGGGTTGTGACTTAGGCCAGGTGATCCCGGAGGAGCTCATGAGAAGGTGACTCTGGGGTGAAGACCCCCGGTCCTGGCTTACACCGCACACAGTCCTCTCTTCCTTCATATTAAATGATTCTACGGTTGCTAAAAATAACGTTTGATATGTTCTTCCTCTCAGATTGCTGATTTTTTAAATGTTTATTTTTGAGAGGGGGTGAGGAGGGGCAAAGAGGGAGGGAGGGGCAGAGAGAGAGAGAGAGAGAGAGGGAGAGAGAGAGAAGAGAGAGGATCTCAAGCAGGCTCCACGCCGTCAGCACAGAGCCCGACACGGGGCTCAAACCCATGAACCGTGAGATCATGCATGACCTGAGCCAAAATCAAGAGTTGGACACTTTGGCCGACTGAGCCACCCCGGTGCCCCATCAGATTGCTGATTTCTCACATTGTGAACATTAGGTGTAAATTTTCTGCCTGCTTATGACTCTAGGCTGACATGTGGGTTTCTCCAAAAGGCTGCTGACCGGAGGAATCCCCTATGTCCACTCGTCATTGTGACTTCCGGGACGTCGCGGCAGGCACAGAGAGAGGGACCCACGCGCATCATATTCTTAACACAAATACGTGTCACTATAGGACTTAAGTCATGCATTACCTTTGACAAAAAAAATGCACTCGAACTCCTTAGTTAACCAGCATTTATTACATGAAGCTACTTAACACAATATTAAATGTATGTAAAAGGGTTCTGAAAACACATTACATGCCCTGACTTGTCTCACAGTAGCTGTAACGTGATTTAAAACAGTTTGGTTATTTCCCTAATTCAATGTCCTGAATATTTTCGGGCGTCCCAGAAGTGCAATTCTCCGTGTCCCCCAGCAGATGGCGGAATTGGAGGCACGCAGGCCTCTCGAGGTGGCCTTTCCAGGGCGAGACAGACCCCAGACTCACACCATCTCAGAGCCAGCAGGGCCCGGACCCAGCGTCGCATCTGACCCACGTGTTCTGCGGTGAGAATCCTGACCCCGAAATGCAGCGACAGGCGGCGGCGGGGTCATTTGGACCACGACGGGAACAGGGGCAAACGAAACCTCTCGCGCCACTTGAAGTCGGGCAAGGTACCCAGGATGTGCACACCTATGTGGGGACTTCGCGTGGAATTCAAAAGGGAAAGGACACGAACTATGTTTAAAAGTAGAAAAGCCACCAGATGAAGCCCACGGCCGAGGGGGGAGCAGGTGGGCTCGGGGGGCTCTGCCTCCCGGGGCTCACTCAGCCGCCCGGGCCGCTCTGCTGCCGGGACAGCTGTTTGCCCCGTGAGGGCTGGTTTCTGCGTCCAGCGACACCTGGATGCCCAGACGGAGCGGTACTTGCGGGTGGTCCGAGGGGGCTTCCCGGAGGGGCGAGCACCGCAGAGGAAGAGCAGCGGCCGTGACGGTCCCCAGCGCGGGCAGGCGTCACCCCCTGCTCGGGGCCCCCGCCACGCAGCAGCCAACACGGCACAGCAAATCCCTCTCTGGAAACGTATGCGTTTCCTCTTGGTTCTTTCCCCGGGGAGCCTGACACGGCCTCCAGGTTCGCTGAGCAGAGATGACGAGTAATGCAAGGAGAGCTGGGCCGGGCGGGCGAGCAGACAGGCGGACGGACGGGGATGGCGGGTTACAGATAACAGATGTGCTTCCACACTCCCGGTAAGAAACACACGCGTGTTCCAGGGTGGGACATGTGCGTGTGTGTGTGTGTGTGTGTGTGTGTGTGTGTGTGTGTGTGTGAGAGAGAGAGAGAGAGAGAGAGAGAGACAACTGTCTGCCCTGACTGCAGGGGACAAGCTCTGGTATTTTTTTATTCTTCTACTTTGACTTGTACCTGTTAATTCCGTATAATTGCGTTAACAATGAAAGGGTTTTGCAGGAAGCCTCCCCGCTCGTCCATGCTGGGCCCGGGCCGTCCTCACCCCTGCGCCCTCCCCTCCGCAGCTCGTCCAGGATGCTGTCAGGCTCGGCATCTGTCGAAATGACATCTACTAATGCTTTTAATATCATCTCTTCCTTCCTCGAATCCAAATCTCTGATGCATTCAACCCAAACAGAGAGGCATTTGTATTGCACCAAATAAATGATTAGTGAGCAGGCAGAGAGAGACAGAGACAGAGACCCAGAGAGAAACAGAGAGAGACCGAAACAGCAAGAGACAGAGACAGCCAGCAGAGACAGAGACACAGAGAGACAGAGACACAGACACAGAGACACAAAGAGACAGAAACAGAAAGACAGAGACAAAGACAGAGAGAGAGAGAGAGAGAGACGCAGGAGGGGGTAGGGAGGCATCCATCCTTCAGGGCTGGGATCAAAGAACGACTTTCTGTCTCCACTTACCCATCACTCCTACCTTGACCTCTTTTGAAAAGAACGGAGGCAGCAACATCAAAGAAAACTCTGATTGTTAACAAAATGGTACAGAATTAACAAATAAATGTTCTTTTTCTCCACTGCAGTGACCTCCTTAAGCAGCAGAGGCCACTAAGAGTCTTCCCGTCTGTCCCTGGACCCCGTCCCGCCAGAAGGCGGGAACAGTGAGGAGATTCAGGCCAGGGCCCAGAAGAGAAAGGGCCTTTGTTCTCCCCGGAGCCGAATCGGGCTGGCTTTCACACACACACACACACACACACACACACACACACACACACACACACACAGACAACGGACACTTAGCCCTCTGTGTTTCTGGTTCTCAGTATTCACAGACGGTGACCCAGGGCAAGCACGACGGAAGGGGAACAGCATCTTGTGTGCAGAACCCGCCCGGAATTCAGTGCCGTCATTTGTAAAAATCCTTCCAGGAAGAGGAAGTGAGGGCCCCAACGGCAGAAAGGCCCACGGGGGGAACAGGTGGAAACCGCCAAGGCAAACGTCCGTCCATGCAGCACCCGAGACGCGAGGTCCTGTTCAGCCCCGTGCCGGCCGTGTGTGCGTGCCAGGCCGGTCCCCACCAGTGTTCGCAACCCTGCCGTAGGAGGCACCTCCAGGACTCTGCCGTCCTGACCGAAGCTATGCAAACCGGCCTCACGACGGATCGGCCCCCGGTGAGGCACCCTCTCAGATTCTCGAGCAGACGGTGTGCCCCCTGCCCCGCGGGCTGTAAGTCAGACTGAGTCGCCTGCTGAATCCCAAAAACCACCC
This sequence comes from Lynx canadensis, assembly GCF_007474595.2. Taxonomy (NCBI): domain Eukaryota; kingdom Metazoa; phylum Chordata; class Mammalia; order Carnivora; family Felidae; genus Lynx; species Lynx canadensis. The sequence goes on along the minus strand of NC_044306.2, from coordinate 1,555,304 downwards.
AACATTTCCGAGAGTAAACATTTCCTAAACAGCAACAGCTGTGGGGCAGCATTTAGCTGAAGCAGGACCCGGGTCCTGACCTCGCAGTTCC